>NC_135215.1:33936798-34263048 GCF_052324685.1 Brachyhypopomus gauderio | reverse complement strand
GAACTGAAATGGCAGTAAATTGCCTTTATGTGTTTTCTATTAAAAGAGGATGTGTTAAGTAAATCTGGAGTTGTAAAAATATGAGCAGCAGTTTGAAAAACACTTTAAAATATGAAGCATCTTAAGAAGACGTCTGACACATGGTGCCAAAACATTTTAATAAAGGCACTATTAATACATTTCAGAAGCCTTAGAGAGCCTTCTCCTTATCAAAAAACAAGATTTATAATAAATCTTTGGCTCCTGGTAAAATAATTATATTTCATCATGTGAAATTTTTGTATCAGCAGGAAATGGCCTCTGCTCAAACATTTGTTTTCTGTCTTTCTCCCTAAAGAATTCACACACATTCACACACCTAAAGAACTCTCTGCCTTCTACAGTTAGTAATAAACTTAAATGGGTAAAGACACACTTACACAAAATACACACACACCCTTACTCAGGCGTAAACGCTCCACACATGTTCACATATGATATAAACATACAACGTATGCACAGACATATACATACTGTACCTCTTTCTGCTTCTCTCCTATCTCTCTCTTTCACTTACACACACACACACACACACACACACACACACACACACACACACACACACACACACACACACACACACACACACGTATATATACAAACATATACATTCACATACACAAACACATAAACACAAGACATGGCATGGCATGTAACTATTAATGTTATTAATAATCACCAGTATGTAGATTCACATTAAACAGATTTACTTCTCTCCAAAGCCTCATGACTTTTAATAAACAAGTCTGTTATAGTATGTATAGGCTACAATTTAATCTGCATATATTTTTATGTGCACATTTGTAAATAATTTCACCTTAAAAACCTGACATGAATATTTTAAATTAATAATACATTTGCACTATTAATACTTTTTAAAATCAATGAGTACTGACAAAGGTATTTTATAATAAAGATTCTTTTCACAAATAATCATTCTTACACTGCCTGTTCAAAACCATATTCTTTAAAACTTTTAAAGGGCTGATTTCTGTGTTGTACACACAGCAGGTTAATACTAAATGAAGAACTGTGCATTTATGAAGTTTGTCTCTGACAATGACATTGCGCTCAAAGTCATTTTATGCCAGTTTAGCTTCTGCTCTTCCTAGCAGAATTAAAAAGGTAATTTAATTTAATTTAATCTGACGTCACAATGTAGTAAACGTACATTTGCCACAGGTGTTTAAAATTGTCTGGCTGAGAATCTGCTAATGATAAATTAGAACAGCCAACACACACAGCAACACAGATACGTACAGTCATATAAAACTGTTGGACTTGTATACAGACTTACACACAGACAGGCAGTCAGACAAACTGAGAGATACACACAGGCACGCATACACATATATGCACATACACACACTCAAATAGAAGCGCGTGTCCATGTGTGCATGCACGCACAACACACACACACACACACACACACACACACACACACACGGGCACGCACTCACACACACACACACACACACACACACACACACACACACGCACGCACTCACACACACACACACACACACACACACACACACACACACACACACACACACACACACACACACACACATACACCCCTATGGATTTGAGCATTGACTCATCTGCAGACAAATATTTTTTTCCAAAAACCTAGATAGAATTTATCCATCAAGCAGTCACAAGTATAAGAATGTCATTTCACATAGAAACAAATCTATAGTGTTCTTCACTGAGAAATACTACCCGCATATGTCTGCACAAGCACCAGCAAGTACGTCTGACAACAGTTTTAACTGCTTTAACTACACACAATCACACACTAGTGAACCGGAGCATGCACACTCATGTCTCTATGTAATCACTGCCCCTTCCCCACAAACACAAACTTAGACGTACACACATGCTGAAATGTCTGCACATGACGGTCCGTCTAGCCATAGTCTTCTCTCTTCTACTGAAGAGCCCTACAAATCCATCGTTATGAGTTCACACTCAGATTCTGTCCCAACACAAATAAAAACGACACAGAATGGTGTCAAAGTAACCTAACAGGTCAGACTGTGTGTCACCAGAACACTAAGTATACATTACATATGCACTGTTTACACTTCAAACCCCTCACATTTAGACTCAATTGTTTATCTAATTTATTTACTCTATCCATATATAAGCATGTGTGCTCACACTGTATTATGTCTCATGATTAAGTCATGGCAGAACACAAATGCGTCAGACACCAGAGTGACAATGCCGAGTTCTTGAACCCATTTAACATACACATAATTACAATATTTCATTCAAGTGTTATACCAAACGCTAGCTTTACCTGAGGTAAGGCTGAATACATTATCTCACTCCTATTGACAGCCAGGTTTGTAACCACACACCTTCCTCAGTTTATGTTACCCTCCACTGTTTCCTGGGAGGTTTCTAATATTCCTTTCATCTGGACAAACATTTTTAAGCCAATTTTATATTCCTATGTTTTCTACATCAGAACCACTATGAAATTGGTAAACTTTTGAATTTTAAGTAATGTTAAACATGTTAAAATACATTTGTCTTGGGGGTCACTATAATCTCCTAATATAATTTTGTACAAAAAAATCAAACTAACTTATTTTTGGCTAGAACAATGTATATGCGCACTAGCTTGCATGTACTTTTATGGGAATTCCCATAAAAAACTGGAAAATTGGAATGACAGTAAAATGCTGAATGGAGCGAATCAAACGTTTGTTCTGGAGGCCCGAGGCCACGGCATTTGTGTGATGTTTTTTTTTCCATTCTCTACTGTAAATATCCTGGTAGTTACAAACAAATGGTGTTGCTAAGACTGCCCTTGTGTCTATATCAGAAATGACAGAATATAAGTAGTAACCTGCATAGTATGAAAATATCAGTATGGAATATAAATCTAAATTATACTGCAGTATAGTTATATAAATGTAAAATGAACTGAATCATGTTTCAGAGCCTAAGCAGAGTTGGTATACATTTAAATTAAATGTAGAGAGAAAGTAACACTGAACACACTGATGTTTGTGTTATTTTCACATTTCTAATAAATTCTATAGTCAAAGAATAGTGAGCACTGGCAATGAATATTAGACAGGCTCACAAACGGAAACCACAACACACTTTAAAGTCTTTTAAAGCCTCGCCTATTTTAGTTTTAAGCTAAGTGGTTGTTAGGTAATACCTAGCTGTGATAACTGCTTCATCCATTTTATGCTGGATCTCAGCAAACGCCCATATCTTCCTGCCTCTGACCGTCTCCTTCTGGCTGACTGTTCTCTGCAGAAGTGTGTTCTGGCTACACACACATCTTGACGTGGTCTGGGTCACTCACAAATGTCCTAAAACTGAAAAACACCCATTAGGAAGTTCATGTATGCGTATCACATCATATGGCCCCAAAGAGGTAAAGTTTCTATAAATCCAGACAATTAACAGTTGCTGTTTTTTTCTTCCCTCTTTTTCTCTAGACACACATCTCAAATTCAATAGTCATTTAGTCTCAACATTTTTCATCCCATTTATAAACACATATTTTATCATAAAATCATCTCATCCAAATAAAAACTATAGTATTTTTAAACTATAGTATTTTAAAAAGGCTTCTGATGTTATCATAAACTGCTCGTGCCATCCTGTGAATTTAACTTTCACTGCTCTGATTTCAATACAGTGTGAGTATTTGTTTAATTGGTTTTCCTTAGAAAAACAAACAAACAACAACAAACAAACAAAAATAAAACATTAAAATCCATACAACTAATACACATCTAAATGACTCCATGTTTGAAGTGTACAGTGTGGGTTGGGGTGTCTGGAGTGTGTGTGAGACACCCTGAATGATCTCAGAAGTTACACACACGTGTGTGTTTGTGTGTGTGTGTGTGTGTGTGTGATGTTACTCACACGCATGTGTGTGTGATGTTACTCACATCTTTCATAGAACTTTGAACTGTGGGATTGAAAACTATGTAACTGTGTAATCATTAAATATTCATGTGTAATAATGAAGAGAAGAGAATGTCAAAATTTAATTGGTAACTGTATTCCTTACACTAGAGGAATGTTACTGAAACAAAATAATATCTGTAGTCTGACATCAGATTATAATCTAAAAACATATACATCCACTGCTGCTTTATATGACTCTATATGTTTTCTAGTTCTGGCTGTAATCTGGACGTGTTTTAACGGCTATTCCAATCTCAGACATGCAATACCAATGAAGCTCCTTCTCCCAAGTCATTCAGTATGAAAAGAAACAGGGACAAATTACATGAACATGTCAGTGAGACAAAAGAATGAAGGTGCTGAGCATGCTGAACATACAACAGGAACATACAACAGGAACATACAACACGAACATGCAACAGGAACATACAACAGGAACATACAACACGAACATGCAACAGGAACATACAACACGAACATACAACACGAACATGCAACAGGAACATACAACACGAACATACAGCATGAAGATGCAACACGAACATACAACATGAACATGCAACACAAACATGCAACACGAACATACAACATGAACATGCAACACAAACATGCAACACGAACATACAACATGAACATACAACACGAACATGCAACACAAATATGCAACACACTCAACAAAACAAATGGCATGTATGAACTCTAAAACCGCCCGTGTGAAGTGGCATTTTTACTGCAAGCACATGATATTTGACAGGTGTGTGGACCATTTTAGTCTAGGACTCTCGATCCTGCCATTTCACAGGCTCGTTCACAGGTAGCAGAGAGAGCCCCTCCCCTCTACTGCCCCTCCTGGCTCTGACTCATCCCTCACACCTTGCCTCACACATGATGTTTAAACGTGTAGCAAGCAATCTGGCAACCAGCTGTCAATATGGGTATCAGCTTTATAGTGGTAGGAACCAGCTCACTCTATGACAGCAACTCCTTACAGTAGTGCAGAGCAGAGCAAGCTCGGGACTGTGTTCTTTGTACCTGGTTATTATTTGTTGTCCAGGTCGGCTGATTACCCCTTCGGAATCAGCATCTTAAACTTGGGGTATAAACATGTCTGTGACAGCTAATACATTGTCCATGGATCCTGTCAATGTATGAATGAACAGCTAAAATAGCAAATTAATAATACATGTGGGGACAGGTGTATTAATACAGTCTTTGCTCTGAAAAATACATAAATACTGAAAATACCGCTTAAAAGTCACAGGTAAAATGAAATCCCAAAACATTTGTAGATCCACTGAGATGTTGATAATCATCATACCCATCTGTGGAGATGGAAGAAATGGCAGAAGAAGCTCAAATATTTTAATTCTTCAGTCCCCCAGGTCTGGCCATCTCAGAAAGGAACCATCTTAAATGTTGAGATATAAAAGGAACATAAAAAGAGCATATTTAGACAAGAATGTGCTTTCACGTTAAAGTAGCCTTCAACATTATTGTTAGTCATTTTTTTATATTGGGTTCTGAGTAGATCTAATGACTACAATACCAAGTTTTCCTTTTACAAGGACACCAACCTGCCTAAAGTGTGCTTGTGTGTGCAGAGCATGAATGAAAACCTGTCATCTCATTTACTCATTAGGCAGGGCTTGGAACGTGCGTATGTGTGTACGAGCGTGCGTGCGTGCGTGTGTGCTTGGAACTATGCAAAGTTTTGCAAGAAAGTAAACTGAATACCCTAAAGAAAGGCAAGAAGGCACTTGGAACTAGTTTTAAAGTAGTTTTATAATGGAGGTTGGGGCAAGTACTTGATGGTCTTCCAATTGTCTCTGCAAGACTTAAATAATCACTCAGGAACGCTTCTCTAAACTCTCTGAACTGTACCCACTGAGTTGAACAGCAGTGGGATACAGAAAGAGAAAAGTGAAAGATCTGTCTGTGTGGAAGAATCTACAACGCCAGTCTTTCAGTCTGTATTCACTGGCTACAGGTGGTTCTTAAAGTGTCAGTATCTTAAACTGATCCACATCCGAACAATTACAATCTGGTTAGATCAATTGGTGCAAAAATAGATGACGATACCAGCACAGTCACACACAATCCAAACTGGCCGAGCTCCTTAAGTGAACCACTAAGTACTAAGGCTGGTCTTTCTAGTACTAAAGCTGGTCTTTCTAGTACTAACGTTGGTCTTTCTAGTACTAAAGCTGGTCTTTCTAGTACTAAAGCTGGTCATGCCTACATCCTGTTCTTATTAAAGCCTCTGTTTCGAGAATGAGCATCAGAAGTGTTTTTAGCCTAAGTAAACCTTTAAGTGAAATACTCTCATACCTTTAATGAGAAATTCTGACATGTACAGCATTGATCAAATGAAGCACAACTCTACAGCCAAATACACATACACCATTCACTGTGATGAGTTCACATGTCAATCCTCTCAACTATGCCAGTTAGTTCCTATTCTAATAAAACAAGAGAAAATGGTTCTTGTGTTTAACACAACCTATTTCAGGAAAAAAACTTCAAGAAAGCTGGTAAAAGCTGTGTAGGCTCTAAGATCATCCAACCCAGACACCATGACACATGTAGTCAGTTTAAATTGTGTGCGTGTGTGTGTGTGTGTGTGCGTGTGTGTGCGCGCGTGCGTGTGTGAGTGTACGCGCATGCATGTGTGTGTGTGTGTGTGTGTGTATGAGTGTGTGTGTGTGTGTGTGTATGTGTGTGTGTATGAATGTTTGCCTGAACTTGCATGTATGTGTGTGCCTATGTATGCATTTATGCACATTTGTGAGAGTAATAAACAAATGCACTGACATAAATTGTCTCAAAATTCATATAAGAAATGCATACAATCTGTATGGAATATCAAGGTCAGACTTGATACAGAGCACTGTCTGAATCAGCATGCCTTCTCTCTCTAACTACAATGGATGCCCACATTATTATTGTTATGTCTGCATTATTAGTTTGCTACCAAAAATATCAAGACATTCTTCTGACTATAGAAACCTCACAGACAGTAGACATTACAAAACAGGACATCTAGACCACACCCTGCTCCATACCATTAATCTCTTATCATCTCCTTCACAACGAGGGGCCTTGTAAACCAGCACAACCATCCTGACGTCATGGTTTTAAACAAATGAAAAGTGTAACAGGCTGGAGACGTTCACTGACTGGTTTCTAGAATGGTAGTGGCCTTATAGAGGTTTCATAGTGCAAATGGCATCATTTCAGATCAGAACCATTACTAACAGAAGAAGTACTAAAACAATAGGTGTGGGGTTTAAGTACAAGAACAATAATATCTCCATTTATTTGTTAATGGAAAGACTTACTGAGATTGATGTGGACAGTGTGAATCAGACAGCTCATTTCAGCCTCATTGAAAGACCTGACTGTAACTTCTTTACTGGTGAGTAGACTTCTATCTGTTGACCCCACACCAAAAACAGCATCACCATTTTAGATATGTTTGTGTGAACATAGAATATGACATCATATCACAAAAATCATGAACAATGCCCCTCGCCTATCCCTCATCACATGCACACGTACACACACACACACACACACACACACACACACACACACACACACACACAAACAAACATAAAAAAGGCTACCCAAGGGTGTGGCTACACATAAGAAAGAAGAGACCATTACCCACAGATCACTAACTTCAGAATATCACGTACATGCAAGGACTCTTTCTCTCTGTCCACACACGTGCACGCACGCACACACACACACACACACACACACACACACACACACACACACACACACACACACACACACACACAGACACACACATACACACACGAACAGCATGCAAACTAGTACATGTTACAATTTATTGACTGGCTTCATGTGCTTGCAGCCACGAGGCAGCCCGTGCGTCATAAAATGCGTTGCTGACAAGATGTGCGGACCCATTAACTGACATTTAAGCTTTTTTGTGTAACAGAATTATTAAGTAACTGACCTGTTCTTTGATTTTGGTATTATATTAAAATACATGCTGTTACGTTTGTATATCTCATAATATTGTATTTGTTATTTGTCGAATGTGTGTTTTTTAATAGTAACTGTCATTCTGATTTCTATAATTAACTCAGACAGTTGTAGTGCATGATATTATATCATTATTACTCGGTTTACTAAGTTTTCCAGCTATTGTAAAAAAAATTTAGCCAAGAAAGAACGTAGAGTTACGAGCGCCGTGAGACCAGGCGAACTGATAGAGCGGCTGTGAATAACTTTATTTTAACCGTTTAACGCCAGACAAGATAAGATTTTATTAGTGATTATATAAATAACAATAATATACTGCATCTGTGTCATGTGCAGCTCGCTATATGCTCACGTAAGTCAAAAATCATTACATTGCTCCGCTTCGTCAGACGTGAAGTTTCACGAATGTCCGTTTGTATCTATTAAAATTTTTAAAATTTAACTAATAAACCAACAAACTTGCTTGTTACCAGAAAAAATGTCATTTAAAAGTGTTACATTATTTCTGGTTCTGATAAGTTTGGAACGTCCTGGAGTTTTTTTTAAAAGACCTCATTTTTAAAGGGCCTTTTCTCTGCTCGCCACTGACGAGTTAGATTTAAATGCATTTTTCTTGTATTGCTTTCACTTAAAGTTTTGAAACTATTCTGTTGTCAGTGGCATCTCGTCAACTCGGAAGAGACTAAACTAAACTAAACTAAAGTTACTGATAACTTCTATAGAGCGTGCTCTTATCACATTGGGTTCTCTGGTGTAACGTAAGGAAGTGCCTATTTTATTTTGTATATTCAATAACTGTTTTGTTTCTTAAAGTTTACATCAGGATTGGTCGAATTTAGTCAAATGCATATATATAGAATACCTTGAGATACCTTCAGTACCTTGAGATGCCTCCATTTCTTTCCATTGTCAAACTTGTACCAATATAAAGGTAAAAACGTACACAAATGAATCAAAGTCAACTCAGCT
Source organism: Brachyhypopomus gauderio (assembly GCF_052324685.1). Classification (NCBI taxonomy): domain Eukaryota; kingdom Metazoa; phylum Chordata; class Actinopteri; order Gymnotiformes; family Hypopomidae; genus Brachyhypopomus; species Brachyhypopomus gauderio. The sequence continues at coordinate 34,254,072 of NC_135215.1, read as the reverse complement.
TATTGAAGGTAATACATTAGGTTTATACATTAGGTTTATACATTGTCCGTTTGAAGGAAGTCAACCAAATACGCTAATATAACAGTGTGAGTCACAAAATTGGCAAACTGATTTTTCAGAACTTAGTTTCAGAACTAGGGTCAGAGGCTTGAGTTACATGAGTGAGCACAGACTTCATACGTAGATACGTTACAGCTCAGCCTCCAGTTGCAATGAAATCACACACTGCATTTCATTGTCTCTGAACTTGAGAAATGACGTGACTTCTTATTTCTAAGTGTTGTCTACAGAGATATAACATCTGAAAACACAGCGAGTCTTATTACAAACTCATAGCCACTAGTTACGTAAGTCGTGGCAACTACGTTTGTTAAGGCCACGCTCTGCACATTACTGCAGCTATGATATATTAAAGCGCACATACACGCACGCACACACAGACAGGCACACACACACACGGTCGCTTTTTTTGATCAGAAGTAGTTATTTTTCTGTAGTTATCAAGATCTTTATTGTGGATAGCAAGTGAATGATGAGTAATTGAAAAGTGAGATTTCATAGCGATGTTACAACTGCGCGTGAACGTGTGTGTGTCTATGAAAATGAAAGATTGTAAAGGGGGGATATTCTGAGGGCCCCTACTATGACGTATTGGTACACGGTGACGCTCGCATTTTCGCACGTTGGCACCCTATGATTTATGTGCTAATAATTCAAGCTACAATAAGGCCCTATCTGCATATCAACAATGCTAGCTAAAAAGTGTGTAAACTATGTGAGGTTGAAAAAGGGGTGGGGTCATTTCTACAGTGTTTGGCTTCAAAGTGAATAGTACACAAACGAGATGCCCACTCCCTCCCTCTCTCCTCCCCCCTTCGAATGGATCTCTGTGTTTTCCCACGTGCGAACTGAAACCTCGTTGGTGGAACTGTGATGTTGTTTGGGTTACTTTCTGCAATCGTATTTACGAGAGAAAGCGTTCTGCAAAAGAAACGCCACATAACTCTCGACTGGTTGAGAAGTTCAGCTTTCACACTTGAGCCGCAACACATAGCGGCTAAAACATGTTTCTCAAACAAAATGAACAAGAAATCAGCACATAATAATAATAATAATAATAATAATAATAATAATAATAATAATAATAATAATAATAATAATAAATGTTGTATTTCGGTTTAGGTCCAAGAAGTCTTCCGATGAGAATTCGCTGAATGCGCCTTCCGCAAATGCTTTTTGGGGTAAGGGCTTCCCAGCTAGATACTTATGAACAGCAAGCCCAGACCGCAAAAAGATTCGCGAAAGACAAATCGCAGTCCGTGTGCAGATAAGTCCATGACATCGAACAGTGACATCCAGGTGGCTCGTGCATGGTCTTGCTTGTTTCCTAATCGTGTTGTGTATCCAGACATCGGGAAACCGAGGCACTGAAGCCTTTCCGTGCCTGAAGTGTATTCCAACTCATTCACATTCTACGAGCACGGGGGTTTCAGAGCGGCCAGCGTCCAAATGCCTGTATTCTGTGTGAGAGCGCTGTCCGTGGTCCTGAATTTACTCCTTTCCCGATAGTTTATTTTCGGTCTTTTTCTCCACATTTCTGTCTACCAACCTGCTTTTAATTAGATACGCCTCGACAAAAATGCGCACATACAATAAAATCTACATAGTCTTTCTTTCTCTTAACATTAGGACTCTTTTGTTGTGAATTTCATAAATCCCCTCGTTCGCGATATCGTTCAGTGGGAGCCTAAGCAGACAGTGCCGCTGGAGTGATCTGGGTGAGGAGAGAGCAGTCTGTAATCTGCTCGCAATAAATAGAGAGCAGCGATGGATCTTATTGGACCGAACAAAAACCGTCATCCACCAATCGGTGTCGAGCTCATATAGGGACCCCCCTTTAAAAAAATAGAGAAAGAAAAAGGGAAAACCAAATTGTATCCTAGTTGGCACAAGTGACCAGCCAAATTCCCAGTAAAACAGTAACATTATACAGGATATATTATTTTCCAGTCACATCTTAGAGTGGGTAGTTATATCAGCATTAATAAAGCATGTAGCCCAGTACCATGTGCTCAAATTTGCACTCATTGCCAGTTCACTGCCAGTGCTTATTGAAACAAATGACCATCAATAGATATTTAGAAACGTCCCACATTCCCAACATTGTAGAAGTGATTGGAGAACAGAGAGCACCATATCGCCCTCCATACAACGACAACAACATGGCAGGCTTCTGAGAAGAGACCTCAGAGAGAGAGAGAGACCACAGAGAGAGACCTCAGAGAGTGACCACAGAGAGTGACCTCAGAGAGAGAACTCAGAGAGAAAGACCTCAGAGAGAAATCTCAGAGTGACCACAGAGAGTTCAATTGCTGACACCACTGAGTGAGGTCTCAATAGGCTATCCTTACAATACCTCACACTCCCTTCATAAAAGTGGCATAAAACCTTTAGAGCAACAGTCACCCACTACTGAATAAAATACATGACTTAGTTTTACAAATATAATATTACAATAAAGAATAAATATTTTTAACATAGTTTGCCACAACAACAAAAACAAATACAGCAGGTCCATAGACTATTTGTCTATCGTTAGACTTTTACACCAAGGAGTCATCCTACATAACAATATAAAAGTCATTTAAAGATGGATATACAGTCATTACTTCTTTTAAAACATCTATTATATGTAGTATTGGTAGACGAATTTTACTTACCCGGATAGTTCTGTTCCTATATCCACATAGCAATCATGTGTCAAAATGCACCATAGTCTCTGGCAATCCCTTTTTGGAACTCTATGCAAGAGACTGTACTAGGTGGGAGGGTCACGATCTATATCTGGACTACCCCCCCCCTCCCCCACTTCCAAACGCGCGCACGCACGCACACACACACTCACGTGCACGCGCGTGCGCGCGCGCGCACACACACACACACACACACACACCAGTCTGAACTCATCCCAAAGCAAGATCCCCCTCCCGTCCCTTAATCACTGATATTCTTCTCGTGTCTTCGTTGGTGCAAGGGGAGGTTGAGGTGGCTCAAGGCAAGGAGTTAGGGCTAGAGAGATAACGTGTAAATATCTTGCCCAGATGCCACCATTATGAGGATTTTATTGGGTGGTCGTTTCATTTGCGGACGTCTCCAGTCAGTCACGATTCCCCCCCTTCCGTCTGCACCGCACAGCGACTGCATCTCCTGACGCAGCCAACGCGCACATATTACTCACTATAGCAGTCACGACTCGGAGAAATCCGTGTTGCCACTAAAATTACACCGCCAGTATTGAATTATTTAAGAGGATCTTGGTATGTCTGGGTAAGGTGCGTTTAACAAAGAAAGCCACACGGTCTTTGAAAAGGTCACGATAGTCAGCGGCGTTTCCCTCCCATGCGAACAAGCACAATATTCACAGAACACAACCCTTTACAATCCTAACGGCAGCTATCCGGCTATTTCAGTGTTTGGCATTTCATTGTAGGCTATATCATGGTAAGTATTCAACAAATATTAATACGATAATGGGAAATCAAGTACAAAACGCTGATTTTAGGCGCAGCTTTTCTCGTATAAACTGCGTATCTGTTATCCAAGTCGTCTCTGATCATCTGTATAGGTACAATATAACTGTCAGTAATTTGCTGCGAAAGATAAAGATAACGGTATAGCGACGCTTGCCAACTCGTGTATCTTCTCAAGTATTCTCACTCTAAAGCACGTACTTCGAAAAATTGTGCCAAATTTCAACTAAGCCTGCGCGCTGCAGTCTGAAGTTACACACCTATCAAGAGTATCATAGGTTGCAAAAACACTCCCAGATACAAATGTGTGATTGTCGTTGAGAGCCGGTGAATAATGCTGATGAATACAAAATATAAACATGTGTACTGGCACCAAAGTAATATTTCAGTTTATGGCCACGGAAAACGGTCCGTTGCAGCACTGTATAATGACGTGGGCGGAAGAGTAGCTAATCCAAGCGAGTCCACCTATAGCCACATTGTCTCTATCTTAACTGCAACTGAAAGAACTGTTCAAATAACACAGGCGGGAAGGCTGCCAAACGGACTTATGAGTACGAAACTTAAAATTGTATTTTTAGCTTGGAAAGCAGGTTACTTGCACTGTTACACGCCTCCACGGGTGATGTTCAAAACAAGGTAAGGGCGATTTTGTTGCAGGTCGAGCCGGTGCACGGCACCCCTTGACGCCACATTGTATTTTCAGCACAACCGTGCAATCTGCGGGTTTCCCTCTCGCCGGCACTGGTGCAGTTCTCTTTCATCGCCTTTTGGCACTCCTTCTTCCTCAAACGTGTCTTTATCTAATGCCCTCTTCACAGCTTAAACCAATATTACCCCTAATTCTTCTTATGTTAGGGATTTCCATTCGCGAACTTTCAGTGGTAACGGAGAGAAAAAAGCGAAAAATGACTCGACAGCGCCGTCAGACCAACGAGTTTGGTCTTGCGTTTTGGTTCTCATATTTACCGTTTGCGATACTCCTGCTCTAGAGAGAGAGAGAGGTTGGTTTTTATTTTGTGTGTAGCGGAGAAAAAACATATGTAAGCTAAGCTTGTGTAAAGCCCATGCCACTAGAATAAAAAATGTAGTTGTTTACCCCAGCATCGCTTTCGTAGTGGGAATAGCATACTGTATAACCCAATACCATACATGCACCAAATCATGCAATAATCAAACACAGGAGAAGTACATTCAACCAAACACTGCTCATACGTACTCACCAATGCTGCGAACCCTTGCTGAAAGGGGAAAAGCACACACACACATATATATTTTAAATCAGCAAAACGTGACCACATTACACAAACACAAGATGAGAATCAATGCTGCCTTTGATTCATATCTAACCTCAGCAACATGTCCAAGGGTTCCCAGAATTGAAGTCCTTTTTATACAAGTGTTACCCCTCTGCCTATTTCTGGAGCGCGATCAAACACTGAAGCTATTTTTAGCTCGCAGTAAGAAAAAAACACTCACAAAGGCATCGCTCAGGAGCGTTACGTGGAGTGCATGCATTGTACATTAATGTTGCCTCTCCCGCTCCGTGCAAGGGCTTCGAGTCGCCTCCGTTGCATTGTTGCAGTGATTTTTGTTTAACAAACTACTTGAGTGCCCATCTTTGTTTTGCCCAAAAACACCCGTTCACTGATCGGTGGAGGAGATTCGTTATGATCTCTCTTGCTATGAGTTTGTTCCCGCTCTCCCTCTGCTTTATCTCTCCCTCTCTCTCTCCATTCTCTTCATTACACGCGTCTTACGCGGTGTGTCTCCATGCAACTTTCGCTGGGAAACTCAGGACGGATTCGCTGCTCACGAGAGAGAGAGAGGTGGAGAGAACGAGAGAAAGAAATAATCTGTTGTACGCTACGAATTTAGTATTGATATATAGGTTTACATATACATATAAAAACAGCATAAAACCGATAATAATTAAGACTTGCAGTCTTTTTCTGTTCGGGGCTGCGTCAGTTACTAGGCATTGACGTCACATTTAGGTTTTCCCACTTTACTGTCTATGGCCGTTGATTACAACCGTCGCAGACAGGCTCCCGGTAATGAAAATGGCCTTTAACAAACTAAAAACAGGTCAAGTATAATTCACAAGAGGGTGAGATATCGGTTGCTTTCTCGTAATAGTGCTTCAACATTTTAGCGAAACCTTTCGTTTTGTAGTCCACCGTCACGACAAACTCGTTTAGCCATGGATTCCGCACAGGATTCACCGTGTATCATATTGTTCTAAACAGACTACGGGTGCTCATTTAAACTGCTTTTTTTTCAACCAAAGCGTTCGCCTAGTTGCACTAAAGTACAGTGCACGAACACTGCAAAGCAGATTGCATCAGAAAACTCAACCCAATGTGAGAAATGTTAAAGACCAAAAGCAATTCAAGTGTGCCCGTGCGATGCTACAAGATACTGTCGCTCATTACTAGTGGATTAATGTTTACTATTAATTTCAGGATTCGACATGAAAAACCAACACACTGTTTTGCGAAAAAGATACAACGATATCTACAAGCATGTTGCGTTCCATAGTCACAAAACCTAGATGCAAAGAATTTAGCAAATACGGCAATATGCATCTCGAAAAGACTAATTCAACCAGTGAAAGAGATATATCAGTTTAGCATCCACTGCCTGAACAGACTACCGCATGGTGTCGCCAAACGCCGCCAAAGAGCCCCTCGACCCACCGGTTTCTTCAGTTGTGTACCGTGCCGGGTTAATGAAAATGTCAGCTACATGTTTTTTTTTATCACACGAGAGAGTATCTAATGAAGACCAGGCGCGAATTTAGATGCACGCATAACTGGGGCTCCCAGGAAATTCAGATCTACATATAGCAGAGTTAATAGGAAAAGCGCGATGGAACTTTAATGAAAGCAGATGCATAAAACAATACACATCGGTTGTCGAAGAAAAAACATTTTGTACCTTATATCGCACGACTCGAGTGTTTCGAGTGGTTTTCTGTGTATCTGATCAATGGCCCTTTGGCCGATCATTACACAATCAACTCGGTGAACTTTGCGTCCAGGAATAATATATGTAATATATAGCAATATATTTAGCTACAAACCTAGAATGTGCTCTGCACAACGCGTTAGCGTTGATCTCGCGACTAAGCTGGACTTTCTCCACTCACCACTGAAGCTAAAAATATACCCGATTCAGCTGGACTCTGGGCTGGAACACGCTCGCAGCATTTCCTCATCTCACTTATTGTGTCTCAACTCAAATAAAATGAGGATTTCTGTCCTGCAGTTCCAACAAACATTGGGACATAACGTGAGAATCCTAACAGGCCTAGTCGAAGAATTTAATTGCAAGAACAACATATTGGTGAGAATGTTTATTGTACCCCTCGTTGGCTTAAAGTAATTCAGGGTTTCATGCAACAGGTCACATGTGGGAAGTCTGCACCCAAGGTTAGAAAAACTCACTTGTTTTTCACGTAAAAATGTATGTGTCTTTTCTGTAGTGCCTGATCATGCGGTTATGTAACAGTCGTGATATTTAAGAAGTCATTCATACACAACTACACAAAACCCAGAAAAGGCCTTCTGTTTATCATAATGTTAAACCTGTTTCGTTTGCGCGAAAAGTCAGAAGTCTACACTATGGACAGCACCCCCACACCCTGGCGGATGGCTGCCACGTAAATGCGACTTCAGCACCATGGACAGCATCGTAGGACTGTTTAACCCTCCTATTATGTGCATCCTTGTAAAACAGCCGTACTGTTTAGGGTCACTTTAAAACAGATCTGAAAAACAGGACAGTCATAATGTTGCACCAGACTGCTAAGAACCTTCGTTTTTCGCGTGAGCCTTAGATTGTGTCCCGTTCACATCCTAGATACATCTTACACTACATGTCTTAAAACACGTGTAGCTATTATATGTGGGCGGTGTAAACTGAACAGAGTGGCAACAATGGCACTCAGACCAATCTTTTCAATCGCAAAAAGGCCTTTATAGCATCACGTTACAAATGACCAACAACCTCTTCAGAATTCCTGCCTGTTTTGCTTGTAAAACTCACATGGAAAATAAGTTTATTTGATCAGATTGACTTGTCTAGTCCATCTGGATGGTGCATAAAGGCTTGCGAGATATCAACACAGAAAGGACACCGCCTACTGTTTGGCTTGCTTAGGTAGAGAGGACCATGCGGCTCTCTACAGGTCCCATTAAAAACATTATCCAAAATATTTGCATTGGGTTTCTCACACGTGTTTCTTTTTCCTTTGTTTGTTATCCTCCCCCCCCCCCCCCTTCCATCTGCTCCTTCGTTTCAGACACATTCTAGGAAACGGACACTGCTCTGGCGGTTTCAATTGAGGAGCCGAGAGAGAATCAAAATTGATGAGGGTTTGTTTGAATTTCAAGCTTAGATTAAGAATCTCCGCCCTTATAACCCTCTCTCTGTTTATTTTTCCGTCTCTCCTGCCTAAATGATGTCAATGGAAGCGCGAGCTATAGAGATATTTATAGAATCCCCCCCTCCCACCAGAATCACGTGATTCAGAGCCCAAGCACAATAACTACCTCAAGAGAGAAGTCTGCATGAATAGAGACGGTGAATATTTATGAACGGGCAGAATGTCACATGATGTTCCTTCTCCGTAACATGTTAAGTTTCGAGTTGGAAAGTGATACAGCGACTGAAATACCCCTTTTCTGCAGTGATTTTATGTTTTACCCGCGGTTTTTATACATATTCGTGTATTTATTACACCGTGGGTAAACTACGGTTCTAATTCTACAATGATTTGAGCAAAAAACACAAAAAAAGTTAACGGAACAAAAACAGAATGAAAAACAAAAACTCTTTTCCATGGCCGGTTCCGTTTTGGACCGATGTGCGACCCGTTCCTACTATCCTAACCTGCTCTTTCCATTTACACGCAGGCTTGTTACGTAATAGGTCCATGTCTTCCCTCCCTTTGAAAAAGCGTGCACACATTTCGCCGGACGGTTCCGACTAAGAATTTCGCGTACCATTTAAAGCTGCCCGCAGCTTTGCATGCGAGATAAGAAACCACGAACAGTCTGATGGTCAGCAGCACAAAGGTCGCATGTGCACCTTTGACAGAAACAGTGGAGATTCATATTACAGACCACGTTCCGTCCTTTCGTTTCACTGACACACACTCCCCCACTGCACATACACATCTGTCACGACTGAAACGCGCATCTTTCATTTTATCTCAAGCATGTGCCATATAATAATATCGTTATATATCTTACCACACTGACTACATGCGTTGAGACCATTTCTTTCTGGTTCCTGGTTGATATGTTAACACTCACTGGTTTCTATATTTAGTAAGCCTCCCAGTGCCGTTACTATTCCAGGCACTGTACATGTGGGGGCGGATGATACTCGCTCATGTAAAAGGATATTCTTTTCCTCGCAGTTTTAAGCCATACTCATATGTCGCCTCCTTCTGTAGGCTGTAAGAGCAAAAATCTGTCCAATTTAACGACACTCCTCAATATTTTAAGCATATCCATGTTTAGAAATCAATTCTCGATGCTCAGGTAATCAGATCAGGTACCTTAAATGACCCAAAGCGCTTATATTGTGTGTGAAATAAAGACTGAAATAAAAATCGTGCGTAATTTTATGTACCTGAAATGAAAATGTGAGGATCAAACCATCACGTTTATAACTTCTACCCCTGCCTGAGCTGGCACTGGGTGATAAAAACATTGATTGACGTAACGTACTACATGGTTTCGAGATCCTGCGGCTCTATTCTTTACTTTGTTGCTTTTTTAAAAGCACAGCTACACCGTGTGGAATCCATTTTAGGATTCATTGATACTCTTGACCCACCTTCACTAACAAACCACAAATGTACAAGTCTAGATGATCAAGGTCAACAAACAATTGTGTTACAGTGCCTTTCTTAAACGGAAGATAAGGTCAATGAAAAATATGATGAAATTATATCTACTGTAATTCAAACGACGCGTGAAACGGCGACAATGTCTATTAGGATAGTTTCACGACATCGGGTTGCGTGATTCGAATGATTTTTTAAATCGACTTAATCGTCTCGAACGTGACAGAAACACGCGCGTTTCCTCTGGCTCGTTACAATAATGTTTTTTTTCTAGGGCGCGTGTGAGGACGCGCGCGTAAAAGGCGTCGCGTGGCTGGTTTGGGAAATACCTGGTCACGAGCGCTCAAAGCAGTTGTTCCGTGGATCTACAGCGCCACCTACCGTCACAACGACAGATTTTAGCGAAGGAGTGTATGATATTAAAATGGTGAAAAAAAAATAAAACCGAGAACATCTTTTAAATGCTGGACATCGATCAGTATGGGTAGGAAAATCAAATAAGTCGTTTAGTAAACTTAATTAAACGAAAATTAAAACTTACGTGCGTATTATTTGCGCATTCGTCCGCAGATGATACGAAAGCGAAGATAACGTAAGATATATTTTTTAAAAACCTGCCAATGTAATCTAACAGGTGAATATGAGATTGGTTTATCAACGAAGTAGAGGCAGTGCACGATCCGTGAACTTGTATGGCCATCTAGTGGCGTGAGGAGCACGTGCTCTTTGTCCTAAATATTGTGGGTTATAGCACGGCCACGTTCAGTACTGCATTATGATGAACGGGGCGTGGGGTTATATTCATGCGCCTGCAAGTCATGCAGTTAGTCATGTGCTAATGACTATTACTGACAGGGTTCTACCTGAATTACCTACGCTCTTAATTTCACTGGAAGATTTTATTCTATTACAAAAGCTAGTTCTCTTTTATAGAGAACTATAATAAGAGCGTATAGATACAAAAGCGTATAGTTCTCTAAGACAACCCTGTGTACCATGGTAGTTTTTTTTTGTGTGTTAACCGCTATATTTTTATAAGAATCTAAGAATCACATGAACTGCATGTTACTTACTAACCTTTTGAAACAGTTTAAAATTAAACTGTTAAATTGATTTTAAACAGATTAAAATGATCAAATGTTCGACTATGGGTGAAATTTCAATGAGATACTGGGCACTTTAATGATGCAGTATTCAATTGTGTAATCCCTGAAAGACAGTAAAATTTGTGTATATCTAACTGATGGTCACCTCAACACAGGGTTGCCAACTTTTGACGTTCGCTTGGAGTGAGATTTTAACCTGGAGCCGGTGGCGAACATAAAATGGTAAAATGGACACAGATTCAGTGTTATATCGCCGGTGGATGGCGCCAGAGCTAGTGAACTAGTAATGTATTGAATCATATATGTGAATTTGAGGTAAATAAACTGGATATTTTTTTTCGGCGTGAGATATCGGAAGTGTGGCGTGAGAGCGTGTGAAAACGGTCAAATGCGTGTGTCTCACGCTCAATGCGTGAGAGTTGGCAACCCTGTCAACATATGTACAATAATTGCAAACAGGTACTGCAGAAGCAAATGAGACAATTTCCGATTACTTTCGGTTAATCATAATAAAAAATAGTAATACAACAACATGTTGATTTTTTTAATCCAAAACACTTAAATAACTTTTCAAACTTTTGTAAAATATGCATGCAAAAACAACAAAAATCCCAGATCATGAAAAATTTGCCTAAAAATGTAGGAATTTAGTGATTGTGATTTCCATTCTATAATGGAGTCAAGAAGCTAATTATCTATGAGGACAATGTCATCAAGTATTACATTGCTAAAAATAATTTTCTTCACATACAAAGCCCAGATCAGGGCGAGAAAGGAGAGCTAGTACAAACTTAAATACCTCTTTCCAAAATTACCAAACACGGACAGCAAAGAATTTGGACTCAAACTAGTTTATAATAAAATGCAGAAAGAAAACATTACTGTATCTTACAAAGTCATGTGAGGACAATTTATCCAACAAAAGCGCTGAAAAACTACAAGGTTAAAAAAAAAAAAAAAAAAGTACAAAGGATGCGTCACCATACAAAAACCAATCCAAAACGACACGTCTGCAGTCTGCTCCAGAACACGGTTTGGTAAAGAGAGAGGACATGATGAAGACCCGCCCCCCCTCAGGGAGGGGCAGGAGGGGTGCAGAATTCCACTAACTACACTCTGAACAGATATGAGGGCTAAACATGGATGAATGGAGCACACTAAATGGTAAGTGGGGAAATGAGCCAATGCTTTAAGAACAGTAAAGGTGTAGACACGTGACAGTCCTGCAGGTGTTCACAGATGTGTATAAACGTGTGGCGTCGCCATTCAGTAGATTCGCCCTCGACTTCTGCTTCCTCTGCCGCCGAAGCCCCGAGCGCGGCCACCACGAAAACCACCTCTCTGCTCTGCAAAGACACGAGCACACTTGTGTTTAACTCCCAGAGTGTGGTATGATGATGAGTACAGGGCACACGCGGGCCACGGCACACGCCGCCTTCACCTCACGCCCATCAGCGCTCAGACGGTCGCCAAACCCAGAGCGCGGCTCTTCTTCGCAGTCACACGAAGTTTAAATGCACTGCGGCGGTGAAACATTCATACGGTTTGAAAGAGGACCAAAGTTTATGCACCGCTTGGGACTCGACAGGGGAAGGTCTTCCACAAACCTCCGCATAGCAGAAATGCTATTACGATTTACTGCCACGTTCCCTTGTGTGGTGTGCACACATCCCATCCCTCTCACCACTGTAAAACTGTATTGTTGAGTGAATCAGTCTCACCATAGGAGAAGTTGCCAATGGTGGCGCTGTATTTCCCGCTGGGGGGGTTGTATATTTGCCGTGCATCCCTCCTCGGCAACGGAGAAACCTTTTTTGCCATTCCCAGGTCATCTCCTGATGGGCGCTTCTGACTACAGGACATACAGACAGGTTTCACCAACCAAATGAAACAGGAAAGAAACAAGAAACAAATTAAGAAAAGGGGGGGGGTCCAGTAAGGATGAAGGGCTTACCCAACAGCAGCTGGGGCCTCTGTCTTCTGCACTGGCTTCCAGGACAGGCTAACCGAGCTTTTGTAGGACGGAGGGTTGTGGAAAAGATCCTAAAAACCCCCAAACAAACAACAAAGGCAAACAAACATCCCCAAAACAGCAAAGTTAACAAGAGAAACGTACCACTCAACATATATGAAACAGACTGGATAAAGTGAAACATTTCAAACATTACCTTAATAAGGACATTTATGTTGTTGGTGATTTTCAAAGCCACGACTTTGATTTTATTCTAAGAAAAAACAAGACATACACCCATGAATTTTTTGACGTCTCAAAAGATTTCAGACGTCAAGATTAAGGATGGCAGTATTTTATCAACAAATGGGCAGGTGCAGGTGTGAAGCGAATAAGCCCCCTACCTCCTCAGTCTTCAGCGCGTCGCCGGTTTTGCCTTGCAACGCCACGCGGAGTTGGCGGATGTACACCTGCAGGCCTCGCGCAAAGTACTGCAGCCTACAGATTCAACGACACGAGTTGGAGACTCTCACACCACGTGGAACTATTTTTCCAAGCCCAGGTGCTGGAGTTGTACGGAGCCTTGGTAGTAGACAAACACGCACCTAATCTTGAAGTCCTTTAATCGCTCAGCATTGATCTTGTCAATGAGGAAGTCTGGTAACTTTTTCCCAAGTTGGTGGAAGCTAAAGAGCAGACACTCCACGTAGCTGAACTGGAGCTTGGGCTCCTCACTCACGGCATTCTCACCATCCTCTTCCTCAGGAGGCAGAGGCATGAACTCCTGAAGAACACAGAAGAGACACACACACACACCTCATCTTCATGTTACGGGTACTCAAGGTGCAAACTTCACTTGCAACTGCTGACGTTCAACAGTTTTTACCAGCAGTTTCTCAAACAGCATCATGAGGTTGGGTTCAAGTTTGTCCATGTCTCCGCAGAACGGACTCATCTCGGCCAACAACTTCAGGACCTGATATGAGAAGGACAATGTGTCAGCCTAGCAGCGCAAGACAAACTATTCTCATACTATATGCAATTTATACGGTTTCGTATAAACAGTATAGAGAGTTAAAGAGAGTTAAAGAATCCATGAATCACACTTGACGTCACTCACTTCAAGCTGAATGTCCAGTTCGGCCACAGGACTGGTGAGCATGCTGAGGTTGGGGAGGACGTGATCACAGAAGTACGTCACAAAACGAGTGGAATGTACATTTTTCTGTGGGAAGGAAAAAAAAAAAAAAGACAAACCAAAAACCCCCAAACATTAAGAATGTGCTCCAACCACACCACCTCCAGCAGACAAGGAGCAAGTCTGGGGGGCAAAGAGACTTCGGTCTTAGGCGCCCCGGTCAAACCCACCGAGAAAAGCGGCAGCGCTTGGCGCGTGCACTGCAGCAGACGGTCCACGCTGTCGGCGTCGGCCGGGTTGAGCGCCTGCTCCAGGAAGGCCTGCTCCACCACCAGCTCCACAAGCTGCTGCCGCCCGCTCACCGTCTGCAGGCACCTCAGGCCGGACAGAACCCGCATCAGCAGCACAAACTCCTCCCCCGTCACATCCTCCAGAACCTGCACAACACGGCACCAGAGTGGGCAATCTGGCCATGGGGGGTTGTTCCTCAGAACAATCTCTCTTATAAGAGATCATTATGAACTTTAGGATTTAGTACACGTCATTCTAATTGGACAATAATGAAGTAGTGTGTTTCAGTGTAATCATGTACTTATGTTTAGTTCATATTATGCATGTGTGCTATACTGTGACCCAGGTCAAGGGGAGTGCAAAGGGTAAGAGCACTCTGTTAACTGGTAGTCACTAGGCTACTATACTTGGGTCATTCAGCTGTCTCTGCGTTCAACTGATACATCAGTTGCTTTCGCTAACTCTAGGGAAGTCCATATTAGGAGATACACACGTGAGACAAAGCAGCTTGCTGGGTGCTTATGTTTTGGAACATGCTGTGCTAAAGATAACCTGCTTGTTAGAACTGCTGAATTGTGTTTAGGATTGTATATAAGGGGGACTGTCCCCTAGATTTCAGAGTTGTCATGCTTAGATGAGACTCTCGTGTCTGTGTGATTTGTTTTTTTAATGTTTTTATATTTTTAAATAAATTAATAATTTTAACCACATCCGAGTCCTCATCCATTTTCAGAATATTTCCACGACAAACGGAAGCGTTACGTTCCAATGTACAGGGTTAATTACATTAGCTCAGTTTATATTGTAATACGACACCTTAAGTATGAGAAACAACAATACAGCTGCCTGATGGTTACTTGTGTATGGAGTAACGGGGTAAGAAGCTTCTCTCCACCCAACCCTGGAGACATTCTACCTGACAATCTATGAAACGCTTAATTGGCTCAACATGAATGGAGACGTCCAAACCTCAAGCTAAAGCAGCATGAACTGCCTTGAATATTAAATCTGCTACGTAAATAAACCTGCCTTGTAAACCTTACACAAAGAATATCACCAAAAATGAAGGTCTATTTACATTACCTTTTTAGTTTCTATGAAGATGTAGTCCTCTACCTCCTTGGTCATGGTTTCCTCTGGCATGGTCTTCAGCTTGGTGGAGAGGAACTTTATTGCTCTCTCTCTTACCACGTCCTCTCCTTGCAGAATCTGACTAAAAAGGCCTCCAAGAGTCCCTTAGAAATATTTATTGAGGCATAGTTGGCACATGAACTGGGAAACTCTGTCTATTCAACAATATAGACATTTATTCCTTTACATTTATCTATAAATATTCACAACTTAGACTGAAAATAGGAGACCGATTACCTCTTGAATCAATTTTGAAAATGGAGATTAACGCAGTGTTTACTTGGTTGAATTCTGCAGAGTCATCTGAGTATAGGGAGAAAAAGATTTTGCATGAAAAAAATGCAAAAAAATTTAAAATAATAATAATACCAGCATGCATCTTATATGGTGACAACAAACATTAACCAATTCTACTTTCACTCTGTATGCACTGCCTTCAGCAAAGCTCAACTTTACTAGCTGCACTTTGACCACTTAAGTCATTGTTAAGACAGTGGTTTAGTTTCTCTGGGTTCTCAACTGGCACTGAAAGCTGTGAGTACACATGGATTAAATCAAGAAATGAACTTGTCTACTACTTTCACCATCAACTTGCCTTGTACATTCACCTACAACAGACTGCACATGGAAACATATGGGCTGCATACTAAGAGATACCTACACGTTTCTAACACACGTGACTGCTTACAGCCTTAACAATTCACAAGTGTTGTGTCAGATCATCTTAATTCACGTTTGGGACATTGATCTGATTATGAAACAATTTGATCTAAAGAGGAAAACAGTGGCTATTCTGAGGAACCCATATAAAACCAATGAGATTATATTTGTTAATATTTTTCTCATTAAAACCATCTGTTTCAATATGCAATTAATTGTAGCTTTTTGCCATAAGTAGCCAAGATTAACATTTTATTATTTGAATGATAACTCTGGCGTCATTTTGTACAGTACCTGTCTGCAGGAGTTGTGTAAGGATGTCTGCTACTCTGGGCAAATTCTCCCCAGCAGCAAAACGTGGAAGCTCTTTGATGGCCTGTCTGCGGATCTACGGTGCACATCAACACAAATCACACAGCAATTAATATCATTTGTTGGCGGCTGTACGCCTTCTAGTAAACGGGAGTCAAGGTGTTGAGTTAATGAAGTCTTACAGATACATCTTCATCCTCACACAGGTCCAACTGCGCGTTTATGGCCGCGTCTGCCATGTCTGGGAAGCTGGCGAAGAACTTGGGGATGAACTGGGCAGCCAGTCTCTTCTCCTTCGGGCCTCCTTTAACACCATCCAGAATGACCTGGTACGCATCTTTATGCTGAGAGACAAAAACACCAGAGAGATCAAGAGTCTGAGCACTAAACAAAACGCCATTTTCCACCTTCACTACATTCTTACCACTGAATCACTTTAGCCAGTTAGCCGCAGCACGTTGTATTTAAAACAATGATACGAACCACCTTTTTAAAAATTCACCCATCACTTTCATAGTAACAATTTGCAAAAAAAAAAACAAAAATACCGTGACAGGCGGGGTATTAAAGCCAGCAGTTGCCCCAGCGCTTCGGCCCCCGGGGCGGTTTACACGGCAGCTAACACACGTTAGCTTAGCACAATCAGCCAGTACGACTAGGCCTCGACACCAAGTCACCCGGCCAGCCTGGCGACCCTGACGCCTTTTGTGTTGTTTTATGTTTTTATTGTTTTTTATGTTGTTTTTAAGTGTGTTTTCGTGAGGTTAAGCGGGTCGGGGAGGTGAACACCAACCTGGCCCAGATCCTCCTTCTCGTCCGCCAGGATCCCGTAGTTACGGTACAGCTCTTCAACCGTAGCCGCCATCTGCGCGCGACACCGTCCACGAGACTCAAATAAACACGCGCTATTTCCTCTCAAACGCCCCAAAACGAACCTAAATACCCCAGAAAATAGCGCAACATCAGAGTTAGTGAAGCGTGAAACGGGGCGGGCGCGTCGCTTGGCGGGGTTAGCAGTGTCGTAGACGCCGACTCGTCCGTGGTGCTGCGCGGGGGACGCGACGCTCTTCTTCGCGGTGTTTGTGTTCTCGCTGCCGTCAGTAGGTGAAGGTTATAGCGCCACCAACTGGCGCGGGGTGACACACACACACACACACACACACACACACACACACACACACACACACACACACACGTCCTCGTTGGTAGTGTGCCCCCCAGCGAAGAGGAGCGGTACATGACGAGACGAGAAAGTCACGTTTGTTTTATCGGTTCAGATAAAACATGTCAGATATCAGATATACGAAATACAAGGAATGCGCTAACAAGCTAGGCTGTTATACTATACACATTTGAAGTCAGTGTACTGTATGTAGTATGTACAGGACATAGAGAGGATTGAAATTGTGTCACTCTCCTACCTAGATG
Source organism: Brachyhypopomus gauderio (assembly GCF_052324685.1). Taxonomy (NCBI): domain Eukaryota; kingdom Metazoa; phylum Chordata; class Actinopteri; order Gymnotiformes; family Hypopomidae; genus Brachyhypopomus; species Brachyhypopomus gauderio. Next base: position 34,236,665 of record NC_135215.1, on the reverse strand, counting down.
CAGCAGTAAACATTAAATATTAAATAAATTATGCATTAAACATTAACAAAAGAAACTATGTAAATTAAATGGACTGCAACAGTAAATAAACTACACAATAGACACAAACTAATAAACAAAATAAAACAAACTATCACTATAGCATTAACTAAGTAAAAGACTATAATCAAGTGTAAAATATAATACAGTATAATCCAGTAAGGTGCAAGTACAGTAAAGTGGCATATGTGCTATCAGAGTAAAAGATTGAGTATGGCCAGTATAAAAAAATTACAAAATGTGCTAACAGAATTTAAGAACATGTATGACCTGTTGATAAATAATGCAAGTTTGAGGCTTATAGGCTGTCTGAAGTGGAAAATTCCACAGAGTGTGTAACCAGATCTTGAAAACCAGATTGTATGTAAGTGAACGAGTACAAAGTTCTTGAAAGTCACAGTTCAAAGTCATAGGATCCTGAGCTATTGATATTGTTAATTACAAGGTCAGAATGAGGTAGTTCAGGAAGAGAGTTCAGCATCCTAACACTGTCCTTCAGTCCTCTGGTCGTTTGGTCTCCTGGCCCAGAGACTGTGCAGGGCTTGGGTGGGATCACCCACAGTGCAGAGGAATTTTCGGGTGAGACGGGTGTTGTAAATGTCCTGAAGGCATGTGAGAGAGATGCAGACGATCTTCTCAGCTCACTGAGAAGCTGTGTGCTGGAGGGACTTGTGTAAGGAAGCTCTTCAGGCCCCGAACCACATGGCGACACAGCTGGTCAGAATGCTCTCGATCGTCCCTCTGTAGAAGGTGCACATGACGGGGATGGGGGCACCAGCTTTTCTCAAGTTTGCGAAGAAAATAGAGGCGTTGATGAGCTTTTTGGCCAGTGATGGCGTATTGCTGGTTCAGTAGGTTCTCTGTGATGTTCACACTCAGGAACCTCACTCTCTCCACAGCAGTGCCTTAATAAACAGAGGAGCACGCTGGGTGTCCACATTCAGAGAGAAACTGTTGCACCATGAGGCCAGAAGGCTCACGTTCCTCCTGTGCTTTGCCTCGTCATCGCTGCTGATGAGACACACTACAGTTGTGTCATCCACAAACTCTATAATAAGGTTAGAGCCGTGTGACGCTGTGCAGTCCCCCGCGTTCAGTGTGAACGTGTTGGACGGTTTACTGTCAAACTGCCTCCGGTCTTCCGGTCAGAAAATCCAGCCGCCAGTTGCACAGTGAAGTGTTTAGCTCCAACCTGTTCAGTTTTTGAATGAGCTGTTGGGGGATGATGGTGTTAAAGGTAGCATTCTGACATGTGTTTTGTGTCCAGATGAGTAAAGGCTGAGTGGAGAGCAGTAGAGATGGCGTCATCGGTCGAGCGGTTTGGTCGATACGCAAACTGAAAGGGGTCCAGGGAGGGTGTGAGGACAGACCTGACGTGTCCAGGGAGGGGGGAGGACAGACCTAACATGTCCAGGGAGGGAGGGAGAGGACAGACCTGACGTGTCCAGGGAGGGGGGAGGACAGACCTAACATGTCCAGGGAGGGAGGGAGAGGACAGACCTGACGTGTCCAGGGAGGGGGGAGGACAGACCTAACGTGTCAAATTAGCTTCATGTCATGGCCTCTTCACTTCTTGTAAGTGATTCTGATTGACTACAGCTGTTGACTTCTCATGAGCCCATTTAAATAGGGCTCATTTGACCCAGTGATTAGACTCAGCTACAAAAGCTACAATGGGAAAGTCAAAGGAACTCAGTGTGGATCTGAAAAAGCGAATTATTGACTTGAACAAGTCAGGGAAGTCACTTGGAGCCATTTCAAAGCAGCTACAGGTCCCAAGAGCAACTGTGCAGACAATTATACGCAAGTACAAAGTGCATGGAACAGTTGTGTCACTGCCACGATCAGGAAGAAAACGCAAGCTATCACATGCTGCCGAGAGGAGATTGGTCAGGATGGTCAAGAGTCAACCAAGAATCACCAAGAAGCAGGTCTGCAAGGATTTGGAAGCTGATGGAACACAGGTGTCAGTCTCCACAGTCAAGCGTGTTTTACATCGCCATGGACTGAGAGGCTGCCGTGCAAGAAAGAAGCCCTTGCTCCAGAAAAGGCACCTTAAGACTCGGCTGAAGTTTGCTGCTGATCACATGGACAAAGATAAAACCTTCTGGAGGAAAGTTCTCTGGTCAGACGAAACAAAAATTGAGCTGTTTGGCCACAACACCCAGCAATATGTTTGGAGGAGAAAAGGTGAGGCCTTTAATCCCAGGAACACCATGCCTACTGTCAAGCATGGTGGTGGTAGTATTATGCTCTGGGGATGTTTTGCTGCCAGTGGAACTGGTTCTTTGCAGAAAGTAAATGGGATAATGAAGAAGGAGGATTACCTCCAAATTCTGCAGGAAAACTTAAAACCATCAGCCCGAAGGTTGGGTCTTGGGCGCAGTTGGGTGTTCCAACAAGACAATGACCCAAAACACACATCAAAAGTGGTAAAGGAATGGCTAAACCAGGCTAGAATTAAGGTTTTAGAATGGCCTTCCCAAAGTCCGGACTTAAACCCCATTGAGAACAAGTGCGACCGGGCGATAGTCATTAAAACAGGAGGGTGATGCCTTCTTCAGGACAGACCTGACGTCTCCAGGGAGGGAGGGGGAGGCAGACCTGATGTGCCGCATGACCAGTCACTCGAAACCCTTCATGAGGATGGAGGTGAGTGCGACCGGGCGATAGTCATTAAAACAGGAGGGTGATGCCTTCTTCAGGACAGGGATGATGGTGGTGGCTTTGAAGCACGTGGAGACAACAGTAAGGTGCTAAAAACATCTGTGAAGACATCCATGCGTTCCCCCTGCAATCCCTCAACACACAACCAGATATGTTGTCAGGGCCGGGAGCTTTCTGAGTGTCCACAAGCCCCCTGAAGTGCTGCTGCCTAGCTGTTCTGATGCCCCTGGGTAGGTTGTTCCTAGCTGTTCTCAGGCCCACCTGGTACCCTGTTTTAAGGGCAGTGTTCCTAGCCTTCAGGAGCCTGTAGACCTCACCTGTCAGCTATTGTTTCTGATTGGCATGAACAGTGATGGTCTTCAGGTCAGTTACATCAACACACTTGGTGATGCAGACCAAAACAGTGTACATGTACTCCTGAAGGTCTGTGATGGTGTTGCAGGAAGCAGTTGGTTTAAACACATGCAGGTCTGTGGTGCTGGTGCAGTGCATCTAAAGACCCTTCTGGCCACATGTAAGTGTACATAATACCAGAAAACACTTGGAGTATACATTTTCATTCAAAAAAAAAAAAATCCACATTTTATAATCTATAATACTATTTTATTATTATTACTAATTTAGTAATAACATTATAGTATATTGACTTCATACAGTACAAGATCTGATACTGGTCATCACTACAGAACTAGCATATTGGAGTAACAGCACCACTAAGCACTTAGCTATGGGCTTAATGGTGCTGAGCAGCAACCTCTGACCTCTCTGCAGGGTCAGGCTCCTTGACAGTGCTACACAAATGTTTTCCCTGGAGGGGATCAGTATTCAAATAAGGCCACTAAAGCTCCTTAATGCCCTGTCTATTCTAGGAACACAACATTTAAACATGGTTTGGTTTAAAGGAACAACCCCCACTTGTGAATGCCTACAAACATTACATAGGCTAACCAAATGACTAACCAAGATTACAGAATAACCCAAAGCAACACTTTTTTAAACTTTATTACTACAAAATGATCCAATATTGTACACATTGCTAAACACAGTTCTTGTAAGAAACATTTACTGTTGCTACATCAAATATTAAAATATTTTAAATAAAATTACCCGAGATGGCCCACTACCAAGATATGATCAAGAGAGAACAATGCTCAAATCAAGAGAGGGGACATCGCACACTTGAGTCCTTTACTCCATAAAGCTGAGAGCCGAGGGAGGGTTTGGCTAACACCATGCCCATGTTAGCTCAGCAGGACAAATTCCACACAGCTTTGCCATTTTCTCAGTGGAAAAAGACGCCCCTCAGAGCACAGTACAGAAGACAACTAAAGCGCATTAAATGTTCCATTCGCGCTTTAGACCACCCTGTCCCTCATGTACTAAATATTCCACTGAATACGCCACTGTGGTACCAACCTAAAGGTGTCCGTGTACATCATGGATGGACGTTGCAAGTATAGATGTTGCCTTTGGATGGAGATGAAAGCTTGCTGCTCTGTCCCCTGCATAGTCCACTTTTTAATGCACTTGATGAAAGGTATTAATGCATTTATGTCCAAAAACTAGTACACTTAAAACACCCGTACATTCCACTTTTCACAAAGTTTGTTAAGTTGAATTCCACTGGACACTTTTCTGGGCGAGCAGTTCACACACACACCCCCCCCCCCCCCCCCCCTGTGGCACTGAAACTGCTGTGGAGCCTCTTTATAATTCCACTCGTGTGCATACAGACACGCTGGCCGGCCTCCTGGGGAGCTCCAGAGTGCTCCAAGACACGCTAGCTGGCCAGATCACAGCTCATCTCAGCAGCGCCTTGTTGTCTGAGCCATTGGGCTGCAGCTGATGTTGGGTCCAGGACTACGACCGTCACTGCAGAACGGCCCGGGAGACCCACTTCTCCCCGCCTTACATCCCCGGACACCAGCACCGGCATCGGCCGAGTACATCCTGCTTGTGACGGACAGAAGCTGGATGTCCGAGTGGACGTTGGCGACCGTGTGGCGTCGCCCGCCCCCGGTTCTCTCCAGGTAGGCCTCGCCCTCCTGCTCCACCAGGGGTGCCAGCAGCAACTCTGGAGCAAAGTGTGTGACCGTGATTTCGGGCCGGCCAAAGTGTGGACCGGCTGCCGATTTAGACTGCTCCAGCTGACACTCTGGTGTGAGGGTTAAAAGACCAGGGCACGTTTAGACAGAATACGACATGACATGGACACGGCAAGTTGAACTGTAAAAAGCGAAGGATCACCTGATGAGGAATCCATCTGGCTCACGGAGAGGTAGTTGCTCAGATAGGGTGAGATAACCATGTCCACCAGGTTCTCCAGAAGGTAGTACTCTTTACTAGGCCCACTGGGCTCATGAATTCCCTATGTACACACACACACACACACACGAATCCAGGCCATGTTTAGGGTTATGTTGCAGTTCTCTGAAAGATGATAAATGGTAACCCTGAACGCACAGTTAAAATGTTTCATGTGCCCATGCATGTGTGAGGTGAGCCATTCATCCTTTAACCTCTCATCAATATGCCTGTGGCATCGGTAAGAATATATTTTTCTAAAACGCTGTCCCACCCAAGACTTTCACAAAGACACTTAAAGAACTGGAAAGTTATGGAAGGCAGTTACATGCAAAACCTACTGCTAGCATTTTGGTTATCTGCTGTAATATTCTACTTCAGTATTTTATGTTTTTAAACCACATTACTAACAAAATATTTAACAGAAACATTCTACTAATTTCATTTTTTGCAGACAAGTGAAACATTCATCGCTCTTGTGAGTTCAGGTGCAGCATACTGAAGCGCTCACCTGTAATATGAGCAGCATCTGTGTGATAGCAGGGGGGTGAGAGGCAGAGTTCAGCATGTTCTTCAGAGGAAGCTTCAGCAAGACGAGGTTCCTGAAACCTAGCAGAGCCATCTGCCTGACAGTCAGCTCCTGCCCCTGCACGCACGCACACACACACACACACACACACACACACACACACACACACACACACACACACACACACACACACACACACACAATCACCCAAAACAATAGCTGACATTGTCTGCTGACTCTGCTCAGGTTAACCACATATTAGACAACATACCCCACTTACCTGCACAGGGTAGAATATGGCTTGAAGTGTTGGCAGAGTTTCAGTGAAAAATGCGAGCCACATCTCAGACAGAGCTTGGAGCAAGTTTTCACCTGGCCAGAAGGAAAAAAAAATCAACAAAGAGCAGATTAGCTTAGCTTGTATTACAGCCTTCCCCACATCAAACTGCTCACACTTAAACATGTATGAACCTAATGTATTTGAGATACAAATTTACACAAAAAAGTTAGCTAATGTAATTAAGCTCACAGGCTCTGTGGAGTGGATGGAGTTTGTATGAGCATTTCATTTTATATGCACTTACGCTCCCCTGTCACCTATATAGAAAGAGCAATGTTAGCATATGCTTAGCTAATGTGTAAATGTATATATTCTAGCACTCACAATCATGGAGCTGAATTTTCTCCAATATATGAGCCAGGCCTTTGTTCAAGAGCTGATCCTATATGAAATCAGTGAAATAATGTTAAACCATGCTGCTGTAAACAAAAAATGGTTCAATATCAACACTGCAATATCTCTACTTTTTACTGTGATCACTTTCACCTGAAAGTACTCTGGCATGAATGATCCCAGTTCTGTCCTCTGAAGCCACCTGAGAAGAAACACATACAGTGAAAATGGCCAGAATGCGGGTCCCAAAGCCTGTCCGGCTGCAAAAGTGAAACACAGGTGCTAACGCAGAGCTACATTACTACATCGGCCTGGATGTTTCATCTCACCTGATGCTCTCGTTCAGACTGTGCAGCTCGTTTCTCTGGAGCCCTCCCCCTTGGAAGACCTTTATGACTGCAGTTTGGACACTGCAAACACATCAGATCAATCAGCCTCTAGAAAACAAAGCAAACTATGCATGCACTTTCATTCTGTTCATATGGAAATTCCCTGAGCAAACAAGCAGCCACGTTTGCATCACTGCACACAGAGATAACTTCCTTCAGAACATCCCTGATTAAGTAATGCAGGTTTTCTCTGTGGCTTGGAATGAATGTCGATATGTACGTTTCCGTTTGAAAATCTGAAACCTCGTCAGCATGTCCTCGACAGGCCAGAATCCCCCACGTCTGAAAACATCCTGCAGCACATTTCCTGAGAGAGGGTAAGTGCACAGGGCAAAGCCCCAGCTCCACCAGCTCCCCCATCTCCTGGAGGGCTGGTGACTCTCTCCTGGATCTCTGGTATTTTCCCCACACATACATGGACAGACATGTAATGCAATTTTTTTGACACCCCCCCCCCCCCCCCCCCCCCCCATCAAGAGCAGTGAAATGGTGATATGCAATACTATTGAACTCCAGATCACTTTCACAAAAACAGCCGGTTTGGTACAGCCGGTCTGAACACATATTTGGATGTGTGAAAAATCTAACGCCCACCTGTTCCAGACACTGGCGTTAGATAGCTGCAGGGTAGGGGAGCTGGCATGAAAGCGGGCCAGATCCGACAGCACCGGAGAGCTCATGAATCGTGGTCTGGGTCGCCGATATGACCCCATCGCTCATCTGGAGGAGAGGTCGCCAGGTAACAGCAGAGCTCCACAGGAGATAAAAGACATTGAGCAGTCAAATCACCCTGCCAGAAAACATGTTCCCACCATGTTCTAACAGGTCCACCTAGGAGACAAATGTGAACATTTCAAGAAGCTCCCCACAAAAAAGAGTTGTTTACAGCATATGTTGCTTTTGGTGACTCAAACAGACAGTTGTGTGTCACAGTGAAAGCCACAGACAGCACCAATGCAACTGAGCTCACTTCCTTTGGTCTACAGTCTTCGCACTTCCTGTGAAACCAGTGCAAAACTTTGTACACAACTGACATGTGCACCATGTAAATATACATTTCCTGATGTCCATGGGGCAGAGTTTAGCAAGCTTTTGCAAATGACACAGTCCACCCAGAAAAGGGTTCTGTGATAACATCTGTTAATGAGGCGACTAATGCCTGTAAAGATGGCAATAGCTGCCTGTCTCTCTCTCTCTCTCTCACATGCATAGTCAATGAGTGTTCTGTAGATTTCTGACTCAGGCTACACAGCTCACACATGACCAGGCTGTTCCCTCCTGGCCACATTGCAGCTCAGTCCCACACACATCTGATACTGCAGTATAAATCCCAAAATAAAAGGTTTACAACACTGTCACACTTCTATCAAAAATATTCACCTGGATCCTTAAGACTGAGTCTAATAAAAGTAGGCATATTTTAGCACATCTGAATTTTGCAGTCATTGGATAATAGTAATATTGGTTTATATTTGACCATTCCAGAACTTACAAAAAAAGACAACAATTTCACAGAGGGAAATAGCCTGTACTGTTGATTTAATTAGTCCTAATACACAAACTGTTGATTATGTTTGCCAACTGTTTCATACGGTCATATTAACCTGAGCACCAATGATTACCCCAACTGGAGTTGATTAATAAGCAGCATTCTGGCTCTAGAGATCCTTGGGACATACTTTATGTCCTCGTCTTTGCAAAGACATTTCTATTACATATTCTAACCCTACTTTATTTTGGTCAGGACCTTTGTGTCGAGGACTTTACAGAACTTAAAGAGTCCGTTTATAGCTGCTATCTTGTGATACTGCAGAAATGTCATGGGAAACTACTCAAGAGTGTTACGTTAACTAATGCAATGAAGCTCTCAGGCCCTGTGGAGCGGATGCACTTTAAATGGGCATTGAGCTGTTGGCGGCGCTTCAAATGGCAAAATAATCATTATCTGATTACATTAATGCAGGGTCCAAGCTCTTTGGATGTAGTTTTTTCTCGCATTACCTAATACTACAGGAAACAAACACGTGGAATCACCCACAGGCTCAGTCAGGCTTTAAATCTAAAAAACTCACTTTTCTTTTACACGCAGAAACACAAAGTTTAGAGCACCAAGAGCTGCAGGAGTTTGCAGCATGAACCTGGTGAGGGGCAGAAAGCATCGTGGCTCCCAATAACACATCAAGTCACTTTGTATTGAAAACACGGCACTGTGTGATCTTTCAGTCTAGGTTGGAGTAATACCGTCACCGTACGTTTTTATAGACAGCGTTTTTCACTGAAGAAAGAAACCTTCATAATAAAAAAGTATAACTCCGTGCACGATCTCGGACAACACGCTTGGATGAGAAGATAGATGCATGCAAACATCTCACCGATCGCTGGGATTCCAGTTGTTCCACGAAAGCGCAGGTAAAGTTGGTTTAGGTCACCACATACTCATTTCCTTAAATCTTCTGCAATATCTTGACTGTGTTCAAGCAACGACGCCCCATTAGGCGAGTAACAGTTGGAAGGCTGCTGGAGAATGCGTGAAGAATGGAAAAGCGCTGAGGTGAGATTTGAAATCCCCCGAGGTGAAAACCCGCGACCACGAGGGCGTGTTGTGGGCGGGGCGATGGGAGGAGTTAGTGTAATCCGGTTTAGCGCGTTCACACGCAAAAAGTGTGACTTTTGATGACGTATACGCCTTAGGCGAGTTCATTTGCGGTTTTAATTACCATATCATTTTTAGATTTCATAAACATTTAAACAACATGTTTACTTAGCAAACATTAATAAGTTAGGTTACATTGCCAGCCCATTGCCACAGCTATTTACATCTGTAAATATTCTCATCTGTAGGCTAATCCAAATTGACAAAAGAGAGCTACGTCTTCTTGGGTTCCATGGGTTAGTTTTGGAATAAAACTGGAATATTTGGAATATTATGTCGGTTTAGGGAAAATTGATTTAAAGCACATTAATTAAATGTACCATTTAAACAAATGTTGGATACAGCAACATTTTACATAATATAGCAAAGTATATTTTGCTATATTTTTGGTATCTAAGTATACACGTCCTCTCTTCAACACCTGACTTTTCACTGCGATGCTGGTTCATCTTTGTACTTGTGAATATGGCTTGTGTCTTCTCTCATTTCTACTGATTTTTTTGTCAGCAATCTATAGCAATCTATATGCTTTCTGCAGCTCAGTTGGAAAGTTCTTTCTTCTTTCTTCCATAGGTTTCAGAAATTGTCATCTTTATTTCTATCAATTCCAGAGGGAAGACACAGTAAAAAGTGCAATGCTAAAAACCTTTATAATGTTTTACATTTTCTTACTATATGTACAGAATTTAACAGATGACAATAGAATGTGCAGAGGAGATCGGGGAGCAGACATATGGGTCTTGCAGGTTCATATATCTTTATAGCTATATGCAAGTAGTTTCAGCATATATAAAATAATGATGTATTCCCTATTCATATATTTATAGATAGCATCATAATTTCATTAGCCAGTTGAACCTGCTTAGATTGTTATGTGTGTACTGTAGTCAAGGTGCTGCAGACATCAGTTTTCATCCTATTTTAGACAGAAGAACATTATAGCATTAGCACAAATGAAAATTAAGCATTGCTTATTATCAGTCTTGTTGGGCTAACATATTTGGTGCACGTGGTTGACACCCTGCCATTAAATATTCCTTTTAAAGCAGTGGTAGCTGGAGCAAAATCCATGTCACATCCATGTCACACAATAGTTGCTAAATGGTGTTGGCTGGCAGCCATTTTCAGATAAAGATAAAATGCATAATCATAACAGAAGACAGAACACAGGCAGCGAACACAGTCATAGGATACACAGGAAGACAGCTGGTGCAACACAAATGAAAACACACACAAACCAGATGTGAAGTATCATATCTCTGGAGAGAGAGGCCAGGGTGTGAGACTCTTCTGTGTAAAGAGGTTTAGTGTTGCTTTAAAAGGTGAAACAGAAGGAATTTCAAATGTAGTCCACGTTACTGCATCCCACCCAACGTGTGAACCTCACAGTGCTGGTGTTCTACTGAGAACCATCTACACTGCTGCGTACGGATGGAAAGGCTCAGGAAAGACTATGGAGGGCAACTGTTTTTGTTTTCAGCAACTCATATTGTGCTCCCAATGAGACAGATATACAATGCTGAGACAGAATATGGGTAATTTGAGCTGTTCATTTGGTGTGTGGGGGGTGGGGTTGCAAGGATTTAGCTGTTTTGGTCCTGAACTGTAAATGAGGAAATCCAATAGAATCATTTAGCCCTGAGACATTCTAGCAATGAACTGCATGGTAAATTGATACACTAGAGCTATGCATTGCAACATTTAATAGGATGCTGGGCTTTGAACCACACAGGAAAGGACCTTGAAATACTCAATACTTGTTGTCATAGAAACCTTTTTTGATATCCCTTTTTTGTGCATATCAAAGAGAAAGAGAATTCGGATGTCAGTTTTCCTTGAGGAATTAACACCACATTTCTTGTGCATGTAAATGTGAAGTTGGGAAGTTCCAAAAACAATGGTCAAAACCCATGACAATATGACTGATTTTAGCAGATAGGACTGAGAATACAGCATGCACTCAAAAGTGACTTCTGTTTAAACTTTATTAAACTGGCTGTGACTTAACCTTAAGTGTGACTACATTCTTATTGGCAAGTTGAAGTTTATTCATAGTTCACTGGAAAAAACAGAAGCTAAAACAAAACAACAAAAACAGCACCAACAACAAAATGAAACCAAAAGGAACCTAAAGGCTTGTTAAAACTTTAAACCCATGTTAATGCAACGATGTCAGGTGTCATCAGTCACTTCTACAGATTATTTTGCAATGTTAACATTGAACAATATAATGAGCGCAAAAGATTAATTAGACTAGAAATTTAAAGTTTTCAAATAAAATCGTATGCGCACATGCACGGTAATATGTAGGGAGAGCGGAATTCAGCCGTTGCAGTGTAATACCCCATGATGCTCTGTAGATGGCAGCATAAAACAACTTTAAGTTGCTTTTTGTTTCTCGTAGCTTTCAGGACAGTTCGATATGACTCATCATTTGTTGAGGATTGTATTTCAATCAGTGAGAAAACGTTTGTTGTTTGCTTGCTTTAGAAAAACAGTGAGAACATGAACGAATCAGTGATTTTATATGCCTGTGTTACATCTGTCTATATAAACTTTTAAACAATAACAACTTTTGTTTTCAACTTTAGTGGTACTACAATAACAGAATTCCATTGTTCAGAGTTATATCCACACTCATTGCTCCTTCTTGTGATTAGTGATCCAGGTGTGACTGGTTAAAAACAAACTCTATTAGACAGTGAACTGTGTGTGTGTGTGTGTGTGCATGCTTGAACGTGTTCGTGCATTCCTGGCTACATGGCATCTCACTCAGGGTGACACTGTCACACAGACTACAACAGGAGTGCTGTGCTCAACACTAATTATGAAAGACCTTCTCTCACACACAAACACAGCAAGGCATAGCAAGATCAAACCAATAAAGGGCTGTTGAATGAGTTCTTCATAGGGTAACATGCCAGGTGCCCTTTTAAGAAGGTTTGTCAAATATTTTAAGCCTTTTTCAACAGAGGTCCTTAGTGAAATAATGAAATGTCATATGTACTGTCCATCTGTGCAGCCTGTCTAAACCTTAAACATATCCTAAGACAGGCTTTCATCAGTGAGGGAGCCACACAAGGGCAAACCAAACCAAGCAGAGCAGTTGTTCTCCAGGACTAGCAGAGAAATTCACTGCTTTAGAAACCTCTGAGCAGGAAAGAGAAAGAACCCCCAAACCCACTCAAAGAATGCTTTTAAAAGAGCACGCATTGTTATTGGGAAAACTGACCTCAGTTGACCTTTTGGAATATCTCTCTTAAAATACCACAAATCTGTAACCTTTTCAGAAAACATGAATAAGGGAATCGGCCGAAAGGACAACATCCAATGAATGAACAATAATCTGGGCTTATTTCCCAGGCTGACAGAGGAGGACAGGAAAAATGGCAAAATTATACAACCATTCTTATACCCAATACAATCCACCTCCACTTCTGGTCCAGGCTGTGCCTGCAGGATTTATGCCAGCTCTGCACATGTTGCAGAAGGGCTCGTTCAGAAGAGGAACAATTTCATCAGCCCCTTGATGATTGATGACATGAGCCATGAATCTCTGGAGCAACAAGGCAGAAGAAGCTTTTCTCTGCTCTGCTTTCTGTCTCCCTGTGCACTTCCTTGATGCTCTGTCTCCTTTCGCTTGTATCTTCCTCTCTTAGCGTCGAACTTACAAGTATATCAAATACGCATATTTGCCTAATTCATGGACCTACAGTTTACAGCTAATCATATTTGACTTCAAATATTGTGACCCTGCTGTTTAGAATAAACAGAGATTAGTCATTTGAAGTTACCATCAAGGACAAAATCAGTCTAATACAGTCTAATTCTGAACCTTATTTCACAAGAAGAGGCTTCAAGGCACGTGATAACATGAGGATTTGTTACCATGTCATTCGGTTTGGTCACGGGGGTCTTGCTGGATTAACAGCAGAGGAGGAGCTTAAGCTGTAGACAGAGAAGTTTCATTATTCAGATTACTATAAACTACCAGCCAATTGATCCTAAAACACACTTTGACAAGTGACCTGGTGAGACTGCGTGGTAAAGTAAGCGTTTGTACGTCCTCTGAGATAAATAACTCATTTATTGAATGGTAGTCTTATAAAATGGAGACCTAAAGTGACCCTTTCACATATCAGGGTCTTACTGCTGCACATTAGCTTAGAATGCACATTATATGACTTTCATCTATGAATACAGTATTACATTTAATTGAATTTAATTTAGTTAAGTTAAATCCACTTCAATCCATTCCAACTTTTACTTGTGTAGGCAGATTTTTTTCTCCGTTCTTCCTTCTGGCAAGAAAAATCTGTTAATATAACACAGCTTTGTTAGAAGGACAAGACTCATGTGCTGGAAATCCAGAAAAAATGTCAGAGGGAAGTAAAAGTGGAAATAGGGTAGAACTACAATAAAACTACAATAAAAAACAACAGAACAAGCCTCAGCCTGGGGGGGGGGGGGGGTGCACTGAACTCATACTACTGACTACTGACAATCCACTAGAACCCACTAGGACCCAGGAATCCTTATGAACACTGGTTGTTAGAGTAGATGGTGTGAAAAGAGGGGGTTTAACACTCCACAAGAAGAAGGCTTCAGGGAACGGATGACATCAGCCCTTGAGATCTGTGCCACTCAGCTCTATGGAGTACTACCATGGCTGTTTATCCCACAGCAAAGAAATTATGAGGTTCCCACATTTCAGAAGAGCCAAGGAACGGCTTCCCAACAGCCTTTACTGCAAACCAGCAGCACTAATATCTCTTTTAATGAAGGTTCTAGCCCATCTCAGACCAATGGCTCTTCATTAGACCTGCTGCGACATGCAGGTGCATAGCACTGTTATTACCTGCAGTGCTAACTGCCTGGTGTCCAGGTCCTGGTTTGTGTTGGATCAGGTGGTGAGCAGCACAGCAGCTCGGGGAGGAAGAGGAGAGCTCGGTGCTGCCTTTCTCTGTTCTGTATGTTATTTTGGGTGCAACTTGGGGATGCACTACGTCCTCTGCATGTTGTTATATGTGTTGTGGAGAGCTGGAGTACAGGGCTGTGATCAACAGATTTGTGGGATCGTGTGGGAGGACAAACCTACATCTTAGTGTGGCCATTAAGAAGATAGTGGTGGGCTTGAGAAGAACTAAGACCCTGCCAACCCCTGCTGTTTTCTGTGAAAGGAGATTTAGACATTGCAGCTACCTGAAAGGTTTCCTGTACCACAGACTGAACTGCACATGTAACACTGTCGCAGTCTACAGGAAAGATCAGAACGGACTATACTTTCGAAGGAAGGACACAACTACTAGTCCTAGGAGTTGGTTGTTTCCAGTGCCATCATTTATGTAGCAGTGTTCTGGGGAGTGACATTAAGGCTGAAGAGTCCAGCAGACTGAATTAATTAATCAGGAAGATTGGACATTATTGGGACCAACCTGAATTCTACTGAGTTAGTAGTTCAGGAGAGGATCGTTGGCAAAACTGCTGAATATCAAAGACCATTTTTCTTATCCATTCCATGGCTAATTATATTCCATACATAATCATAAACCTTCAGCTCCAGCTACACTGTAGGAGGGAGCAGTACAGGTCACTCACACCTACTGTGTCTGTCTGTCTGTCTATCTATCTATCTATCTATCTATCTATCTATCTATCTATCTATCTATCTATCTATCTATCTATCTATCTATCTATCTATCTATCACCCATCCATCCATCCATCCATCCATCCATCTCTGCAGCAAAATTTTTTTATGTCACATAGAGGGGAGACAGATAGAGAGAAGAGAGAGACACGAATCTAGCCATTGACAAGGCTCAGAATAATCCTGCCCCCATTAATTCAACCCTCTGATCCCCTCCACCGACATTGCTCACTATCAAAGGGGCTCTTTGCACAGCTGCCAAGCACAGAGGCTACTTGTGTAGCCCCACTGCATGTGTGATGAGGGGGATGAACTGATGCTACAGTCCAAACAATGCTATGTAGTGTAGTTGTGTAGTTCAGCAAATATATGACTGACTGGTTGTTAAAATAATAATAGTATTTTAGCTCCATTTATTTTCCTTTGTGACAAACAATATGCAAAACATCGTATAAAATGACAAAGAAACCAAATATACTTAATTAGATAATAAATGAATTGAACAGTTAGAGGTCCTCTTCTCTTGCAGTTTTCTAGAATCTACATTTTATGGAAGCCCACCTAGATCCTTTATTTCTGCTTCTGCTCACTTGAATGTGGCAGTAAAACTCCCATGTGGAGACTCATTTAGAATGTCAAACAGGAAACACAGATGACACAACACTCACATTCTGAAGCTTTGGGCAGATGACTGATTGTTCTCTCTCTACATGAAATTGAGAGTTTTGGCATGCAGTGCATTTTCACCAGTGCATAAAGAGAATCTTAATGTTTCAATTACATCACCTTTCCTAATTCTGGAAAGGTGTAGCGTGGTAACTTTTGTTATGTATGTCAATGAAGATTTAAGTGTTTCTATGCATAAGAAAAAAAACCCATTACACAATAATGAACACCAAGCCATTGCGTGAAATGTTCAACGTGCTATGGGTAATTTGATTATGTAGTACATTCCAAGTTCAAGTCACGGCAGGCATTAAAGCAAAAGCTGAATATAAAATGTCAGTCACACAGTTCAGTGCTTCAACCATCACACAGCAGACAAGACAAGGACATTGGTTACTCCACCTGACCCTGTTAATGTAGCATGACCCCACTTCTGTGAAAGAGTATTAATGGGTATAGGTTTCTTACCACTTTATGCAGGATCCAACAACATTTCTTTTACTCACGGAAATCTGTGCAGGTTTGTGATGAGGTGACCATCAAAAACAACATTTGTGAGGCAGCCTGGCACATTCAAGGCTGTATCTTGAATAGTGGTGCTCAGATTCATTGAAGGTGGAGGTCAGCTTCTGGGGAGGTCTCGTTTCAGAGCTCTGTTTCACGCACACAGGTGGAGCTCACACAGCGGTGAACCCCTTTAGGAAAGACTAAACTAATCTGGTCCTCATGGTGGTGAGACAGGGTCACAGAGAATAAGGAGGAGTTCAAATCTCAGGAGAGGAGGGAATTGTGAAGGTTTCAAAGTTCTAGATGAATTTAACCTGGGTCCGACACCCCCCCCCCCCCCCCCCCCCCCCCACTTGATCCTTTACAAGTGACATTCCCCCCAAATTCTGCTGCTGTCCACTCTATGGGGTGCTGATTATTTATTATTATTTTTATTTAGCTGATTTTACAGATTTTACAGCACATCCATTTCCCAAAACTGGAGAAAACGCATACTCTCTTTACCCCTTTGCTGCTCCTGCACTTCTAATTGAGCTCATTAGGTAATTATCAAGCCTTTCATGAGGGAAATCAGACGTGTTAGACCAGGGAAAAAGGGTTTCAAACATGAGCACACACACAAACAGTGTATAGGACTGTGGGGTCATTTTTAGGTCAGAGAGAGAGAGAGAGAGAGAGAGAGAGAGAGAGAGAGAGAGAGGACCACTGCTATACGTGCATGCACAAGTGGTTAGGTTCTGAATATTGAGAGAGAGACAGAGAGAGAGAGAGGGAGGGAGAAAGAGAGAGAGACTGTAATGACACGCATTCAGGCAACTCGATGCACCCCCTCAAGTAAAGAAGTGTTTACCCTTCTAAGCTCGCTGTTCTGTACTCGTGGGAAGGAATAGCTTCAGAACCGCATCACTGAATCTCCAGTACTTACCAAACTCATCGCATACTTCCTTTCATCTTTTGAACTCTCTGACTGAGGGCTGTCACTCCCTCACTTTTCTCCGCTGACAAAATTCGGCTTTACGACTGGATTGATAAGTGACGAGGGCTAGCTTAACTGCGATATACATAATGAATTCATATGAGGATCGGATTTTTGAACAGTGAGCACTTGTCATGTAAGCTGTACAGAAATATCAGAGCGTCGGTCTACATAGTAGCTTTGCGTTCTTAAACGCATACGCCCTCTGTGTCCTTCCCTTAACCCCACGTTGTTTCACGGCGGCGATAATTGCTTTTGTGTAATCAGTTTTTTTAGCGGTTAACTTGTTTAAAGAACGGACTGACTTTGATGGCCTCGTCTTTAAATAAGCGGAATGAAGGAAGGAATACCAGCGCGTGCCTGAGAATGCCCCTAACTTCCTATGCTGCGGTCGCACTGACGGTACTGCTGATCCTTCACTGCGGTGAGTGCTTTCTGGTGGCGGTGCACGGTACACATGCTCATATTTGCCCACGATCCTGTTAATATGTAATATCTGACAAACAGCAGAAGCTAAATTCCCTTTATCTTACAACTTACGCTGAACATCTATCTCACACACACACACACACACACACACACACACACACACACACACACACACACACACACACACACACACACACACACACACACACCTAAAAAGCTCTGGGTGGTATTCTTCATCATCTACCTTTCATATAAGCTCCTGATCCAGATCCTATAACACAGCTCCCAGAATTCCTCACGTTAATGTAATGTGAATGTATTGGTATATTAGCATATAGTTTGCTCCTAACCATGACGTTTAGGGAGGTGATACTCTTCATTGTTCAGATAAACACTAATTCTGCCTTATCTGAAGCCCACATCCCAATAGAAATTACTTGAAGTAGAGTATTTCTTTCTATCCAGCTAAATAACCAGTTCTATTAATTTGTGTTATTATACTTAACATGCTATAATGTGATATAATGCTTAAAATGGCTAAATGTGTGGCCCTTGAAGAAGACTTCACTGTCCATTAGAATTCCATGTGCTTCGTGGCTTCCTGACCCCACAGGAACCCATGAAGAACACGGCCCCATTCTCCACGTGCTTCATGAACCCAGGTTTGTCAGGGCAGAGGCATGAGAGACGCATGACAAGAGTGCTCCATTTTCCTGAGTTGTGTTGATTGTACATCCTTAGTTCATCCTTTCACCCAGGGCACGTCCACTGGGCCAGTGATGAACATCAGGGCATTCAACACTTTATTTGTCTCTGATTAATTACTGATTATTTATGCATTATGTAGTGATTGATCAAACCTGCCAAATGCTGTATAGCTCAGAACTTCACATCAGTTGAACCAAATACTCACCAAAAGTAGCACTTCATTAATAGCGCCCTGATATTCACACTTTAAATGTTAGAGTTCACTAGAAGAGATTCTGCAGCAGACACCGCCACAGCAAAAACACAATAACGAGTACAACACAGCAAATCAATTATTGTCCTTCCATATTTTTTTACTGTCCTGTCTGGCTTTTCATTCAGCGGTGGTTGTAGACCATTTGAAACGGGTGTGGGGGTGTGGCTATGTTAGAGGGGCCGTGTGTTCACAAGAGTAAGGAAACTCCTTATTTAGTAGAGGGGCACACACCCCCTCCCCCTAGAATCACCCCTGCTATATGATAGAACGGTGCTCTCTAGTTTGGTGGCATTTCCAACCCATCATTAAAACAATATGAAGTGGATTATGTACAGTACAACCTTTTTTGTGACCATTTCTTAAAATAAATTCTAACAGGTATGAAAACCTATAAAATTTCCTTTTCAACATTATGTACAATATGTACAAACATGAATGAGCACAATCGAAATTCAGTCAATGAACACAACCACTGTCAAACAGGAGAAAAAGGTATAGACTGAGTGTTTGGACTGGCATTCAATCTTTAAGAGCTAAATTGATTGCATCCCAGGCCAAAACTGTAGCTGATTTAGCTATATTTATCATTGCAATAGTCTGCTTGAGGGGAACCAGTTATGCATAATTGTCCCTTTGGTCAATGTAAGACCAGCAAGCAGGGGTGATTTATATTTTTTTAGTTAGAGTAAAAATGAAATAACTATCATCACTCAATAAACAGAGACATGGATTTTTGTCAGTAGGAAATTCAATCATATCAGACAACATGGCTAAGATATATTCCCCAAACTAATCTCACTGCAAAACATGCAGAAATGTGCCGGCTGATCGGTGTGGCTAACAGTGTACACAGTATGAACTCTTGACTGTAGATCCCAAAAGTATTGAAAAGCACTGAGAGAATCATGTACTTGTTGTCTGTGATGATGACTATGAGGTGCTGATTACTGGAGCCGGTTGTGTGTATTGGATGCACAAAGCACTAATTAGGTTCCCATTTCACAGACATTTTGTATGAAAGTAAGTTTTGATTAAATACTTGAATTCCCACTTACAATATGAGCTGAAAAGAGCTTGTTTTCTGGTGGAAAGCCAGAGATAGTTCTTTGATAAAATGTTAAGATCACAGAGTGAGGCTCTGCGTTTTGGTTTGTGGGAGAGATAATAACCTCCTTAGTTACTTCAGGTTGTTTGGACTCTCTAAGCCCCTGGACCGCATCAAATGTTTCTCTGAGCTAAAGCACAGACATTCTTTCTTGTTTGCAATGTTTGTAATGTATAAGCTTTTATCATGGTTTGGAATAGGCTCTTATTTTTTATATGAGCAGTACCATGCAAATAACCTTACACATATAACTAAAACAAATGTTTTCCTAAAATGAAATATCAAATAATCTGATGTCTTGTACACATGTGTACTCTTAAAATGGTGTAAAGGTTTTTAAAAATATTCAGGAAGTTTTCTAGTTACAGAAGTTAACTACAAAAAGATGTCCTTAAAGAAGTCCTTGAACGCTGCAGTACAGATATAGGGTGTTTGCATTTGCTTTTATGTTTGAAAGCAGAGGCAGGATGAAGAAGAGAAAAGAGACATGCACAGAAGGACACAGTTTTTTGGTCCACTGAGCCACAGTTTATTGCAGTAAACAAATTATTATGGGATAGAGACTAGCAGATGGAATTAAAGAGGAACTAATCTACAACAATCTGAAACCTATCTACAACAATCTGAACATTTTCAATAGAAGTGCTTGACCAGCATTTAATGTCCTGTTACAGTAAACCCATGTATCTACACAGTGAGGCCTCCAGAGACTAATCCACTCTTAGCAAGTGAATCTTCATTTCATTCTCTTATAATAAATGTTCCTGTAATGTTATTGCATACAGCTAAAGTAATTATTTCAGAATTTCTACTAGATTAATACTTAAAATAAGCATAATTTATTTTATTTAATACCATTTAATTTAATATAATATCATAGAGACGGTCTGTGTCCCAAAGAAAGAGAAACAGTACAATATGAAAGAGAACCGTGAAGAGCTTACAAGAGTTCATTCGAAAGGTACAGAGGAAAAGAAACCCTGAAGACACTTTTTGAGGTGGAACATTGTTATTCAGGCAAATAAAAGTTTAAAACAGGTCTCAGTGCCTGACTAAATATTGTTCTTTGCTATTTCACTTTTTTATATGTCATTTGTGGCCAGAATCTGATCTGGGTGTGGAAAGATAAAAGATGAATACAGTAATAGACTAACCTGTGAACACGGACGTAATTTGGGGGGGGGGGGGGGACATGCACTTTTTTAGAAGCCGGTTTTGGTAAACCCCGCGCCTCAGTAGTTCTCAAGCCATTTGTATCCCCCCCACCTATGAAATCTAAATTTCGTCCATGCCTGTGAATAAAGACAATAGGTGTTGCCGCCCATCGCCCATGTGAGATAATATATATATATATATATATATATATATATATATATATATATATATATATATATATATATATATATATATATATATATATATATATATATATATATATAATGTTGTATGCTAAAGAAACATTATATATATATAATGTTGTATGCTGGTACATTGTCTAGACATGTCTTTATAAAAAGCAGCATTGTCACAGTCATTCAGGCCTCTCAGCTCTGTAGCACTGTCCTTGTGTAACTGCTGTATTCCAGTCAGTAGTTTTCCTTTGCTTAACATTCACCTAGCAGGTTTCTCCTCATCCTGCTAAAAGCCTGGCTAAATTACCTTCATTTTGAAACCATGAGGGGTGCAAGCCAATAGAGCTTTTGAATAATGCAAAGAAATCTGTTTTGGCTTGTTGGAAAAACCTGTTTTGGCTTGGTGTTTGTGGCTGAAATATTTTTTTCAATGGTTTTTATATTATAGAACTTTCAAGAAGATGTGTTTATATGCTTCTCCTGGGTATTGCCACAGATTATCACTTACCTGATGATAATCAGTTATTTTTTGTCAAATGAGTCATTTGTTTTGGTCTACACTAAATATTCTATGATATTGTAAAAGCTTGTAGAATTAGTTTCTAAAAGAAATAGGATGATGGGATAAATTTCACATGATCATAAACTGCTACTGTTGTAAGAGTGTAATGTGAATACAAAACCTTGTGTTATTTTTCTGTCCCCAGTGTTGAATTCATTTACAATACTGCCACAACTCTGCACTGTTATAAATATGAAATATGTTAATTCAGTGTTGTTATCCTGCATGTTGTCACTTGATTTAATATACACTATGTTCAAATGCCAATATTTCAAGCACACGTACTTTTCAAATGAAAACCACCTCAGAGACTATGCTATTACCAAATGTGATTAAAAAAGTTTAAGCTTGAAAAAAAGAGTTGTCACAATATTAGATGAGGGGCCAGGCCAAACGTAGGAAGGAAGGCAATTATATATGATCTTGTATAGTTTTATTGTCATATTAAAGTGTGTACTAACTACACAGTGAATGCACCAGAGTCAAATGAACTCTAACCAGGTGAAACTCAGTTTGATTCTTCAGCAATATATTTACCTGTGGGTTTACTGTACAGATATACAGATGACGTGATCATATTTAAAATTTATAATATGCTAAAATTGATATTTAAGAGAAGCATCATTCACTCTGGGAAATGATCATGGAAACAGTGACACAAAAAAGAGAGAACCATAAATGAGGAAGCTTACAGGAGCTCCCTGAAAGGAGATAAATGTAAATGATAAATCACTTCTAAATATGTACAAATTATCTATCTATTGTACTTTAGTTTGTGAGAACCTATAACTACATTATAGTTTAATGTGTGACAGCTTTGAATGCATTTTGGGTAGAGAATTCTAAACACAAACGCACACTTGCACACATATAGACAAACTCATACCATCTCCACAGGAACAGATGCTTTATGGTTTGCCTTGGAAATGGCTTTGTGTGGTGTGCATAGCAATGGTGGTGAACATGTATAAATTTGTGCTGAATTTAGAATAAAATGTATTCCCAACTGACCCCAGGGCTGTAAAATTCATAAAGTGCCCAGTCTTTCATGGGTACTTTACCTTCTCTCTCAATCTGGTGGTAATGCCAGTACCAATCTAAGAAAACAAAGTTATCCCCTGTGGAGTTCTCAGAAGTGATTGAATCTCTAACTCAAACAACATTTAATCTAAAGTAGTATCAATGTCATATCCACATAGACTGGACTTTAGTTCATGTAGTGTTCTATAGAACATAAAAAAATAAATATTCATACTTAAAATGCCAATTTAATTGTTTAAAGTAAAATCAATAGTTATATTTTTTCTTCATTTATTTCTTGACATTTTTGTTGTCCTAAGTATTAATTATATTTGGAAAATGTTTGTTCTTTACCTCAGTTCTTAGTCGGTCACACATAAACCATAGACCTAATGATGACTCTACTGAATGCAAATGAGGAATGCCTTTGTGAGAAAATCCTTTCCAACCCCCCAAGACAGCTGAACATGTCATCAGTGTTCATCTTTCACCATAATCTCTTCAATTTTCTGTTCCTTTTGTTTAACACATCTTACCACCCTAAGGCCAGTTGTAAGTTTAGCAGCACAGAACTTGAAGCATATACAGAGGAAAGGCAAAATCACAGAAGCACTATAAAGAGAGAGTTCAGTGTTGAAATTACTAAGTCACAATAGCAAGAATACGTGTGCCCCAATTAGCAGAGTGTGTCAGTTCTAAACATTAACATGCTTTATTGTGTTTTCAAAGCAATATGAGGCAAATGAGCACCAAACACTGACCAACTGCATTAGCAAATAGGTTGAATTTGTTGGAAGTCAACGCACAATAATAAGGACAAAAAAAATTGTAGATACTCTTCTATGCACCCCTATGACTCAGCCTACATGCCATGGGCTTCACAAAGATGGACTATATTTGCAGAGGAGAAAAGGAATAGGATCTGAGTCATCTTTCAGTCTACTATCCAGACATTACTACATTTGGCTTTCAACCCACAACAGTGCCTGTTGCCAGTGAACGTTGT
Source organism: Brachyhypopomus gauderio (assembly GCF_052324685.1). NCBI lineage: Eukaryota > Metazoa > Chordata > Actinopteri > Gymnotiformes > Hypopomidae > Brachyhypopomus > Brachyhypopomus gauderio. Next base: position 34,213,176 of record NC_135215.1, on the reverse strand, counting down.
GGTGGATCCATAGTGGTATGTGCCTTGGGAGATGATTGCTGATATAATGGCTCTGGATGAAGCCTCCTTACAGTTATCAGTGGAGCAACACCATTCCTGGAAAACCACCATGTTTTCTGACATGCAGATCCCTGACAGTATGCATTTGGTTATAAAGATTAGAAATATCTTTATAATCACAGTGATTTGTGTGTCTGCTCTGAGACAACATAGTTAAAGTAAATATTCTAGTAAGCCATCTGAAAGTGAGTGTTCAGTGTAAGTACGGAGCTGAATCATTCATTGATAGGAATACATAACATCTCTTCCACTCCGGATTGGGTCACAACAGCTTTTTCTCCACCCTGGCACTGCCCACTGATAATTAGCAACACTCCACCCAACACTTATTAATGGGCTCATAGATGTGGTTTGGGGCATTAATTTTGTTATTATGATGCAGTACCTAAACTTCATTTACCAGGTCCTGGATTTAATTTTTGGGTTTAATTTGGTTGAAATTTTTTTCTTCATCTCATAATACATTCAATTGAGTTTCAGATTCAATTCACATTAAAACCATACAGACTATCAGGCACTTCACTTCTGGTTCAAGGTGGATTAAGACTGAGTAAATATTATTGATCATTAAATATTTTTATTAATAGATTACTTTTTAATTCACAGAATAATTACTGTCTACATCTGTGCAATTATATATGGTCTAGGGCCAAGGTACACCAGATGCAAGAGATCAATTCTAGACCACATTTGACTTGTTTCAGTTTCTAACACACCTGGGATGTTAGACTGGATATTGCAGCCACTGGACTATTGCAATTTTTGGTTTGACTTTTGACTGTGAAGTAGGCAACACTTAATGAATAGTTGGCATTTTACATTTTTCCTGCTTGGTGAAGACATTGCATAGGTCTGAGTGCCAGACTTCATTTCATAGCCCCATCGTTGACCTCTCATAAAATAACGGAACTCAGCACTGGTGGTAGTCCTAAATAAGTCAGGATGAGCAAACTATCCTATCTATGCACTTTTGAGTAGATTCTATCTATGCACTTTTTGTGAGATGAAAAATTGTGACTTTGTGTGATTGTGCTTTGAACAGCAGGACACTGGATTCAAATGTAAAGTTTAGGGATATGGTGTTGATAGAGGGTGCTTACGCTGTGATGGACATACTTGTTCAAACAAAAGGGCCAGTGTTGAAGTAATAGCTCATTAACAAGTTGCCCCGTGGTAAGTAATGCTTATGACCACATATGAATGTACTGGCATGTTAATTTCTCTCAGGTCACGCTACTGCTCATCCACTTTTTATCATCACAGAAGTGGTGGGACGTAAAACACAACAACCACTTTATCAATTAATTTAGATATTATCAACTCAGTTACTTTTAAAATAAACTGTGTATTGCCTGAATGGGCAGAAACTGAAGGTAAAGGGAGGCATCATTTTACATGACCGTAGGTGCTGAAGAATGATCCCAGCACTAGCGTGTAGACTCTTTTTACTTACTAACGTGTTTGAAGTGTCTGAATAGATGGATGTCTGGCACTTTTTAAATGCTAACATTGAAGTGCGGGGAAAGTGCTGGCACTCACCTAATTCACAAGATGCCATGTATCAGTATCAGGAAGTCAATTATTGTGTGTGTGTGTGTGTGTGTGTGTGTGTGTGCAGAAAATATAATGGCCAACAATCGGGCCATTCATAACTGTATGGACGTTATTGTTATCTGTATTGGGCTCCGGTAATGGTCACTTCCATGTCCACAGGCTCCTGTTTGCAGAGTGTCACTAACTTTAGCTTGCTGCACCTGCATTTAGTAGTGGTTCTGGCTGAAGCTCTATGTGTCTGACTCATTGTCTGACGTTCTGTGTCCTCTTGGAGCCAGGCTAACATTGTTATTTTGCAATAATATTGCGTAGACTAACATTATCTTGTCTAGCATTAACTTGTCTTAAAGGCCAACTATACTTAGAGAGGACAGGTGAGTGTCAGGTAATGTAACTTGATATAAAGAGAACAGAAAAGAATATTGTGTGAACTTGGGATAAGTCCCGGACTCAAGAAAAAGTAACGGTACTGTAACCGTGCGTACCGGTCCACTTCGAGCACTCGTACTTGCACGCATAGGCTGGGCTTTTGACTGCTGTTCATTGCCGCTTGTAGCACGGTGACTGAATATTATGCTTTCTTTTCGTCTAATATGAAAGTCCAATCTTTAGAAAGAGATCGAAGTGAAACCCAATAAACAGGCTACGTTAGTCGCAAAAAGAAAATTAAGAGAGAGAGAGAGGGAGAGAAAGAGAGAGAGAGAGAGAGGGAGAGAGAAAGAAAGAGAGAGAAAGAGAGAGAGAGAGAAAGAAAGAGAGAGAAAGAGAGAGAGAGAGAGAGAGAGAGAGAGAGAGAGAGAGAGAGAGAGAGAGAGAGAATTTACTGTGGATACAGGGGACAGCTCACCACTTGCGTAAATGTAACAGGAAAGACGTCATAAAGCAGATCTCCTACGCGTACGCGTTAATTGATCCCTCCGCGTTTGGATCCCGTAGATCGACGTTTAAAACAGTGATGACGTCGCCTAAAGGGCAGTATGCGAAACTCTAAACCTGCGGCTTTTTTCAAGAAGAGGTGTTGCCCAAACCGTTTGATCAACCTGAGGCAAAGGATAAGCTATACGATCTGAAGAATTTGAGGATTTGCATAATTCAACCATATATTTAAAAGCACTGTCATATAGTGCTGTAATATTGGACACACCTGAAGTCTCCCGACCATTAAAAAGACATAATTCCGAGGACTTGTTTATCCACCGAGGTTTGATGGACCGACTAATCGGAACAAGCGGAGATTCTGCACTGACGGGATTTTTTTCGGAGTTGGTTAAAACAGTCCGACGGAGCTCTCGTGTAAACAGCGAAGACATTTGACTGTAGACTATTGTTAAAAAGTGTGGCGCTTCTTTATGGACAATATCTGGAAGTTTTTTTCTCGTCTCTTTTGTTTACCGGAATTAGAGGAGAAACGGGTATCCTACGCTAAACGACAAATTCTCAGTATTTTTGTACGATGTAGCGTTTATGCAGAGCTTCAACTTTTAAAAAAATCATAAAACCTATGCAAACTGATTTTTTATTTTCTAAAAAGAGAGACACGAAAGTTTCTGAGCACAGATCATCATTTATTTGTACACGGTTCCGGTGCGACGCCACACTATCAGAATGGAGCTGTCATCATAACGCACGATGCGCTCGTACTTTTAAAGACGCATCGATTCTCCAGAGATGCAACTTGTCCGTGTTGCGTGGGCACTTTCGGCGGCCGCAGCTGGCCTCTGTATTGTGGTTTTCCTTCAAGTACACTACCTAGGAGAAGGTAAATTACACCGCCACACACACGCTGCATGCTTTGGTATATTAAGCATCACAGCTACGTGATCAGTTAGAGCGTACACTTAAAAAAATGAAAACGATTTCCAAGGTTCAGAAAAATCACATGAATTGCATTAACAGTAGCACTGCAATAACTGTCATCTCAGTTTGTAATGGACGTCTAGTCATTTATCATAGCAGAGCACCCCAGTCAGTGTGCTGTGGATGTCATGAATCATAATTCAGAGCAGTGCCACTCAAATCTGGCTGAAGTGTGACTACAGTGTCAACACTTACCCCCCAGCCCCAAGCCCTGTTCCCCTTATGTAAGGTTCTGTTGATTATACCTTTTCATTTATTGACACTCCAACACGACAGTCTTTGAAATACAACCTTACATTTTTTCCTAAATTGCCAATTTAACTGTAGAGTAATAAAATATCTGTACACAGTTGTATCCCTAATAGCTTAAAGTATGAATGTAATAAGCATACATAAGATTATAATTAGTACAAAGTAAAGTGCTACTATCAATTGGCAGTATAATTATGAGAAATCAATGCATCTGTACATTGACCATTTTGTCAGTGTTTGTCTCTGAAATGTGAAACACATTCCAATATAATCTTTAAAATGTGAATTCTAACATAAGGCATTTTGGCCAACAGACTCCAGATATGATAGAATGCACTCACACACAATTGTTGGTTCAAGTATTATTCTGAAAGCAGAAATCATTTGTTTGGTTTAAACATCTTCTGTTCCATGGGGACAGCCTGCTAGTCTAGCTTTGTATTATGTCTTTTTAGGTTTTCAAAAGCTTTTTAAAATGTCACACAATGGGTCATAGTTTATTCAGCTCTATACACACTGCATGGCTGTTACAGCTAGCACTGAACTGACAATAACCACCCTGTAAACTATCATAGCCAGATGGATTCAGCAGTTTGTGTATTAGAATCACAGGGGTTTGGTACACCCTGGAATGACCACTGAAGGTGATTGCCCACTGGGCATAATTGAGCTTACATTTCTGTGTTGGTTGGATGGTAAAAAAAAAAAAAGTTGGCTTGGTTGCCACAGTAACAAGGTTTTTACTAAAGATAAATGGGAAATACATGGATTTGCATTTTTTTTTTAAGTCAGAGGACACAAACAGTGAGCTCAGGCGTAGTGATATCTGGCAACTGTCAAAACACTTTTCGCTTTGCTCCTGTTGAGCACTGCTGGGTGGGTAAGCTGGCAGCACTGTTCTTGCCAAGTCTAAGGTGGAGCTCCGTGTGCGTGGTATACTTCCCACTCTTGTTTTGGAAATCATTGTAGCTTGTTAAATGTGTTGTATTCGTACAGTGAAAAAGAGGGCAGCTTGTTATCTGCATAGAGATTCAGGAGGAATCACAGCGCAGTGGTTCAGGGAAGAACAGGAGTAAGTGACTGTTTCATATACACCAGAGACTCACATCACAATGCTGAATTAGGCCTGGAACCATATACACACTAACCTAATGGCACATACTCACCAGATATATATATATATATATATATATATATATATATATATATATATATATATATATATATATATATATATATATATATATATATATTAGTGCTGTCAATTCCAGGTGCTGGGATTAAAAGTCCTCACCAGGATTTTGCTCAAGCTTGCTAGATTTTCTAATTAGCAATCCAGGTAAAATGAGTGGAATCAACACAATCCAGGAAGCCTGAGCAAAATCCTGGTGAGGACTTTTAATCGCGGCATCTGGAATTGACAGCACTATACACACACACACACACACACACACACACACACACACACACACACACACACACACACACACACACACACACACACACTATATTGCCAAAAGTATTCGCTCACCTTCCTTGACTCACGTATGAGTTTAAGTGACATCCCATTCCTAATCCATATGACGTTGGTCCACCCTTTGCAGCTAGAACAGCTTCAACTCTTCTGGGAAGGCTGTCCACAAGGTTTAGGAGTGTGTTCATGGAGATTTTTGTTTAGCAGTGTGTTCATGGGGATTTTTGACCATTCTTCTTTGTGAGGTCACATACTGGTGTTAGACGAGAAGGCCTGGCTCTCAATCTCCACTCTAATTAATCCCAAAGGTGTTCTATTGGGTTGAGGTCTGGACTGTGCAGGCCAGTCAAGTTCATCCACACCAGACTCTGCCATCCATGTATTTGTGGACCTTGCTTTGTGCACTGGTGCACAGTCAGTCATAATGAAAGAAGGGGCCAGCCAAACTGTTCCCACAAATTTGGGAGTATGGAATTGTCCAAAATGTCTTGCTATGCTGAAACATTGAGAGCTCCTTTCTTTGGAACTAAGGAGCCAAGCCCAGCTCCTGAAAAACAACCCCACACCATAATCCCCCCTCCACCAAACTTTACACTTGGCTCAATGCAGTCAGACTAGTACCGTTCACCTGGCAACCGCCAAACTCGTCCAAAAGACTGCCAGATGGAGAAGTGTTACTCCAGAGAACGCACCTCCACTGCTCTAGAGTCCAGTGGCGGCGTGCTTTACACCACTGCATCCAACGCTTTGCATTGCACTTGGTGATGTATGGCCTGGATGCAGCTGCTCGACCATGGAAACCCATTCTATGAAGCTCTCTGCACACTGTTCTTGAGCTAATCTAAAGATCACTTCACACTATGTGCTTCAGCATCCACTGACCCCGCTCCATCAGTTTATGTGGCCTACCACTTCATGGCTGTGTTGCCGTTGTCTTTCCCAAATACTTCCATTTTCTTATAATACAGCTGTCAGTTGACTGTGGAATATTTAGGAGCGAGGAAATTTCACAACTGGCTTTGTTGCACAGGTGGCATCCTATCACGGTTCAACACTGAATTCACTGAGCTCCTGAGGGCGACCCATTCTTTCACAAATGTTTGTAAAAACAGTCTGCATGACTAGGTGCTTAATTTTATACATCAGTGGCCATGGAAGTGATTGGAACACCTGATTCCGATAATTTGGATGGGACAGCAAATTGTTGTATCATATTTTTTCCAACTTGGTACATGTCTATGGCAGCAATTATAGTGAAAATAATTTAAAAAGTAAAAAGATTAACTTGTTAAACTTATTTTAATTGTATGTAATCTATGTAGGACATTAAAGGTTGAAAATGGGCTGTTTGTCAATCACAGCGAACTGCTTCAAAAACAAACATTTATCTAGGCCATGATGTCAACACATCACTGGAGATCATAGAATGCTCCTTGAAAGCTGACTTTCTTACCCTTGTAGCCAATTGCACACCCACAGATCAGTAGCTGAAGACATTGAGTGGGTGTAAGCTAAAGGTCTCCACTCCACATGGGGGCGCTCTTCTGGAGGAAGTACGGCAGGCACCGGAAGCTTCCTACTGACACTGTGACTCTGACTTTTCAGTAAAAAAAATAAGATTTGTTTAAAAACTAACTAACATACTAGCCAAAAATGATTATTCACTCTATTTAGAAGTTAATGAAGATTATGACTTTAGGCAGGTTAAGGGATTTATCTTCACTGAACTAATTTAAAAGTTCTTAAAATAAGAAACCTCTGTTCAGCTGAAGTTTTTATCTTCCAGTAAGATATATTAGTCAGAGCATAGAGCCTGGATGTTCTGGTTAAGGTGAACTGGTTTGCCCATTGGACTCAGAAGCATGTGATGAACGTTCTAGAGACACCAGAGAGGGACCCAAGAAAGATGAGCATGAATTATGGCAGAAGCTATGTCTGTGCATAGTTTCATGTCTGTTCGGGCAGATTAAACTTTTATTGGCAGATGAAGTCAGCCAACACTGAATGTGTTCATTTAATACTAGAAGATTTACCTGGATACATTTTTTTATTACAATAAATAAATAGGAGATACTATCAAATGGCATTATACGTTTGTTTCAATAAAACCCACAAAAAAGTATAAAGCTTTTTGTTTATACTCAGTATTTTTGAGGCCATATATGGAAACCATGGTTTGTCACTGGACTGATGTGTTGATATTATGGTGAAGTCTAGGCTTGGTCCCTGGGTGATAGATTCACTTTTCACTCCATCACTTTGTTGACAGTCTGTAAGGGATAGCTTTTGAATTTCAGATCAGTAGAAGAATCACACTGTCCTTCTGCGACATACGTGGTTGGCAGCTCTTTCATCTCTTAAATGCAAGGCTGAAGTATGCAAGACTCTGAGCTCCAAGCAGCGTCAGATTTAGCAGATTCCTCACTGCCACAAACATGTCGCACGTAGCCGTGCAGATTGGTCCAGTGTATGTACGAGTCAACCCATACGTTACGTCCATATCAGTAACTGATGTGGATTTAGCTTGGCAGTAAAAAAATTGTTTTATTTTCCTTTCAAACCACCACAATACATGTTTGTGTAAGTCATTCTTTCATAGTGGGTGGAAGAGGTTGAGTAAATACTGGTGGACACAAGAGAAAGAAAGTGTGTGCGTGTGTGTGGGGAGGTGGGGGGGTGTTGTGTTTGTCATAGTGCAGGGGCCAGGCTTGAGCTCAATGGATGTGTGAGAGATTAAAGGAGGAGTGCTTGAAGTCTGAATTCAATCACAGGGCACGCTCCACTGGTAGCATGCTGATGAAGCTACATGAATAGCCCCTTGGACTCCCCCAGCCCAGCATCTAGCAGGCCCCCGTCACAAGAGCCTGTCTGGGCTGGCCGATTATAAGTGAGTGACAGTGCTTTTCTACAGTGGGGCTCACGTCTTCAGCATTTGTGACAGCTGTGCACAGAAATAGTGAACGGTAATTTACAGTTGTTTTCCTAGTCTGATGGGCTAAGAGAGTATTATCCAGATGCATTAACTGGTTAGACTGGATTGGCACAATGCAACTTTGGATGGATGAATCAGAGCACTGACAGAAATGTAATGCTGTTGTGCTTGTAAGACAAATATAATTCAGCTGGTCCAGAAGTGTGACATTTTGAGCAAGGGAGCACGTGAGATGTAACAAGTTGGTCGTTTTAATGAACTTAAGAAGAAGACAAAGCAGGAGCAAAGAAAGCCGTGCTGGAGACCGAGAGCTTGGAGGTGTCTGACTGTCGGGGAGAGGATTGATGTTGTCTGGGTGATTGACTACGTACGTGTGTTTCACTGGGTGTGAGACAGAGTGTGACCAGAAGCAACCTCAAGTTCTGCCCGAGTCATGTAAGAAATAAAAATGCAGAAGGAAAATCCAGTTTTCATCATTAATTACCACTCTCTAGTACAGCTGAGTAATATACAATGTTCATAATAGTTTGTGCTATTATGAAAATTCCCATATTGTAGTTTTAACAACATACATTTATTCAATCTATGTCTTCCTCTTTCGGCTTCTATCAGTGATAATTGACGGCTTTCAGGAATAGTGGTGCCTTCGGTTTTGTGATTGATTGATATTTATATTACAACAGACAAAGGAGCATTGCAGTATAATATTGCAGCACCAAGGGCACCATGAAACTTTACTTGTAGAAGAGTACCGTAACTTTGAGAGGTGCTTTGGGAGAAAGAGTGAAACAGAGGAAGTGCGTGTGGTAGAAGGGTGAGGTGGGGAGAAGGAAAAGACAGAATCAAATCACTCTTGAAAATGTTCCAATAATCACTGAAGCGCTCAAGCAACTCAGCTGCCTGAAATAGATTGGATAGAAGTACTTTCAGTTTTAATGATGAGAGTGGCTTGCAACAAGGGATGTCTAGAGAACTTTTTTAAGGGGTTTTTTTTTTATTTTTATGGCAGCTCTGACAAGCTCTGCAATATTTCTCTTGCGCTTTAAAACGTAGCCTGAAATACAGAGTGTCATAAAAGGTGCTTTGCATCCTGATGAGTCAGTGATGGAGGAAGAGAGGAGTGGAAAGGAGGGCGCGCTCTCTTGTAGGACAGGAGCGAAGCCTCCGCATCTCTCTGAGGAATTAGGATGCTTTACTAGGTAAAATGCTGAGGGACACACGTGCGCATGCACACAAACACACAGGTAAAATATCTGAATATAAAACACAGCTTGTACTCTCATAGCTTATGCACGTGTGTGTTCTTGGGATATCAAAAATTTGAATCTGGAGGGATATGGCAAAAATCTGGATCACTGAATCAGGCTTTGGGTAGCAGTCCTGAGCAGCATAAGTCTGTCAGCTGCCACGCTATAAAAGCAAGGAACAAACTAACTGTCCCGACGGGACATTAGATAGCTAACATAGGAACACAGTCTGCGACTTGTGTGTTACCTAAATGGCCAAGTATACTGAACTGGCAAACCAGGCAAAGAGAGGAAGAACATGGAATGTATGTGATTCCTTCATTGTGAGCAGACTGTGGAGATGGTACAATACTCATTCATCAAGGGAGTTGGTATCCTTAAAACATCCTAATTATCCCGAAACACCCTCGTTCTTATTTGCATGACAGAGCTGAAAAAGCTGGAATATAGAAGTCAATATTTAGATCCTTTTGTTCATTTTTTTTGAGGAGCTGCTTAACCCACCAGCCAGCTGGACTCAAGAGAAGGCCTTCTGCTAGCTGCCATTTGGTTTGACTTATGTCAGATTATTCTGATTGTTGAGTATTTGCACTACAGTCTTTGTTGGCGCTGTTGGCAACTATTAAGAGTTGATTTACTACACAATACCGCGTTCATTAGATGCAAATCTGAGTGGCGTAGAAGTATATTACTGTTAATATATATGCAGGTTAATGAAGGCTAATCAAAACGATGGCAAGCAATGCATTTGTTCAGCAGAAAATAGATGTACATTTCAAGTGAAGTAAAAAAATTGCAATCAAAACTTTTATAAAGCTAGAAATCAGGTCTGAAGGTTATTTCTTGCGGTGTGTAATATAGGCTAAACATTTCCACAGCTTGACAACCTCAAACCTTTTGTTTACTGTTGTAATCCTGTAAAAAAAAAGGACCTCGTATCTTTACCATCAATGTTGTCTCTTCATTCAGGTCAGTTGGCAGCTGGCACATGTGAAATTGTCACCCTGGACCGGGACGGCAGCCAGCCGAGGAGGACAATCGCCAGGCAGACGGCCAGGTGTGCCTGCAGGAAGGGCCAGATTGCCGGCACCACCAGAGCCTCCCCGGCATGCGTAGATGGTAAGAGGCAGGACCTGCAAGCAGGCGGCACTGTATAAGGAACCGACCGGAGCGCATCAGAGTGGTTTCTGATCCTAGAGATCATGCTGTCTGCTTAGTGAGAGGGTGTGTGAAGCAGCACTCATAGGACTCTGACAGTTACTGTGGGTTTCATCACTGTCTCCTGAAGTGTGGCCACCTAAGGATGATTTGTATCTAGGTGCTAGATGCCGGGGAAATCAAGATGTTGTGGGGATGGGACGTGGACCCATGCAATGTGACCTCAGTGTTTGGGAAGAATGTCAGCAGAGTTGGAGCTAAACAGTTTGAGAGTAAGATGGTTCCTATACACAGTAGGATTCTTATTTGTGTTTAAGTGATACATTCCAAGTGCTTTTGAGATTAGTTCAGTTGGTCGTGTTCATAGCAGGCTTAAAAGTGCAACCTTTTACACGGATAAAAATGTGCTCCAAAATTCGAACATTTTTCTTTGCAATTGCATGAGTTCTTTGGTCCTTTTGCTGTTAGTTTGTCCAGAAAGATGAAAGTGTTCATCTTTCTTTTCTTTGTCAGTTTTTGTTATCGTATGTGTCAAACTTTGAGAAGTGTTTTGTATGGTAAGAGTTTCTCAAAATCCAGTTAAAAGTATGTCTGCTCGCTGGGGGCATGATCCAGATTGCTTCTGAAGCTTTTTATGTGACTCTGTTTTTTTATACTGGAAATATTGTGCAGTATTATTGCCCTGTAATATTTGCTTTACAATTGAGTGTATAACAGGCTTTATATGTTATGCTGTGCAGATATAAAGTTACTGTTCTATATATTAGTCTTGAGTATAATGGAAATGTAGTTACGTTTTCAATATCATATTTATCTGTTATCACCATGGGGGTCACATCCCATAGAGAAAATCCCATATTGCCATTTCTGGCCAGTCACACTGAAGATAGGAAACACTTCTGTGGATTATCATAATATGTCACACTACTCTGGCTCTTGCCAACAAGATAGCTGGACACAAAATATCGTTGCTACAGGTAAAAGCCTGAAACCTATGAATTTCGAGAAAAAGCAGCTCTTTAAAGCCTAATATCTTAATTCCTCAATTTAAGATTAAACCTAAGTGTGTAATAATCTTGGAGAAGCAATATTTCTTGCTAGGAGGCTCTCTAACCACATTCTCTTCTAAGGTGCAATTTCATGCAGTCTGACCCTTCCGCTATCTCTAACAAAATGAAAGGGTGAAGCTATTGATTTCTGAACAGGGTAAGAGGGGATGAATAGACACCATTGTCCCACAAGCACAACAGCTAGTGGCCTGATTGGTGGCCTTGTGATGTCCTCCACTGGATTAGCTCTTCAGAGTGGTTGAAGGAAGGTGTACTGTTCATCTTTGTGTTCGATGGCGTTATCTGATTCTGGTGAGAAAAACAGGCAATCAGGGCAACTTTAGAGTCAAAGGGAGACCTGGTGTTCCTCTCTGTCATTGTGCCAGGAGTTCCTGCCAGGTTCACTCAAGCGATGGCTGGCAGCAGGTAAAAATGCCTTGCTGTAGGAAGGCGAGCTATTTCTCAGTCACACATGATGGGATGAAGGAGGAAAACGAAGGGCTCTCATTGTCCACTGGACCATGGTTAAAACGATGATGACCAAACAATGATGACGAGGCACTAGGTTGCTAACCACAAATCCACCCAATAGGCAATGACTGAAGTGTTTGGCTCACCAGCAGCCCCGTCGATAGGGGGGGACAACCGGGTCTGTTGTCCAGGGCCAAGGGGGCCCATCATAGAACACAGCAATTTATTTTTTATTTAAAGTCTATCATTTTAAATAATCTTGAACTCTGTACTCAAAATAAGCTCAGTGGCTAAAATATATATGTTTTTTACCTATCTGCATATTTTCCATTAAGTGCATACACCCCCGCCTCCCACTGAAAAATGGTTGGATCCAGCACCAACCGTAGCCGGTTGGTACCCGCCCAACAGCGGGAAAGGAAAAACATTTACCTGACGAATTTTAATGTTGCATTGTGTTCCAGGTTTGAAAAGTGCTGGAATTTAGGCTAAAGTACTTGAAAATTGTTAACTACTTCGTTTCACAACAAATATCTGTCTGACTGAACAGTTCTCTTGTATTACGTTAACCAGGGTGGCCAACTTTTCAAGATCACTAGTAACTCGAACTAGTAACTCATTGAATCATAGATATGGATCAGAGGTAAAATAAACTAGAATTTTTTTTTCGGCGTGAGAAATCTGAAGTGTGGTGTGAGAGCGTGTGAAGACAGTCAAATGCGTGTGTCTCACGCTTAATGCGTGAGAGTTGGCAACCCTGCGTTAACAAATACGAGCCTCTTGTAATTCCAGGACGAAACATGAGAGAACGTGAAGACGTTAAGATTGGGCATTTTGAAAATAAACAACCATTAAGTAATTTGATAAAAAGCGAATTATTTCGAATCATTTCGAGTATACGTATACATATTTAACTTAATTAAATTTAACGTTCTGGGAGTTATTCAAATGGACCTTGAAAGTGATGTACAAGTGCTTTGATTCCACCTTATAAAGATGTATGAACCCTGCAAACATGACTTTGTTCGTTGCACTGAAGCGCGGCGCGCGCAAAGTTACAAAATTCGAGAGGTGCACGACCTCAGCGGCACATGAAACTTTCTTGTCCCGGGCCCCAGCAAGACTGTCAGCGGGCCTGCTCATTAGTATAGTGTGAAATGTGTCATCTGCAACTTTTTACATGCCTCTGTTGTTTTATACTGAGTGCAATGATTGGTTATTTAAGGTACACAGACTGATTAGTAATCACTTTGGTTTGGAGTGTGGGAGACCAGTTTTGTTTTTTAAGCTAGGCTGAAGTCTTTTTTTTCTAGGGAAAGCTGCGTGCTTAGAGAATGAGATTTAAAGTGAGGGTATTTGGGGAGGGATGGTGTTGATGCAAAAGACTCGCCGTGCTCTGGATCTGTAGATGCATATAGTGCAGACGTACACACATGTGATGGTGATGGTAGCATCTGACCTGTGATCAGTTTTGAAATGTTCTGTGTACTTGTGGTATACTTGTCCTTATACAGAGCAGTTTTACAGAATTTACGCATGAAACATTTCTTACGTAAATAAAGGTCTATTATGATGGGTGTGCTGCTTACACTGTTATGTAAGCTATGCTGTTTGTAATGACTTTTCTAATTATAATCATTCCGATCATAGCAGTTCTCATTCTGACCACAGTCTTAAAGACTTTTATGAAGGCTCTTCAACACTTTTAACAGCAGAAAAACACGACTAGCAAGCCATATTCACATTGATGAGAAATTAAATCCGCAGAAAACTATTTTAGAAAATATCCATGATGTCTGGTTCACTCTGCAGATTATTCCTTTCAACACATAGTTGATCACTAGTAAAAACAAATGAGTTTTATTTACATGGAGAATACATCCTGTACAGTTAATCCAGTTCTGTCATGATTAAGTATTTGCAGGTGTTAAGGCGTGCTGCCCACACAATAACAGATTATTAATATGCCTCATTTCTCTCAGTGCTTCCTGGAGATAATGCATGGTGCGTCTGCTGTAAGCATCAATTAAAGTATCTAATTATCTTCCATGGTTCTGTTCTCTATTTTTGGATCATAGGTAGTCTGATATAAACCCACTACCTGCAAGTAAGGGCTGTAATAATGTTTATTGGAGAACAAAATTAGGAGAAATACACTGCAATACCAAACCTGACAGAACTTGTAAGAACATCTATCATTACATCTCTGTCACACCCTCCTCAGTATGACCGCAGAGGCAGTTGACCGTGACACCAGTGATCCCTGTATTCAGAGTGGGAGGGAGGTTATGCTCCTCTCACTTAGCACATGTGGATGGGTACGCTGACCAAGACGATGGAGGTTACTTTGCTGCAGGGCATTCATGACAGATCATACCGCAGCCCTGCAATTCAGACGTAGGTCATCGCACTCTGGAAACGAGAGCCGTGAGTGATTAGTAATGCAGTTACACGAGCAAGCATCATGAACCATAGTAACACTGGAGCCACAGCTCTCAATAAGATCCCAACCAGGCAATATGGTTTGAAGTAATTGTGCTGCGGGTCGATATTTAACACATACACTGCTCGTGTTGACAGGCCACTTGTGCCCATGCGCTGCTAAATGAAGGCAGGATTACTTGTGCTGAAGCATTTTCTCCAGTAGGCCAAAGTTCTCTCTCCATATCATGTAGGGCATAAATAGTGTATAACGGATCATCATTTTCAGTGGTCCTGTGTCCAGGAGAGGAAGCTTCTAGAAGCACGAGAGCCCAGAAACCTGTGATCTCATGTGCCACCATGTGGTGTGTGTCATTAGGCTCCCTGGAGTTAATGGTACTAGAGATATTTGCCCCATGTGACCACTGTGAGCACAGTGACCGGCACAGCAGGAATTCACTTTGCTGCTTGAGCTTGTATATTCTGATAGTGCCAATGAAGTCTAAGCATCATCAGACATTATCAGACAATCACAGGTACGATGGAATCAATCAATCAATCAATCAATCAAATTTTATTTATATAGCGCTTTTTACAACAGTTGTTGTCACAAAGCAGCTTTACAAGTGCCGAGTCCTAGCCCCCAGTGAGCAAGCCAAAGGCGACAGTGGCAAGGAAAAACTCCCTAGTTTTTTGCATGAGGAAGAAACCTTGAGAGGAACCAAGACTCAGGGGGGGAACCCATCCTCCTCTGGCCGACACCGGTCACCATGACAACAACAACAATTTAGACAGAAAGAAGAGAAAGAAAAGGAAAAATATGTAATAATGTCCATCATGATGTATGCATCCGGTTAGGCAGGAGGTGGCTGGCTCAGGATGGATCGCTGGTCTCCTCATCTCATTATTCCTCAAGCAGGCGGGCAGCCATGTGGAGAAATGAAACAGGGAAAATTAGCTCTGTATGAGGACATATACAGGACAGGTAAAATTATAAACATTTCTGGAGTGTGGCAGCAACTCCGGCATTTAGTTAAATTATTACAGCCTAGCTAAAAAGGCAGAACCAGAAGGTAACATAGGCTTGGGGGCATTCTGAGACAATGGCATCCGTCCACTGCACTGTCAACAAACTTGAGTGACCACGAGCAGTGACAGGACGACAGCACCAGCGCCCCAGTCTACCATAAAACCCTTCGTCTATGAACCCCTGGATCTGTACTTTTATCTAAGGGGGGATATTAATTATCAAACGCTAAACTAAATGCTAAATGGCATGGAGATATATATACGGATTGAAAGCAGCTGCTACTGTGGGTATCACACCACACAAAACCATTTCAAAATTGCTTTAGTGTTTAAACTATATATGCCATCATCTGCCTAAAGAATGCTGGTCTCAGTGGAGTGGGTGGAGCAAAGCTTACTGCAGTGACTGGCCCCTTTCACATCCCATAATATTCCCTTCTCTGTTCTTGGTAAAAAAAAAAAAAGATGTTTTTTTATCCACTCTCAAATCCAAGTAAAGCCACTGGAGATACACCAGACCTGCATGTGCACTTTTCCTGAATAAATGAAAGCATTATGAGAGAACACGGTATGTAGTTGCTTAAAGTAGCTGTTCTGTGATGACAGAGAATAGAATACAAGTTCGTCCACTCTTTAAGATGCTTGGTTAAAACATGGTTTCTCCATTGGGACCAGCAAAAGAAAAATGTCTCTTCTGTGTGCAGTGTGGAGTGTTATTCTCAGGGGGGGTGCAATAAGAAGATTTCTCATTGTTGGATGTGAAGGTGAAACTATGTGGAATTTCTATGAGCTTTCTAAACCTTCCACTCTTCAGCTTAGCGTCTTCTCAGTCTGTTACAAAACATGTACTAGGTTCACGTTGGCAAGTTACATGTGTAGGAGCCTAATTTAAACACTCATTCCCAGCTGGCAAGGTAGGGTCCAGGGTTCTCTTGCTCGGTCTCGCTGTCCCTGGAGTTTGGACTGCCGGAGTCTCCTGTGTCTCTTTGCGAGGTGTTCATGGGGCTTGACTGTCTGACAGTTCCAAGTTCAGGGAGAGTGTGCCTCTTTGATGTACTGATGTGGAAAAGCAGGGTGGCACTCTGCCACAGTGTGCCTGCCCGGCAGAAGACTAGCAGTACCCTCACATCCCTTCACAGAGCCTGTGGCTCATTAGTAGAGCAGTGTGAGAGTAGCACTCATCACCTACACACTGAAAGGTAATGGGACACTCTTTGGCAATTGTTGGTTTGTTGATTGTGCGTTCCCAATTTGACAGTACTGGGGTGATGCCAGGCGGATGTTTGTGGTGCCTGGATTACATAGAGTAAGGTCTCATTGCTAATGTAATTATTGATATTATCAAATACATTGGATTACTCAGAATCATTCCTTACTCCAGCACCCAGCAGGGTGACTGTTAACAGCATGACACAAGTCCTAAAAAGTTTATGGAATGAAAGCCTTCTGTGTTGGGTGCTGGTTGCATGAGCTTAGGGGTTGTTAGGTTTAAAAGTAGCTCACAGTGACTATGAGCATATGTGGTCTATTTTCAAATGGCATTTAAAGCACATTTTTTTACTATCACATGGGTAAGCGAACTATAAAGGCACAAGTAATATTCTGCTGAACCACCCTGTATTTTTTTAATCTCTTTTTATATGGCATGTGTTCCTTTGAGATCTACAACTTCTTTATAATTTTGTGTTTCAGAATGCAAAATTGCAAAAAGGGGGCGGTTGTCCTGCATTTCAATAAAAAAAATTTTTTGTGTGAATGCACATCTGTTCACAATATCACATACAATAAAAGCTTTGATACTTATAAATGAATGCAATTCTGATGGACAGTAAGATGTTGATTTCCCTTAAAATTATACCTAACAGGATAACAGTTTATATTTAACCAGAAGTTGATTGGGTTACTTAGGGTCTGATTAAAACAAGGCTTATTCTATAGTGTTCCTTTTTATAACAAACATTGGTACAAGCATTAAACTGTTTAGCACTGACAACAGCAGTGTTAAAGTGACTGTTTAGGAAAGAATATCATTGCATATGATCCACAGTTCCTGCAGTTACAGCTCTGAAATGAAGATGTGCCAGACATAAAAAGTATCTTTCCACTGCCATTATGGAGGAGGCTGTATGTTTGAGATGCTGCAAGTCCACAGCGGGACACCGGTCCCCCGACTCACAAGCGTTTATGACTTTGCAGAATGCATTAAGCCTTGAAGCGTGCTAAAAACTCTTTAAAGGTGCAACCGGAGTGTTTTTAAACATAAAAAAAAATCTTAGATTAAAAATCAATTCCTGTATGATTAATGACCCTCCTACCATCTGTTCATCAGAAGATTAAATATGGTGTTGCATCTGCTTTGGAAAACATAAAGTAATGACAAGATAAATCTAGAATGTACTGACTGTACTTCATAAGCATGCATGTCCCTCTGTGTAGTGTTCTGTCTTTATTTATCCTCGTACCTTTGTTGGACTCTTTACTTATTTACTACATGCAAGTAGTTTCATTTGTAATGCTTATTTATTCTAAGAAATAACTGGCCCCTTTCCTGTTTCCCTCTTCTCTCTCTCTCTTGCTCTCTCTCTCTCTCTCTCTCTCTCTCTTACACACACACACACAAAAACACACGCACACCACACACATACAGTCCTCACTTCCTCCATCTCTCTTCTCTCTCTCTCTCTCTCTCTCTCTCTCTCTCTCTCTCTCTCTCTAAGGGACAATATGTCATAGTATGCAAATTAGCATATATGGGTGCCCTAGTTATTATAAATAGACATTTGTGTTTGATTAAGTGAAAAATGTGAAAAATTGGTTCTCAGGAAAAATGTGTTCTCTGTTGGTCCACCGTGTTCTATTTTATGAAAGAGACTTTTATTATCAAGCCCAGTGTGGGTTTAGTGTGTGGCTTCATCAGCTTTTATCTGCACTATAAGAATGTCCTATTCACCCTCGTCTTAACCTTCAAGTGGATTGTGGATTTTTGTACAGCTTTTTCAGATAAATTTATGAGCACCCTTTTACAGCACACTACCACACCAGTAGTGCTAAATCACAGACATGTATCTTAACCAGTGCAGGCTTATGTAGTTTTTGTTGCACAGGCAAACAAGATCATGTTTTTAGTGACTGATGCGAAGAAAAAATAAATTAGTAATAATAAGTAACTATGCCGTTAATCTATGAATGTTATCTAAGCCATTAAATTGTCAGGTGGTAGTAAGTGAAGATGTCTGGTTCAGTATGTTTTTTGCCGCTGATCCGAGCAGCCATATTACTTTAGCCAAGTGGTTCCTGAGTAATAAACCAGCATGTGTGATTCACACCTTTATATTACATTTATATTATATATAATGTAATATATAATATAATATATTATAAATGTCATTAAGGTCAGGCCCCAGAGAGGCACGGCAGGACAGCACTTGCCCCATCGTCTGGAGTTTGGTAGCTCTGATGATGTCACAGCTGTGGCTGGGACCCCACGGGGGCCAGACTGGTCGTATGTCTGTAGGTGGGGGGGACGGTGACACTGCCCCGTCGCTCACTGTGACACCAGCCAACTGTGTGTCAGCTGTCCTCTGGGTGTGTGGGGTCACCCTCTGGGTGTGTGGGGTCATCCTCTGGGTGTGTGGGGTCACACTCTGGGTGTGTGGGGTCATCCTCTGGGTGTGTGGAGTAACCCTCTAGGTGTGTGGTGTCATCCTCTGGGTGTGTGGGGTCATCCTCTGGGTGTGTGGAGTAACCCTCTGGGTGTATGGAGTAACCCTCTGGGTGTGTGGGGTCACCCTCAAGGTGTGTGGGGTCACCCTCTGGGTGTGTGGGGTCATCCTCTGGGTGTGTGGAGTAACCCTCTAGGTGTGTGGTGTCATCCTCTGGGTGTGTGGGGTCATCCTCTGGGTGTGTGGGGTCATCCTCTGGGTGTGTGGAGTAACCCTCTAGGTGTGTGGTGTCATCCTCTGGGTGTGTGGGGTCATCCTCTGGGTGTGTGGAGTAACCCTCTAGGTGTGTGGTGTCATCCTCTGGGTGTGTGGGGTCATCCTCTGGGTGTGTGGAGTAACCCTCTGGGTGTATGGAGTAACCCTCTGGGTGTGTGGGGTCACCCTCTGGGTGTGTGGAGTAACCCTCTGGGTGTATGGAGTAACCCTCTGGGTGTGTGGGGTCACCCTCTGGGTGTGTGGGGTCACCCTCTGGGTGTGTGGGGTCATCCTCTGTGGCTGGTAGTCATCATAGTTGGTGGGTAGAAATTGGCACTACATTTTAAGAACATGGAATAAAACTAGAGGGCAAAGTGTTGAAGTGGTGGGATATACATTGGACCTACTGTAAGCGCAGGAGTAGAGATGTTAGGATGCACTGGTAAGGAGGTGATGAGTGATACAGTGCACCTCCATCCACAGAGGCTTTTCCTGCTTGCCCTCCTTCTGTGCTGTTTCTTACAAGGTGCTCACATTGTTTACATACAGGCAGATCACTGAGTGGCCTTTAGACTTCAGAGTGCTTTAGTGAAGTCCATTACACATCTCTGCATTTATTAATGAATGTTGTTCATTGTGTGTGTGTGTGTGTGTGTGTGTGTGTATTTATATTAGTGCTGGGCCGTTAACGGCGTTCGTTAATTTGATACTCTTATCGGGCGATATAAAAATTGTCGCCGTTAATCTATTCTTAAAGTTGGGTTGGGAACTGGGTCAAAATGGGTAAGCAAACTATGATGACTTTCAACTTGATAGTTTAGCTCGGCTGTATTCCTAACCAAATTGCACAGTAGGGGCGAGAACGAGTTTTCAAACATGTGAATTACAAATTGTACGTGTGTTTACATGGATGCGGCCACGAAGTCGCCAGGTTTGCTTCATGGAAAATTCATTTTTAGGAACGTAAAGTGTTACCGGAGCGGAGCTCGGAGCGGTCGTTTTCTGCATGGTCCTAGCGCTAGATTCGTCGCTATTTAAATATTTCTTTTTAACCGTTAAAACTGCAGAGGACCAAAAGCGGCTTTTGAAAAAGATCCCCCCAAATTACGTCCGTGAGGTTAAATGTACTAAATGTTGGCTTACATTTCAAATATCATGTTTAGCTGAATAAACATGTTATCAACCTGTAACGTGGCTTGCGCCACGGAGCGAGGAGACGGACACAAACGCTGAGATGAGCGAGATTTAATGAAGGGAATACCAAAATCAGGGCCAAACAGGAATGCAGTGGTCAAAGCCAAAAGGGAGTCTGAACGAGAAACATGGAGCGACATGACTAGAGACTAGAAAACAAAACACGGGTAAAACGTAGAGTAACTGAAACAAACAGACAACAGGGCTACTGGGCAGCAAACGGGGAGTACTCACGAGACAGGATAACGGGCAGGACACAGAGACAACGCGTAAGCACAAGGCATAGACAAACAGCATGAACAACTGAATAGACAAAACCACGGATAACAGACTGGGGAAATACTGGGACTTTTATACATTGACACTAAACAAGGAACAGGTGATAACAATGACACGGGGGCGTGGCAATACACAAGGGAATCACAAGATAAACGAGCGGGGCGGGAACAACAGGTACGGAACACAGATACGAGGGGTTCGGAGTGACAGCTAACGGAAGGGGGCACGGTCATACGTGACACAACCCCTTTTAATGTACAGTATGTAGGCTTACAAATTCATGTTTAACTGAATAAACCGTTGAACACGAGTAGCCTACATTTTATTGAGCATGTTTTTTTCTTCAAGTATCAAAGTAGAACAGCTTCCTCAAGCAGTCATTGATGCATTTTGGAAACAGGAGATGAGCCCCTGGTCTAATGCACCCTCTGTATTAAGAAACCCTATCTCAAAAACTGACTTTTAGTCATTAATTGGGTAGCACGCATATGAGCCATTTTAATATAGATTAATCTAGATTAATCTAGATGAATTTCAAGATTTCAGTGAGATTAATCTAGATTAAAAAAATTACATATAGATAGATATATATTATATATTGTATATAGTATATATTGTAGATTATATCGTATATAATCAATGTGCATTGTGTTTATATCTATATACATAAAATATTTCCTTTCTTCTATAAATGCAGTGTTGTTGTTGTTGTTGTTGTTGTTGTTCTCAGCTCACATCGTGAGGAGCAGACAGTGGTGTGAGATGTTGCCCTGTCTGGATGACGAGGGCTGTGACTTATTAATAAACAGATCAGGCTGGCGGTGTGCACAGCCCGGGGGAAGAGTGAAGACCACCACCGTAAGCCACAACACCCACTTGTTGTCACGACCGTCTCATCTGATCGAGATTGTTATTCATTCATGAACTTCTGGTCATTTTCCAGGTGTCCTGACATCAACTGGAGTTGGCGCATCTGAGACGGTGGCGGGGGGTAGAAGCTGCTCTTCTCACCTGATGGCCACAGCGATCAGTCTGTCAGTCTGTCCGTCTGTCCATCAGTGGTGTTGAAGGTGAACTGGGGACACTGGTTCTCTGGTGGACAATGAGATGGATTCCACAACAGCATTAATCATGGCAGACGCACATTTTCTCAACTGTTAAGAAACGACAATCCTGTAGATGCTCAGACACACACTGCTGGACTGTAGAATCTCGGACACACACTGCTGGACTGGTCGTTTTGTTGGGGAAAGAGCAACCTGAGGGAGTTTGCTGAACTTTTTTTGCACTCCACTGATATCTATTTTTTACAGACCAAAGAAAAATGAAATGGAAAGTCAATTTCTATGTGGAAGAATTCTGGGATATAATCTATTAATGGCGAATTTAAATGCACAATAAAAAAAAAACACATTCACACAAATCTACATTTGAAAATGTATGCTTCGTCACTGCACAGAGGAATAAGGATGTTCATGAAAACCTTGGTTTCTCTGGAGTTCTCCTGGATTCTTCATTTGGTCACTCATATTATGAACCTAAATCAGCAATTTTTGGAAGGTGCACCAAGCAGGACTGATGACAGATCTAAAGGGACTTTGACCAATAAATGTATTTTCAAAGGCACAAAATGTATTTAATTTTTTTTATGTTCATTCTTTACCACAAACGATGTAGTCACATGAGAAACTGTACATTTGCAGTCAACCATGTCCTTTCCTTTAAAAACTGTTCTCCACAGAGATCTCCTTAGTCTAAAAATCCAAAAAGACAAATGATGTGGCGACTTATTATTTCAGCGCTGTATTTAACATATAAAGACAAATCTTTCAAAGGATGCCCATGGTAATGAAGTTGTTTATGTGTCAGCTCTTCCTTGTCGTATGACTATTGACACTAATGGGCCTAATAAGGGAGGTGTTTCTCCTGCTCGGGGATGGTGTGTGTGCTCCTCCAGGGCCTCCTCGGTGAACGTTGGGCCAGGCCCTGGCTCTCCTAGTCCATTACGTCGCCCTTGTCCGCCTCCTCTCTCCTCAGCACAGAGCCTGTGGAGATATGCTACTGTCAGCCAGGCTTCAAGCTCCATTTAACATCGCTAACAGCCTGCATACATTACACACAGCTCCTCTTATTACTGACAAGCGGGCGCTGTGCCCCGCAGGACTGCTCCCCTCTCCTGTGCTCTTGTGCTGGTGGCAAGGCCGTTGTGTGTGTGTGTGTGTGTGTGTGTGTGCAAGGTGGGGGGGGGGGGGGGGGGGGGTGCTTTATAGGATGTCCTGAAAAAAAAAACAGCAAGAACTTTTGTTGTGTTTTACTGCAGTCGTATTTCACACACCGAGAATCACTTGCAATAAGACAGAGACATTAGATCACAAACCAGCACATCGGTCAATAAGGAACATTAAAATCCTGAAATATCTTTGAATATAATAATTCCTGGGAATTACTGATCTAAAACTGTATTAGACCTATAAAGAAAACAAATTCATTTATAATCAGTATTGTCTGATAAACTAATGTTTTTATGATATTTTAAAAGGTTATTAAACTCTTATTAAACTTGCAGTCAAGATGCCAATATAGGAGTACAATTTACTTAAATCAAGAGCTCTCATAAATTCATAATCCTAGTTCGATATGATGTATTGAACCTTTACAAATTCCCATACACAGCTCAGAAACTGGGTTCACTCATCCTCAAACTAAATGAGAAAAATTCTTGACTTTCCAGTTCCTCTTAAAACTCCATTTACGTTCTGTCAGCTCCTATTAAAGACGAAGTTTGGGACATTGTGCAAAAATATGCATGGTGGAGAAATCCAGCCTCAGTCTATCACGGTAATTTCAACCCTGCTTACAAAGCTGGTGGCCGATTTCTCTTCAGTTTGGACTCCTTACAAGCACCACTCTAAATACAAGCTGATAAGTGCCCTGCCTGGAAACCTGCTTTAACATTATTATACAATTATGCACACCCAGTAACAGTATCAGCAATGGATTAGAGGCACTAAATGCTGAGCTATGAATAAATTACCCAGAGATTTCGCTTAAGCAATAACTTCTCTGAAAAGCTACGGAGGAGACTGCATGTGTGTGGCTAGTCTACCCTTCACGAACAGCCTCAATCACTGGGCTGTTTGTATAAGCTGCCTTCAGTGAATTTTGATTGCTGGTATTTTTGCAGCATAGGAGGTGTTGATTCTGATCTAAGTGTCTTATTTTTGTTTTTGTTTTGGGGTATGTTTTTTTTTTTTTCATTGTTGTGTTCAGTTGTGTTTATGGCTTGAGTTTGGTGGCAATTTTATTTGAATTACACGTACACATGCCCATCAGCGTGGTGCTCCTGATACTAAACTCTATTGACAAAAGGAATGTCATCTACTATTCTAATGGACATAATTAGAAATGACAGAGATGCACACCAGTAATAGGACCCCATTGCTCTGTTAGTGAAATGTCAGATTAAATAGCTAGGTATCTGCTGTGCTTATGAACAAACATTATTTTTAAAAATCAAAAGGAGAGATTAAAGGTAATTTATGTATAATTGTGAAAAATCACACACATATCTTATTATAAGGAAAGTTATGGACAATTGTGTGGCAATTATATATATTTAAATGATAAAACCACTACTTACATAACATATTTAGCCAAAACATTTGCTCCTAGATTGAACACAAACAAGGCAGGGGATTCTACTTTAGTGCATGCTATTTGTGCACAGGTGTAGAAGAAACTCTTCAGCACATTAAGACAGGTATAATCCTAATATATATAGCTGCCTGCAGAATATGGAACACCATATCATAGACATGTAGTTGTTTACATCTCCATCAGATTTGAGCCGTACATTTTGTGTGTTATGGATTTCAGCAGACGTCCGGCGACGCTCGGCCAGACCTGCCCTTCAAGCCCTTGTATTACCCAGCCATTAATCACCTGCAGCCAGAGCTAGCATCCTCCTGAGAGGTGGCGAGTCTGTTTTCACACAGCACTGAGACCCTGTGTGTCACCTTGCCTGTCCATTTCAGCCCCCAAAGGCCCATCTGAATCACAAACTCCAGCCAATGTCACCAACCCTTGGGGACACAAAGACTGGGACAAACTTCATTCATGCTTCACACTAAACGCAAAAACACTAAGTGCTCAGGCAGTGTAGAACTGAAGAAAGACCCAAATTGCAAGACAAGAAGATAAATGTATGAAGATGGTACAGCATCAGCAGATTATTTATTTGGGAGTAGGAAAAACAACTTCTTCTGTTTCGCTGTGCAGAATAGAGCTCTGTGTAAAAAGCCTGCATGTATACAGCAATTAGGACAATTTCAGGCTATAAATTATGAAACAGTGACTCTTATATATTAACATTGGATGAGTGCCTCACATCCTTTACATAACAGCATTCAGAACTGCAGAAATAATGAAAGCTCAAGCCAGGCTACACAGCAGGTGAGTTTTTGCACAGACATCAAAGCACAAAAAAAACACCCCAAGTCCTTAGAGTGTCACTTCCAGTACTCTTCAGTTTCTAAGATAACATCATAATAACTTGAGCAGATCTGACCTATGGTTCAAGCTTATTTATAATCACACAATGTAAGGCTTTGTAAAAAGGAGTTTAGTAACACAAGACTTTAGGAAAGACAGGAAAATATGTAAGACTCAAGAGACAGTGGACAGTCCTCCACTGACTGTGAGTGATTCTGAAGTCATTCTACCAAAACGGACTGATTTACACCCATGACTCAGCAAATACATGAATGTCACCTTTTTACATGAGTGAACTTATATGAATAGACTGAAGAGAAGGAGCAAAGAGAGGAAGGCGGTGCTTAATCATTTTAAACAACCAACCCCCACCCCCATCCCCCCACCCATGGCTGTTCCTGATCATTACTCCCGATCATCGTGTGCTCCTGGTGCAACACTCTGCGTGGCCTTGGTCGTGCCCAGCCTGCTGAGTTGCTCGTCTATGTTTGATACTCCAACATGGCTGACAGCTAACCGCTGATTCTAACAATAGCATGACAGCCTGATGGCGAACACTAAAGATCGTCTAATGATAAATCACCCTCATCAGTTGGCCAGCCAATGGTCCTTCAGGTCACCGAAACAGCTTGATTTGACATTTTTCCTGTATTGTATATGCAAAGTACTGTCAATCAATTATGTGCTTCATGTACCTCACTACTGCACATGAACGTTGCAGGAAATAAATTGCATAGTGTAACATTAACACAAAATTTACCAGGAGGCAAGGATTTATCAATGGAAAGATGTTTCACTCTTTCAGCAATATATAATGTTGAACTTACTGAAACCATATTAGTATTGTCCATTAGGACTTTTATCAGATAAAAATAATGAGAGAAACCCATATATTTATATTAACATCACTTGCTCTTAATGAAATTAATGAAAAGTACATGCAAAAGCCAAAACAAGTCTCATATGTGCAAAAATGTAAATGTGCCATATTTTGTCAATTGAGATTTTTACACCGCAATCGTAATTTGTCCTCCACTTTAAACCCATCTGTGCAATTATAACACACACACACACACACACACACACACACACACACACTAGTGATTACTAGGGGGCTGTGGATCACACGTGCCCAGAGCAGTGGGCAGCCCTAGCCCGGCGCCCGGGGAGCAGTTGGGGTTAGGTGCCTTGCTCAAGGTCACCTCAGTCATGGCCTCAGGTCTGGCAATCGAACCCACGACCCTCCGGTCACAATACCAGTTTCCTATCACCAGGCCATGACTGCATAATAAAATACCAAATAAATAAGGTATGCATATATGTAATCCATTGATGTGCAGACCAAAATACTTAATGAACTTTAAGCCCCAGAGAAAAGAGTCTCCACCACAGTAAAACGAGCGCTAGTGTAAGAGTGCAGGAGGAGATTATAGGCTGTCCTTGCCCGTGAGTTTACTGTTCTTTACCCCTCCTCTCCTTAGCCAGCTTTAGTAGATTGTTACTGCTCGGTATTTTGCTACAAATGGCTTTTGGCTCTCAACTGAGCAATTACATTAACGTATATACAAACCCAGCAACACATCTGTGCCTGGTACACAGCCACAGTCCTGCCCCTGTTAAATTAATGTTCATGATGTACAGAGAACAGACAGTTGCCCAAACAAAATACAGTCAACAAAGGTTTTGCAGTCAGATACTGACAGGTAATGAATGAGACAGAAGTGAACTGCACAACCAGTAACAGTATGCTTATATGTATATAAGTGAGTACTAATGAATACACCATCCAGTGACTGTTTCAGGAAAAGGTTCCAATACAGTGGTTTCTTGGAAAAAGTCATATTCTAATAATTTCAGCATGAGGACTTGAAAGGGTACTGATCTGTCGAAACATTATATATTATTATATGCTATTTATATAGTTGTGTGTGTCAGTAAGTAGTACAAAATGCAATGAAGTTCACACAGTTTCCAGAGGAACAGGCAAAGTGCTTCTTAAGTGCTTCAGAAGCTGTAGGACATCAAGCCAGTGTATGTTCAAAAGAGCGGTTTAAATCCCAACGTCCATTCCATGTGCGTCAAAAGTTGCATAAAGTCTTCATCAGTTCTTTGTCTCTCTGAGAACTTCAGAAACACTTTTCTTGTGCATGAAGAACTTCTATCTGAAACATGGCTGACTTTTCTGTTCTCATAGAGAGTTTTCTTGTTCAGACCTTTCAAGAGCCGTGGATTATATATTTGGGTTTCATCAGGACCTTTAACCTCTCCTGACATGCACTCTCCTAAACTTTGAAATAATGTAGTCATTTAATTTAAATGGCTCATTTAATCTCTGATGCCTTATTATCACTCAGGCAGCGGTTGAAACGAGCTTTAACAAAATCGTTTAATATGGTAGAATCTGTGTAAGAACACAAGTGGAGCCCAGTGTTGAAGCTCAGTGCAGCGGTGCAGCTAACAAACCATTCAATGCCAGGCAGCAATGTTTCACGCCCTGTAATAGAGGCAGACGTAGACACACAGACTTTGCAGTGTTAGGCTGTCTGTCCGTGTCCAGTACTGGGTCGAGGGAAGCTGGGTGTGAATGCTGTTTAACCTCAGAGGAGACAGGCCGGCTCTGGGGAGAGCCCGAGTCAGGGGCACCTCATCCATCACACGCCCCATCACCACTACACTGCCTGCTCTCTGCGGAGCGTCAGCTGTCCTTGGGAGGGCTCCCTCTCCCTACCCACATGTACGATGGACACCACTCTCACTCCACTGGACTTGTGATATATAGTTATAAACTAAACAAGTTTGATTGAGAGAGGACTTGAGACTAATATTTTACATTGTGTCATGATGGTTAAACCATAATATACAATTAATTATAATGCAATATACTGAGTTACAATGTATAATATAAGAGTATTCTGGAATATTTTATTTAATGTAAAGAGATCTGAAACATTGTTGCTTATTCCTTTATAAATTATACAACACCATAAATTAAATGCTTTCATTCATTGTACTCACAGACTGAGTTTAATCAGTGTGGTCCACTGATTACAAAGACTTCAGAGTCTTTCAATAAGTATAAGCATTTTAACATCATTTATCACATGTTCATCAATGGATTGATTAAAGCATTCATTACTGCTGATGCATTGGCCAACCATAAGTATCAATCAGGTTAAGACATCTAGATGTTCCACTGAGACTCACACACACACACATCCATTATTTGAATTCTTTAAAATGCAGATGTGCAAGGTTTGTGCTTATTATAATGATGTATAACTTACATGCTATAGAATATATACAATTCACTTTGAACAGTGCATAGTTATATGTTAACATGCCTCCAGAGAGAAAAAAAAGAATAATTTCATCCTGATTAGAACTAAAATGTCCAGATCAAACTTTCCTCTGTTACTGCAGAACATTGATCTTTTTTTTTTCCTTTTGCCCTTCTAGACTCCAAAATGCATGTTAAGCAAACTCCCCTGAATAACAGTTACAAGAAAGGGCTAAGCAGAGACCAGCGGTGCAGGACACTGTTCATTCATCACGTTCAAACTGAAGTCTCACTGCTTTTAGGTTTAAAAAATGTAGGAGTTCTCTGCCTCATATAGACGTTTTCCTGAGCAGGGGGATCAGCTTTTGCATAAACCATTATTGTCTTTTAATTTAGGTGAGAAATGGAGAAATAATGAGTAAGCCAGAGCCCCAATACAGAAATTAATCTATAAATATACATTACATATGTATGAAAGCGAACAAATGCTTTCACCAGCTAATTTTCCAAATAAACCTCCTTCTATTCCCCAAGCCTATGAAACTGCAGCCTTGTTTCATCTAGTCTGCTCTCTCCCACTCATATGAGGAGATGTTTTCTGGGGCGCACATGTACACTATCGACCACCGTGGTTAGTTAGCCAAATTCTGTCAGAGAACAGTCTGAGTGTGGTTTGCATGACACCCTCGTTGGCAGCTGTTGCTTTGAAAGGGGCACCTGTGAAAACAAACGCTCATTAGCATAGCGTAAGGCAGGTTGGCTGCGGGAACGCGCCCCGCCCAGCTGCTGGGGTCTGCACTCCCTCCAGGGACTTGGGCCAAACACAAATGGATCCGCTATGGCATGCAGTGCTGAGAGACAAATATGGAAATAAATATAAATGAGAGAGAAGGAGAAGTGGGGATGAATAAATGAACTCCTGCTGCACGTGTGATACTTTGGACTTGTTTGATGTAGGTTCAGCAGGAGAACACACGGAAGTATGCCCCCTTTACCAAACAATTTAAGATGAGCACCTGATTATCATTTTAAATATAATTGACAAAACCCATATTGATTAAGTGAAGCTGTACTACAGGTGAATTAAGCAAATGCCTTCAGCACTGTCTAGTATGGGCCAAAGAGCTCATCCTAACATTGAAAGTCACAGGACTATTTGGCAAGATGGCCCTCACATTTTAGATGGCACACACTATATATGATGCCAGCTTCATCAATGTTAGACCTGCACACAAAAGCAAGCTCATGTATGTGTTACACAGCAAAAGAAGTGAAGGCCTTTGACAGCACAGCAGCAGACGTCTATGACAACATTTTACTAATTCCCCTGCCCTTCATCTGAAAAGACCAGACTGCAGGTAAAGAACACAGGCAGCCTTTATTCACAAGTGCTGATAGCCAAAACGTATAGCAAGTCTTCTGTTGGAATTACAAGTAAAGGCCACAGAACGAAACAGCTTCAGGGTCCCTCAGACGATAAGGAGTTCTGTATCCAACCCAAGACACTTTCAATATATAGACTTGATCTAAGACTCACCTCTTCAACGATCCTCTGGGTAAACAGGTTCAAGAAAGCATGACAAACTGAACACCACTTCCAAGGCTTTCCCCCAACACCAGGTACCAGCAATACTGTCTTCATTAAACATTTAATGCTACAAGGCCAGTGCTTTATTTTACTGCTCATAACAGCGACGTAACCTAGAGAAACACATGGACATCATTTGCTTGATAAGTGGCCTCTAGCAAACTAGGGAGGTTCAACTCAGTCATTTTCCATTATACAAATCTATGAATTATTAGACTGCAGGGTGGTACATTTATTATGTGTGTATTGCTGCCCAGAAGCTATTTCTAATAGTAGCTTCAGAGGAGTGCTTGGGCTCTGATGAATGTTAGCTAATCGCTAATGTCAGCTGAGGCTTTAGACACCATTTATCATGTCTTTAAAAGATTCCCTCATGAGAATATTAACAAGGGTGTTGCTCCTGCTTAAGACAGAACTCTTTACCCATATTAGAACAGTGTTTTAGGTTGACATTCAGTATTTAAAGGGAAAAAAAGCTCAGTTAGTTCAATCAGCTTAACAGAAATTGTGCTGGAAGGTCATGCAGTCTCAGTATAAAAAAACTCCAAACAACGTTGAGTCCGGCCTGTTCACTTAAGTGACTTACTGAGCATTCCGCAACCAATAAAACTTTTTGGAGGGCAGGAAAAGTGAGTTTAGTAAGGTGGTTTATTGGTAAGGGTAGATGGAACTTTCTGAGATTAGCTGTTCTATAAAGTTCAAGCATTTCACCATGTGTGTTTTTATCCACATATGCTCTCTGAAACACCCACAAAGCTCAAAATAGACTGGAAGGCGAGGTAGTCACTCTGCCTCATAGAGCATGGTAAGTTTTTAATGTGATAGGAAGAATAAATTACATCATAGCCGTTTATAGAAAATAAAAATTTTTTCTTGTTGAGGTTTCTCCCTATTTCCATGGCCCAGTCAATTGTCTGCTGAAGAAGTTAGACAGATACCTTAAAAATAAATCACGCAATTCACTCTCCCAAACATCTGTATCCATGTGTGTTACAGTCTTGGTTGCCATGTGTTACATGTCTGGCTCTTTGTCGTCTCTGCTGAGGCAGAGTAGCCTTTCTGTGCTGCGCTCAGCGGATCACAGAACTGAGGGCAGTGACCCCCCCAGCCGGGTTTTTAAACAAGTCGGGGGCTTGAGCAAAGGGGCAGCACCTGTCCAGAAGGCAGGGAGCATAGGCCAGGGAGCGGACACACCAGAAATGCTTACCTGTAGGGGCTTACCTGCAGGGGCTTACCTGTAGGGGCTCACCTGCGGGGGTGTACCTGCGGGGGTGTACCTACGGGGGTGTACCTGCGGGGGTGTACCTGCAGGGGTGTACCTGCGGGGGTGTACCTGCGGGGGTGTATCTGCAGGTGAGAGTTGGCCAGAACCAAAGCCCCAGGGACAGGCAGGACGAAAGCACAGTGCAGCCCACTCTGCTGACTGCTGGTCCCATGCCAAAGTTTACTTCCCCAGTCACCCACAAGGCCATGAAAGGGGGGACTAAAAAAATCCACCAGTTTTACTACCAGGGATCTGTGTTGGATTGAGTCCTGTATTCGCAGTGCTGTTCTGTAACGCGTTACACAACAGGTGGAAACTGCAGCGTGGTCTGTGGTCCCGTGGTGTAGCGGCACTGAGGTCCTGTCTGCAGTGCACAAGCTCCCCTCGTCCTTCACATTTCACTGGTCAGCACTCAGTAATCAACACGCTATTAGGACAGAGTTTGAGCTTAATTACCAATCACAGAGCAGGATAAACACATTCTTTTGACACAGGCATGTTCCCCCTTTTTTTTTTACCTTTCACTTTATTATTCATGCAGAACATTATGTATGAGTGACACATGAATATGTAAATGCAGTTTGTTTCTAGATGGCATGAAGAAGATGCGTTGATGAGGAAGGCTCCTGAGAGTGAGTGACTTCCCTCACCACAGGAGGAAGACCTCCTGGATTTCTTTCATCAGACAACCTGCTGGGCGTTCTTCTCTCCATCTGTACAAAAGGGATTTTTTTTTCTGCATCATTTTGCAAATCAGAGTCAAATACTGCAGCACTCTAGATGTGAACGCTACCAGAGAAGAATGTTGTTTACCTTATCAATAGTCTAAGAACTTGTTCTATAAAAATGACTTGATCCATCCATCCATACTTTCACCTACCTATCCTGCCATCCATCCATCCATCCATCCATCCATCCATCTATACCTCCATCCATCCCTCCATCCCAAACACATATTTAATCCAAGTCTCTTATGGCACCAACTATCACGCCAGGGGTAGTAGGACAAGAAATCTAGGAAAGGCAAACAGGAAAGGTGCACAGGTGTGACACAGAGCCTGTGGCGTGTTCCTGGGCATGAGCAGATGGTTCAAACGTGATTACAGCATGGAGATAGAGGAACCATCTGTCCTCCTGCCTGCTCAAAATGGTGAAGTCAGATCGTCAGCCATTAACTCAGTCTGACCGGCAGAGATGGCAGCCACTGTGTGACTGATGTTGCTTTACTGATAACTCAGTAAAAAATGTGTTTAACTAACATTACAATGAGATATTTACTGTAGGCTGTTTTAAACATCATGTGTATTCCTGCTACAATATGCAAAATACATAGGAAAAAAATACAATTTATGCATTAATTTATGCAATAAAAATATTTTTTAAAATATATATTGGCTCATGAAATGTACTGTTCCATAACACTGTGTTGATGTTTCTAGTCAACTGAATTGTTAAGTAATTTACATAATGCATATTTCTCTGTATGTAAGATTATATTTGTGATTACAAACTGTATTTTGATGTCAGTGACAATATCTTAGATTTCAGAAGGCTAACTACTATATTACATTTCATTTTTCATATTTCAAACATGTAGTAAGTAATCACTGGATCTGGGTCCAGATATATCAAAATAAACAATGTACGTTAGACGCTCTACCAAATTGGCCAAGCATTGCTGATGTAACAGTGACTTGTAATGGAAATGTAGCACCTTAAGCATGTCAGTTATGCTTAATTACCTTGTTGGGGAGGAGTCTTTGATGTTGAAATTAGTTATTGTTCAATAATGGTGCTAAGTGGTGAAATAAATGGATTCCGACTATTAATGAATAGGCAATGAGACAATATTATAAATGACCTCATAAATATTCATTTAGTTTTCATAATGACATTGGAGGAATTCTGAATATGGAAAAAGAATAGAGCTAATATTTTTAGTAACAAATTGGGTGCCGGTGCTGGAGTGTGCTTTGGAGCATTAAAGGGGATTAAGGAAAGCAATAAAGTCATGCCAGTCAAAAAGAGAATCAGATGTAAAACTAGAGGTCTAGAATAGCAAAGACCTGCCCGGTCTGTTGCACTCCCTGCTGTAAACCACCAGATGTAAACCATAAAGAGCACAATTATTACCTGGACAGTAGGATCAGGTGTGTTAAATGCACAGCTGTGACCCTTTCGCTTTGGTTCAACAGGTAGCTGCGTCCCTTCCCAATACCATTTGATGCTGTTAATAAATGCTACTTCAAGATATCAAAGGGAAATAAAGAGCAACAAAAATGTCCATGCACA
The DNA here is from genome assembly GCF_052324685.1 of Brachyhypopomus gauderio. Lineage (NCBI taxonomy): Eukaryota > Metazoa > Chordata > Actinopteri > Gymnotiformes > Hypopomidae > Brachyhypopomus > Brachyhypopomus gauderio. The sequence goes on along the minus strand of NC_135215.1, from coordinate 34,179,370 downwards.
CTGTAAGGGGAGAAACTGACGATCCATTAACCAAACACAGAAGAGCACTTTGATTTTTTCTTTTTACTGAATATTCCATTTAGAATTTTCTGTGCTTGAAATTTTAAATGAAATACAAAGTATTTTTCCACAACAGCAAACAAATAAGACCTTAAATTTCTTATATTAGGGTATGCATTACAAATAATCTTTAAAAAACAGGATTAGAATTTAACTTAAACTTAAAACATTTTTGCAGCAATATTCACTTTACAAGTGAACCTTCCCCTTAGTTACTTACCTAATTTGTAGATTGGATTCATGCATTTAAGCTCATTAAACACATTTATAAAGGTTTACCATTAAAAGCTAAGCTTACTTCACAAATTACATGATTAATGATTATTGTAATTTTATGTAACAATTCTGATTTATTCATTCAAATGTAATGTCTATTACACATTTGCACAGTAATTCACACACACGATTGTTTTGGGGTTTTTTTTCAGTGCAGAATTGTGCTGACCTCCGTAAAGGAGAGACAGTGAGACATCGGGTGCGGGGGCCAGATATGAAGTGGCCCCCTGAGACGAAGCTCGAGCAGGAGGGATGTGATAGCAGGATTTACACGCAGGTGCACAGAGAGGAAAAGGGAGGGGGGGGACGAGAGAGGAAGAGATGGAGAGAAAATGGAAAGAGAGAGGGAGGGAGGGAGATCCTGGTGTGCTTGTAAATCTTCCAAACTGTTTCACGTTTTGCAGGAGTGCTTGGAGAGAAAGTGTTGGATGTTTTCTTTGAAACAGCAAAGCTCAACGAAAGAATACACGTACTATAAAAAGGTGATGGAATAACTGCTCAGGGAAGCAGATGTTATTAAAACTCGGCCTGCTGAAACATGTCTCTGGTGTTTCTCTTTGAGTTGATTTACATATGCATTTTCAGTATGTTCCTATAATTACATTGAAAGATTTATATTATCAATATAAATCTAAATGTTAATTTTTGTATCAATTTTAAAATGTTTGTAATTATTCCTGAATTTTTTATAGGGTCTTTGGTATTAAGTCTGCGTGTGGTTTTCAGGGTGCTGAAGCCATAAACCATCTTTCAGAGGATCACAGAGATCTTCAAGTGGTCACCAAGTAATACAAGCCTGCGTGAATTAAAACAACATATACCACTGTAGAAATCAAATGAAAAGGGATCACAATTGCCTTCTAAACCCATGTAGTTAGTGGTATGTGCAAATGTGTTCTAGCCCCCCTGTAGAGCACCCCCCCACACACACACACTATTCTGTCTATTACATCCTCTTTAACGTGCCTTCTAAATTTGACCTATCAGAGCCCTGCTGACTCCATTCTCTTTCATTGCTGCTTTTCTACACTGTCTATGGCCATTAGTAAAGACTGAGGGTGCCAGTGTAGCTGAATACCCACTGGGGGCAACATGGGCTGCTCCAATTTATTGAGCAATTAGTCTGTATGAGCCACTGAGGTCAGGCTCTCTGTAGCACTGAGGGGCTGCGCTGTGCTGGACGCTGTAATTTTACACAGTACGGAAGTCCTGAAGCTCCAGCTATTCTACAGGGAAAAACTAAAATCATTGCAGAGATCCTCTATCAGAGTAGTACTGCATGTATGAGTATGAGAAGTACTGCATGTATGAGTATGAGTAGTACTGCATGTATGAGTATGAGAAGTACTGCATGTATGAGTATGAGTAGTACTGCATGTATGAGTATAAGTAGTACTGCATGTATGAGTATGAGAAGTACTGCATGTATGAGTATGAGTAGTACTGCATGTATGAGTATAAGTAGTACTGCATGTATGAGTATGAGAAGTACTGCATGTATGAGTATGAGTAGTACTGCATGTATGACTATGAGTAGTACTGCATGTATGACTATGAGAAGTACTGCATGTATGAGTATAAGTAGTACTGCATGTATGAGTATAAGTAGTACTGCATGTATGAGTATGAGAAGTACTGCATGTATGAGTATGAGTAGTACTGTATGTATGAGTATAAGTAGTACTGCATGTATGAGTATGAGAAGTACTGCATGTATGAGTATGAGTAGTACTACATGTATGAGTATAAGTAGTACTGCATGTATGAGTATGAGAAGTACTGCATGTATGAGTATGAGTAGTACTGCATGTATGAGTATAAGTAGTACTGCATGTATGAGTATGAGTAGTACTGCATGTATGAGTATAAGTAGTACTGCATGTATGAGTATGAGAAGTACTGCATGTATGAGTATGAGTAGTACTGCATGTATGAGTATAAGTAGTACTGCATGTATGACTATGAGTAGTACTGCATGTATGACTATGAGTAGTACTGCATGTATGAGTATGAGTAGTACTGCATGTATGATTATGAGTAGTACTGCAGCTCTATCTATATAGACAATATTTGTGATTCTAGAAGCTGCTTTGTGAGAGTATGTTGACAATTACATAAATACATTTGAGTTGACGATGTGAATCACCGTTTTTATGCAGAACATTACTTAATGTGACACCTGTAAAGTAATAACCTCTCAAAATGTTATTAAAATTGTCATATTAATTATAACAATGTATAATAAAGATGTTTTCAATTAAGCAGACCACCCCCCACCCCCCGACGCACACAAACACACACACACACACACAATAATTCCCATGTGGTTTACCAAATATAAATATAAATATCCTCTAATTAAAGCTGAAAATTATTTCAAAGTTGAACTTTAACCTTACAGTTTCTGCTTTGTTTAAATGTGCTAATAACTGCAGTTGGTTATTAAGTGCGCTGTATACTGTGTGATCATACAAGTAGATAATGAATATGTGAGCCTTCCGTCACGTCTTCAGGAGTGTGTTTTCTGACTGACGAGCTGTGAAGAAGACTAGTGCATCAGTGATGTGAATCATGAAACACGCAGGCATACTTAATCCAAGGCAGTAGTGTGCAAATGAAGTGAAGCGTTCTTATCTGCTCTGCTGTGAGGCCAAGGAGGCTTAACCTTGGAGTGCATTAGAAAACTCTCTAACCATTACTCATTAAAGGTTATGAGGAATGCACAGGGGAAGTCTTGGTTGTAATCTCAGTTCATGACCAGGAGGGCATCTGTAGGTGAAGGTTATCCTGCTGAACTAGTTTTGTAAAAGTGGGATTCTCCTTCATGTACCAAAAACTAAGCGATACAAAACAAAACAAGAAGATGTTTGTACATTATTTATTTCTATATCTGCTGTGATGTATTGATGCATGTGCATTGTCATTATTATGCATTATGCATTATTGATATGCAGTTCCTGCTGAAGACTGACACAGACACAACAGTGATATTTAGTGAGGAGGATGCCCATATGGAGGCTTGTTTCCATGGCCACCTGGGAGTTCTCGTCACATGAATTGTGACCCTGGTTGACTGGTTGCGTGTTTGACTGTAGTTGTCCTGTGTCGCTGTGGCTGGAGACAGTCTCGCCTCGCCCAGGAACACTTTCCTCTTACACTCATTTGGGGTTTCCGCTTCACTTTTGTCTAGAGAATAAGAGATAGTTTTTGCTACCACAACCTTTTGGGAAATTAATTCATTTTCCTGAAGTGCCTTAATAATTACAGTGACATCAAGGTTAATTGCCTAATCTGCACTGCCATGAAAGCATCCTGTTGAAATCCCCACACAATCTGTTTTAGAAATGGGGGCCAGAACATACCTGCAACACAGGGAGGCTTTGACCTACATCAACTTTCAACACATGTACATACTAATGACTTTAAAAACACATTGCAAATATTATGTTTTAGCAATTGTTTAATATAGAGTAACAAAATAAAATGTTTTTTGTGTTACAATAAAAAACCATAATTAATTTTTTTTTTCTCAAATGATTCTATAGATCAAATGAAAATGGGTGGATTGCCGACAGAAGCTTCAATGTACTGTAAATTGGAGAGTTGTAAATTAAAACATTTTTATAATAGGAGAATGTTTGTCAACATAGCAATATAATATTTGTAGTTTAGCACCAAATTATTGGTGGTTTAGAACCCTACAAGCTCAATTTTCCACATATTCAACCAGATCAGAACAGATGCAGTGCTTTAAGAGGGAACAAATGACTAAAGCTCCCTGGTGTGGTGACGTACTAACTCACACAGGATAGATCTGGCCTGAACAGAGAGAACGATAGATCTCACTGTCATCCACACGCCGAGCTTTGCCAATAGTGGCTATGGCTGACATTAGCTGGCAAACCCATCAACAAGGCTAGGAGTCCTTTGAGAGATGAAGCCACACACTGCCAAACCTGCACAGGACCATAGAAGACCTGAAGACGAATGTCATTTGAATTTTGTCATGAATTTTCCAAAAATCTTTCTGGGATCATTTTTAATTTCTCTTATTTTTGAATAATGTTTTTTGGCATAAACGCCTGGACTCTCAGCATATAAAAGTGTTTATTCCCAGCTATCTTGTGGCTTTATAATCACATGAGTTTTATTGTTTTTCTATGTCACTGCAATATTTCCACATTTCCATATGTGTTTTTCTGTGGGTGTGGCTGTATGTGAGTGTGTTCATCCATCTCACCTGTGGCTCGTCTCGTGATCACTCGGGTCTCGTCTATTTAATGTGCGTTTATGCAGTGTCTCGTGCTCATCATTTTCTGAGTCCGAAGCCGTATGTGTGTTTACGTTAATGTGCGATGCCTGCGCTATCCAATTGTCAAATAAACGTGTGTGTGTGTGTGTGCGTGTGTGTGTGTGTGTACGCACGCACCTAGTTACCCAGCCTGTGCCTCGCCGTTACACACTTTTTCTACAATGTATAAAATATTTAAAATAAGTAGATGTGTTTTACATTGTGTTTATATATATTTATATATACAGTATGGATGTTTGAATGTCTGTAGTGATTGACTCTGCAGAAAGTTGGTGACCTCTTCGCACTATACGCTTCAGTATCCACTGACCCCGTTCTGTCAGTTTACGTGTCCTACCACTTCATGGCTGAGTTGCTGTCGTTCCCAAACACATCCATTTTCTTATAATACAGCTGGAATATTTAGGAACAAGGACATTTCATGACTGGATTTGTTGCATTGGTGGCATCCTATCACAGTTCCACGCTGGAATTCACTGAGCTTCAGAGGGCAACCCATTCTTTCATGAATGTTTGCCTAAAATTAATTAGGTGCTTAATTTTATACACATGTGGCCATGGAACACCTGATTCCAATAATTTGGATGGGTGAGCGAATACTTTTAGCAATATAGTGTATATATACAGTGAGGAAAATAAGTATTTGAATACTCTGCGATTTTGCAAGTCCTCCCACTTAGAAATCATGGAGAGTCTGAAATGTTCATCTTAAGTGCATGTCCACTGTGAGAGACATACTGGTAATCTAACAAAAAATCACAATGTATGATTTTTTAATAATTTATTTGTGTTACTGCTGCAAATAAGTATTTGAACACCTGCCAATCAGCAAAAATTCTGGCCCTCAAAGACCTGTTAGTCCGCCTCTAAAAAGTCCACCTCCACTCCACTTATTATTCTAAATTAGAAGCACCTGTTTGAGGTCGTTAGCTGTATAAAGACACCTGTCCACCTCACACTATCAGTAAGACTCCAACTACTAAAATGGCTAAGACCAAAGCAAAATTGCTAAATTGTAGACCTCCACAAGGCTGGGTAGGTCTACGGGACAATTCCCAAGCAGTTTGGTGAAAAAAGATCAACTGTTGGAGCAATTATTAGAAAACGGAAGAAGCTAAACATGACTGTACATCTCACTCGGACTGGGGCTCCATGTAAGATCTCACCTCGTGGTGTAAGTGATCGTAAGAAAGGTGAGGAATCAGGCCAGAACTACACGGGAGGAGCTGGTCAATGACCTGAAGAGAGCTGGCACCACTGTTTCCAAGGTTACTGTGGGTAATACACTAAGACGTCATCGTTTAAAGGTCCCCCTGCTTAAATCAGCACACATCCAGGCCCGTCTTAAATCTTTTGCCCATGACCACTTGGATGATCCAGAGGAGTCATGGGAGAAAGTTCTGTGGTCAGATGAGACCAAAATAGAACTTCTTGGTCTTAATTCCACTCACCGTGTTTGGAGGTCAAAGAATGATGAGTACCATCCCCAAAACACCATCACTACTGTGAATCATGGGGGTGGGAGCATCATGCTTTGGGGGTGTTTTTCTGCACATGGGACAGGACGACTGCACTGTATTAAGGAGAGGATGACCAGGGCCATGCATTGCGAAATTTTGGGGAACAACCTCTTTCCCTCAGTTAGAGCATTGAAGATGGGTCGTGGCTGGGTCTTTCAACATGACAATGACCCAAAGCACACATCCAGGATAACCAAGGAGTGGCTCCGTAAGAAGTATAGCAATGTTCTGGAATGGCCTAGCCAGTCTGCAGATCTAAACCCTATAGACAATCTTTGGAGGGAGCTCAAACTCCGTGTCAGAAAACTGGCTGATCTGGTGAAGATCTGTGTGGAGGTTTGGGCCAAAATCCCTGCTGCAGTGTTCAAACCTGGTGAAAAACTTGCAAACAAAGGCTACTGTACCAAATAATAACATTGATTTTCACAGGTGTTCAAATACTTATTTGCAGCAGTAACACACAGATCATACAATCATACATTGTGTTTTCTAGATTTTTTTAAGATGATGTCTCTCACAGTGGACGTGCACCTAAGATGGACCCCTCCGTGATTTCTACGTGGGTGAACTTGCAAAGTCTCAGTTCGTATTTTCCTCACTGTATATCATGTATCATCATGTGTAATTCTTTTCATTCATCTCCAATTACATCAAGTTCATTATTAAAATGTCAAGAGAGAAATTCACACTGTTGAAATATGCTTCTGCTCTCAAAGGAGATTGCTCTGCCATGAGAAAATCATCATTGGATTATCATCTTTATTTCTTCAGCTTAATTATTGTTTCTGCTGTGTTTTAACAGAGCTTTCACAATTAAGCTATGCCTGGAATTGAATTGTGATTCCTGTAGTTAGATCATCTTTAATGCATTTAGACCCCTTTTCTGGCAGGTCGGCAGTGTTTTTTAGGTCTTATTAATTCAGAGTGTCACACCTGCCTCATTTACTAGAAGTGGGATTGATTATTGTACCCCATCCTGAGTGTCCTGAGAAGCCAGAGAACTCTGCAGTTACAGTTTGGTTTGCGTTGAAGAATAGGGACTGCATCACTTTGATGAAACATCTGAAATAGTCTTTGACCTGTTTGCATAATTATTTTTAGAAATGTGTATTAACTGACAGCATGTCAAAAAGATATGACAGATAGCTATACTGATCCTTTTCCTCTGATTGATGTCATCCATGTTTTACTTCATTCTGGTTCTAAATGATATTTCAAGCAGTGTCCAACTGGACACTGGAGACAGACACTATTCTAAAAGCCACTATAAAAGGTTTGTTTACATATTCCACAGGCTGGAGTCAGACACTATTCTAAAAGGTTTGTTTAGATATTCCTGAGGCTGGAGTCAGACGCTATCCTAAAAGGCTTTTTTAGATATTCCACAGGTTGGAGTCAGACACTATTCTAAAATGTTTGTTTAGATATTCCTGAGGCTGGAGTCAGACACTATTCTAAAAGGCTTGTTTAGATATTTCTGAGGCTGGAGTCAGACACTATTCTAAAAGGCTTGTTTAGATATTTCTGAGGCTGGAGTCAGACACTATTCTAAAAGGTTTGTTTAGATATTCCTGAGGCTGGAGTCAGACACTATCCTAAAAGGCTTGTTTAGATATTTCTGAGGCTGGAGTCAGACAATATTTTAAAAGGTTTGTTTATATTTTTGAGGCTTGACTGCAGGCCTGGCTCATTACCACTGCTATGCAAATAGAATACATTTTGATATGCTAACAAGATGCTCTATGCTAATGATGAATATGTGCATGTTTAAAAATGCATTCAGATTACATGTGACAAAAAAATCAACAACAGCAAACATAAAAATGCACTCTATTATGTTCCTTTGGTTTGTGACATCTAATAGTTTTTTAAAGTAGGTTTTTGTAGGATTTTGGAGACACTAAATAATTGTATTGTTATGAAGTATGAAGTATCGTTGAATAAAAAGGATTTTAAAAACTTGTTTTCACATTAAGGGATTAATAAACACCCACACCTCCCCTTTTGGGTAGTAAATAAATATTAGAGACTAATCAATTAATTAATTTGGAGACTACCAACCAGTAAGGCTTCAAAATAAATCTAGTCTATAAATAGCTGGAAGCCAGTGTATTAGTGTGACAGTGTCTTATTCAGATTTTTATGGTCCAAACATAGACAGAATATGTCTGTTGGGGTTTAGTCATTTGGAGCAAAATATATTTTTGTGTCATCTGCATAACTGTGATAAGAAATTGTGTTGTCTTGTAAAATGTGTCCTAATGGGAGTATATGTAGATTGAAGACCGAGAAGGATCCAGAATTCAACATGTTACAGTCATCATATTTGATTCATAACTGCTGAGCCAAACAAAGTAACTCTCCAAGCTTTTTACATATAATCTGACCGATATGATAATCCTACCAAATTTTCCATCTTTATGGAACTATACAATGTATACTATACAAGAGAAAAACTAAAACCTAGTAATACCAGAACTGTATCAGAGTGAGTTTTAGCAGTCAGTATTCATGTGTGTGCTATTTAATACACTTAGGATGGCATTCTCGATAATATAGTAATACAGTGAGGTCGGAAATCTGACTGTAATGTGTCGAAAAATTCATTTATAACCATTTTCTCAATGATCTTACCTACAAAAGTTTGAGACAGGTCTGTAGCTTATTAAATAAGCATCTAGAGTTCTCATTTTGCTTTAATGTCGGCTGTTTTTTGAGTGTGATTTTGGGTAAATGCCTGACAGGACTGTTATTAAAAAATACCAAATTTATGAAGATTATTAACCTGTCACTATTCATGAGTGTAGTTGCTGTTGATGTAGTGCTGGATCATTTTAGTGTGAAAATGTCAAATGTCATGAAAGTTATTGCACTGGCGAAGATCAAAGCTCCATGGAAACAACATGACAGTAAACAGAGAGTGCAGAAAAGAGACAGTGAAGAAAAACTGTAGAAACACACATAGAAGCTCAGCATTTTAAGTGTTCACATATTGTCTTGATACTCCAACTGTCTTTTAAAAAAATATATATTAATTTCACTAGCAACTGATCTGTAAAACTGAGCTGGTTTGAGTATCTAGATAATCAATAGGTCAAAGAAATGAGAAATGCCCAAATGTTTAACAACAGTGTTGCAGATTTTGAGATTTTTAAAGAAAGTTTGTGAAGATGATCACTACAAACTAATATCTCATGTTATTGACGTTTACAGATATTTGACTCATGACTGAATGAGTTTCATGAAAAAGAAGTGAAAACTTTATCCAACTGAGATTAGGTTTAGAGCATATTACATCAACAATTACCATTTATTTGGCTGCAAAAATTTTAAAATTGAATATGAGTAAGAATACAATACTACAATGTTGCTATTACAGTATCATTTCTGGCATTTTCTGCAGTTAATGTATGATGGGATGTTGGCATACATTACATTTACATTTACAGCATTTAGCAGACGCTCTTATCCAGAGCGACTTACAAATACAGTGGCATACAGTGACTATGGTGATGGTGGTGCCTTAGGCCACATGGTTGCTGTCAGAAGGATGGTAAATCACAAACACAGCACCTTCCTTAGTGCTGTTAGTGCTCTGCACTCTATGGAAAGTGCACTGTATGTAAAGTGCTCCTTATCTACTGTACTTCCATTCCTCTAATGATATGGCCATGGACGTCATTTTGATTTCATAGGTGGGGGGGGGGGGGGGACACACACAAATGGGGTGCTGGTTGGTGTGTTCTAAATCGTTGACGGGGAGGGGGGGCAGGGGGGGGTGGGTGGAGAACGAATGTATAGTTGATGGGGGGGGGGGGGGGTCATTGTAACCCAAATGACTACTAAGCTACAAACTATCATGTTATGGATATTTGGATTTGAATTAAATTTCCATTCATTTGTACAAATATGTTAAAATAGTCTTGAATTGCTAGCTAGATCTCTTAGGCAATAAAAAAGTGTAAATGAAAAGGTCTGTGCAGGGTTTCAAAGCAGATTGAAAAACTGGCATCTGGCATTTTCATCTCAGCTTGAAATGGTTTCAAATTACCTTTTGAGACAATCAAAACTTACAGCTTTTCATTTCATAAAGAGTAAAACATGCAATGTTGAATGAATTGTCACTGTATTCATTTGTCCTACTAATAGCTTTTTTTATAACCTGGGTGATTTCCCTACGTGGGCTTATTATGCTACGCTGTTGAGCCAGCACCGTCACTACAACCTCGAACACAACAGTAAATTCAATAACAACAGATGACCTTTAAACATCATGAAGACTAAAGAGATTTTCGATCACCAATTAGTCTAGTCCATTCCAGAGAAACCTAAAGACTCATCAGGGACACTGCATTGATTGCCCAGCCAGCTGCCAGACGCTCTACGGACCGCAGAAGCACCGAGCTCTCAGGAATGTGTTGTCCCTGATTGCTCCTGCATTGCGCAGTGCTTTTATTCAAGGGTGCTTCATGAAAAAATGGCTTTCTGAACAATTTCTTAGTACATATGGGATTTTAAAACAGGAAAGCTGCTACTTAAAGAAATTTAGGATGGCACTTTCACAGGAATTCCGTATCAGTTTTTAAATTTTTTTATTTTAGCTTCATAAGCCATTTTCAGCACCCTGGAGAGCAACCCACCCACCGAAACATGTGCCTGTGCAGTCAGTCAGTGAACGACAGCCACAGCTGGTACCAACCAACGTCCCACTGGCCACAAAGTGAGGAGCTCATTACAGTGTAGCAACTGTGGCTGAGTATGATCACTAGTGTGATGGATCAAAGTTGGCAGCGCTGCAGATATTATGACTTTTGTCACAGAAGGAAGGAGCCAAGCTGAATTATTATCAACAGCTATGCCTTCTTTTGACATCAGGTATGTGTAAAAGAACAATAATGGACATCCAGGAGAGTGGAAGTTAATTAGATATCAAGGCTCAACTCCTGGGATTGTAATTAGCGGAACTGCATGACTGCTCAGTGGTAATTAAATGTCATTATCTCAAAGTTCTCCAAAGAAACAAAAGCTGAAAATGTCAAAGGTAACTCAGTCCAAACACTTTGCAAGTCAAAGTGAAGTGCATTATAAAATAGAAACAATGATAATGATGTAAAAATTACATTGACATCAAATAACATGACTTAAATTTTGTATGCACAAATTTAGCAAAGGATGTGATGTATTTGTATTTGTAAGATGAAAATGAATTGCTGGTATGTCATTCATTCTAAATGGCCTTGTTGGAGGGGTGACTTTCCAGCTGTGTTTAGAAACAGAAAGTTAATAGGCAGTGGATATAGGACAGTTCATCCCATCAGTATCTAATTGCAGCAGCTGTAATCCTTTGTTTTATATTTTTACAGTTGCTCATAGTTAATCTAAGTTACAATAATAAGAATAATAATGAATGTTTCAATTATGTACATAATATTTTGCTTCGTTTCACAATAGCTTTAGATAATCTTTTAGAAGTCAACTGGGTTTTAGGGTTTTTCTTTTTGATTCATTTGCTCTAGTCTAATGCCCTGCTGGCACAATGGTAAAGCATACAACTCAAACACAGCAGACCTGAGAAGATCAGAGAGTGGAATCCCAGCTCAGCTGTCTGGGCAGACACACACACACACACACACGCACGCATGCACACACACGCACGCACGCACGCACGCACGCACGCACGCACGCACGCACGCACGCTCGCATGCACACAGCATAACTAACCTTTATCTCGGACCTCCCCATATTAGTTAGGAAAAAAATTAGCATTTCTACTCACCTTTTCTGTTCACCTATGGAAACTGTATACAGACTGTAACAAACAATAAAATGCTTCTAAAATAAACCATTAATACATTAACCAAAAGGAACCATGTGTTTGTTATTCAAAGGTATTGATTGGGTATTTTAAATATTTTAAAAAGACCAAAAATGACTGTCATTCATTTACATGGCAAAATGATTATTGAGTATCTGTCAGCTGTTCTAGTGTTACATTACCATATGTGGCACATCTGATTAACCCTGAAGTGAAGTGACTGCTTACTTAGGTTGCAAAAAGTAAAACTTTGAACAAGGTTGAACAAGGTATATAAATAAGTAATCTAAAAGTTTATGGAAACAGCAAGCTAGGCAGACAACATGCAAAGTAGCATACGGCCGTCGCCATGGGATACACATCTTGATGTGCCAGTGCTGACATTAATAGTGCACGTGGACAATATGCAGGCGTAGAGCTGTCTTTCACTTTCAGAAATACTGCAAATTACGTGTACGCTAACTTACACAGACATGAATGAATAAATAAACACAAGATAGCTCAGAGTATAAGGTATAGTATGACTGGTCATGACAGGACCAGTTAATGAGGGGCAGGAAAAGGTTTCCTAAAACTAGGCAACTTCTGATTTTATAGGTTTCATAGGTTTCAAGCACATATTTCCAATTTCCAATTTCACTGCTGTAACACTGTTCTTAACATTGTTCCTTCAGCGACAATAAAGACTATTCTATTCTATTCTATTCTATTCTATTCTATTCTATTCTATTCTATTCTATATGTGTAATAGTGCAGGTATAACACAAATAATGGTATTATGCATGACTGCATACCACTGTATTAGAGCATAATCTGACAAAGGAAAAGAATTTTAGTCAAAAACCTTTGACTGAAGATACACATTTTAAATAAAGCATTTAGATTCACCAGCTGCATTAGAGTGAATGGAGCTCGGTATCGAGAGGGTTCGCCTCACCCACACGTCTGCACTGGAGAAAGATCAAGGGTCCCTTATGAATAAAAGAGGAAGACCCATCTGTGCATGCAGAACATGACCAAGGCTTTGCAGCTGGAGCCGAGCGTCAGAGTCTGGACACCTTTACAAGGAAATGTGGGAATAACATGCGGCTCTGCTGGGGAGAGTGATGGGTTAGCCTGCTACAACTAATCATGACTCACAAATGACCATCCAAGCAGTGCTGTACACTTCTGCGAAACACTGCACTGTTTACAATGGAATCCAAATTCAGTTAAATTAAATTCAGTTACAATTCTTCTGTACCAGGTCGAGTGGTGTTGAAGCTGGATAGGGGGGGTGAATGTATAGATCCAAAAAAAGAGAAGATATTAGTTTACTTCCCATGAGACGCTCACATATGTATATATTTATGTTGTGAATGAAATGGTGGTATCACTAGTGATAGTGTAATCACTATAAAAATTGTCACATTTCATTTGGCACCCAAACACACACACACACACCTACATACGCTGACCACCACCCTCCCTGTTCCAGTCACAAATCTCCATCATTCCCATTATCCCAATCACCCCCTCCTGAGTTCATTTATTCCTGCAGGTCTGCGTTAGCCTCCATGGGAGACTGCACCATTCTCTGTCCTCCCTGCTTGTCTCCAACCCAGCAGACAGCTTCCTAGTTTGTCTGATTACCCATTACGTCGTTTATCCTAATCCCAAAGCAGCAAACCTGTTCTGTCTGTTTAATACACTTCTGCCCGCTGCTGCACTCCTGCCTTTCTCCTTGACTCCAGCATGATGTTGTAACATGTATGTTTTCTCCTGGAGTTTTCTGCCACCCATCAGTAGTGGCTACAAAGTTGGGAATGTGTATCGTGCATTTGTTTTTTTATTTATGTGAAGTATTTGTCTTCCGTATATTTAATAACTGGAATGAAGGCACTACTGCAGTGACTGATCACTTCTCACTAAGCTAAATTACACTGATAATAATGCATTGCTTTATAATTGTTTTCTTTACCACTGGCAGCTTTAATATAATAACTGGTAAAATGGTAGTTAATGGAGTCAGTATATTAAAACCATTGGTGCACCAGCTGATACCCAAATAGCCTGTCAAAAGAAAAGAAAAATCTCAGAACCTCAACAAAGAACATACAGTATATTTTATACCAGTCTAATGTCAGCAAGCTATTGTGTTATTCTAAGCATGCTTCAAAGCTTACCACTCTCAACATAGACGATGCCTGCCAGTTTCATTGCTCTCAGTCTCCTCACTATTCAGTTCAGAGGGAATTACAGTGACACTTTGAGAGTTCTTTTGAGAAAAAATAGACACCCAGCTGACTCTCAGTAACATATCAATAATGCAGCAGTTGTGAAATATCTGAATACACTGAGTAGATTAATCAAGAGACTTTTAATTAACTGTAAATAAGATTGGTTTATAGTCTGATAAATGTTATTGTTTTTCGCTTTATTTGGAAAGGCCAAGTTCATTTCTGTAGATGTGAACCTGAGAAGTGACTGAATATGTAACAAGCATAATACACAACATCTTAGCATACTCAACAAGCAGTTATAGGCATTGACAACATTCAGTAACTGGATTGAACAGGGCTTTGGTTGGGGTCACAATTAGGTTTTAGGTTGACCTTAAGGTTTGAGCTTTATTGGGAATTTTAGCCAGGAGTGGGGTTATTACTGGTCTATAAATCACTTAATGGTGTAGGACCAGTATATCTATCTGACATGCTGCAGAGCTATGAGCCAGGCAGAAATCTTAGATCACTAGGAACTAATCAGTTAGTCCTGCCAAAGGTAAGAACTAAGCAAGGAGAGGCAGCATTTAGATATTATGCTGTTTCTAACTGGAACCAGCTGTCTGAAGATACTAGAAGAGCTCCAATGTTAGATGTTTTTAAATGCAAGGTAAAAATGTGTTTATTTGAACTGGCTTTTGGTTAGTGTAGGTACCGTAAATGTAGCCTATTTTAATTATTTTATTTATCTTTTACTTAAAATGTATTGCCTTTTATTTTATCTTCTTTAATGAGTTTATCTTTTAACCATTTCTTCTCATCTTTTATTTTTATATTGTAATCATTTTAATTTCTATTTGATTTCCAATTATTTTTAAATGCTTATCCAGAACCTTGGATGGAGTATTCCACACACTTATCCAGAACCTTGGATGGAGTATTCCACACACTTATCCAGAACCTTGGATGGAGTATTCCACACACTTATCCAGAACCTTGGTTGTGTGTGTATATAAGGAAAGGCAGCCCAGTTCACTCTGCCACTGATGTCACCTTGGCAGGAGATTTCTTGGTGATTTTCATTCAGATAGACTTCCAGGTCTTGTCTTATTATAATGTCATTAAGCTCTCTATGGCTACTGGATTGGCTCTGATAAAGGAGCAGTGAGTATTTCAGAAGGCCGTCTAATTGTAAGTGTACTGACTGCATAGATGTTCAATCTATTACTTTTTTATTAATTCATTACGAGACAACCTCTGATTGTGCAGATTGTGTAGTATTTTTTCTTCTTGCATTTGAAAACTTGGAATCATTTTTTATAACATTTTTTGCAGTTTTCTGCAAGCAGGTTTAAATGAATCCCAGTAAAAGACTTGCATTTGAGGTAGGTAGGGATTTTAGCTTTTCCTACTGATTTTACTAATGCAATCAAACTGTTCATACTGATCTATAGGTTTAAAAAATAGTTTATACACAATATACATTTATGCAATAAAGATCCAAGTTGCTGGGAGTCAAACTTTAAGAATCTTGAACCAAGGGCACATTAAATGCTTTGGGTCAGTCAGTCTCAAGTGACCCGGCCCTAAAAACGCACGTCTGTCAAGTTTAAAGCTCATCAGTGAGGTGAGGATGAACAACAAAAGGGGGGGGGGGGGGCAGCAGCTATGAGATAGTCTCTCTTATCTCCTCTCAGCAAAGTTCCCATCGATCCGCTTCAGCCAGTGTTTGGCCGTCAGCGCACTGCCCCACGGCCATTACAATTCCACGCCACAGCAAGCCCATTGATCTAACTGCACATCCGGGCGCCGACAACACGGGGCCTTTGTGTCCGCTAATGAATTAAATAAACTCGGTGGTGAGAGAAGGAGGAAAGCTCGGGCCGGGTGGATGACCTCGCAGGTCATGAGGTCAACAGTGCTGACTGCAGGCAAGGAAGAGGTTGACAAATACATAGACAACCGGGTTCCTGAAAATGATGCAGGAAAGCTGAGTATTGATGGAGGACTCACTACAAATATATTACGATGCACACAGGCGGTTGGTTTCACCAGCATCTTGGAAAAGCAGGTGCCTCACCGATAAAGATAAAGCAAAGGAAAAGAAAAATACTCAGCAAAACTAAGACACTTTTAAAGCCAATTGCGCATTAGTCATTGCATGGAAATGACCTTGCCCTAACCTTCAAATGCCAAACCAGTTCTCAGACTAATCCACTCCCAGATAACTTACACGTTGCTTTCAAACTACACATTCAAATGGTTTAAACAGAGATTACATTGTTTCATTTTTTCAATCCTTTAAAATGCACATACACTATAATTATTAAACACTCTAACACCAGAATAACCACAGTGCTTATGATGATGCATTACTGCATTGATGAGCCCTTGTTTCTAACATTTAATGGACATGCAATCATTTATACACAGGTCAAATAAGACATATCCATATCAGCTGGTTACAAATGATACATGACAAATAAACACATTTTACAGCTGTAGTACAATCTTCTGTTCTTTTAGTATCAAAGCAAACATTGAATGAAACTGCAGATAAACTAGAATTTTGCGCTAACATAACACCCTTTTGAATACTTTTGAAAACACTTTTGAATTCCAGCAATTATCACTACAAGTGACTAATAAATTATTTTAACATTCTCTATTGAAATCTGGCACAAGCACAACAAGCTCAGTGTTGGTGTTCAGTTGGATCAAATGACATCGCCTTTCCTTTCAGTCAAGTGTCAAGATAAGAAGCTTTGACAAAGATTATCTACAAATTTCCTGTTATCATTAATCAGAGCATCGACTGCTTTGTCCTTTTATGCTATTCAAGTTCAAACATTGACTCACACAGGCCAGATATCTGTGGCTTGTCACACAGATAACTGTGTAAAACATTGATTTAAAATCAGCACTCCTCCCTGACTCCTTTCCTGAAGGAATATTGTTGGGCAATTAACTGATCCAGTATCTGCATTCAGGGAAATCACAAAGCAACAAATCAAACATATATCAAAACACCTGACATCTGTAGCTGTGTAAAACAAGCTTGTCAGTTAAATAGTCCTGGAAAAATACACACTTAATAAATGCATATACTAAAAGGGAACATAATAACCTATTTAACCCTTCAGATGATAAAGTAGTGTTTAAAAATTAGACTACCCTAGAAATTTTATGTGATTTTTCAGTGCAGTAAGCATTTGTTTCTGTCAGTATAAATACAATAAAAGTCATAGAAATTAATGTTTTTAATATGATATTTGTATTTTTTCAATAAGCTGCTATATGTTGTGAGATGAAAATTACACAGGTTTTGTAACACACAAAAAACATCATGCCAATGACTTTAAACACAATTTAGGATCCACAGGTTGGGTTAAACAGTAACCCTCCCTTGGCTGGACAGAGGCCCTCCATAACAGCTACAGGATAAGCTGAACAGAACTGCCCTTCAACACTTTGTTAGGCTTAACAGAGGCTGTCACTCAACACTTAGTTAGGCTTAACAGAGGCTGCCACTCAACACTTAGTTAGGCTTAACAGAGGCTGTCCCTCAACACTTAGTTAGGCTTAACAGAGGCTGTCACTCAACACTTAGTTAGGCTTAACAGAGGCTCTCCCTCAACACTTAGTTGGGCTTAACAGAGGCTCTCCCTCAACACTTAGTTGGGCTTAACAGAGGCTGCCACTCAACACTTAGTTAGGCTGAACAGAGGCTATCACTGAACAAGAGTGAAACTACACCACCTAGAGAAAGTCAAGATTGAAACAATATATTGTTTAGGCAAATAAGCACGTATTCCTCTGAAAAATAGCCGTAAGCAGTTTCCTGGGTTGCCTAAGATGTTTCAACAGTACTGTATATTGGAGATGGTGTTTTAAGGGGACTCATCTTAAATAGCCCCTATGAGGGTCGTTTCAATAGTGGCCCACCAGGCAGTCAGACCCTCTTCTGAGTCCCCTCCATTTGGTCCTTTGTACACAGACTTGGACTAACACCAATAAGTGGGATGGATCTGTGCAGTGAGGACAATATCTGTGTTTCCATTACAAGCGAATAATTGCTGAGTAATTACAGGTCTTTTGATGCCTTTTATTTCAGGCGGCAATAGCAGCAAGAGTATTAACATCAAAGACATAGTGTGGTTAAAATTCATTAGGCGCTACAAAAAAGGTACAAAGATATGTCATGTCAACAGACCAAAAACCATCACACAGGATTTAGAAGGCCTTATATTAACGTGCTTAGGGGTATGAAGAGAGTTGCTTTTGTGTACAGTATTTTTGGAATGCATAATAAATCAAACCCACCACATGAAAAATATAATTACAAATGCTTTATTGAATGCAATAATTTACTTAATCTGATATGGCATTTTATTTTCAGAGCAAGGATAATAAAAAATAATACCTTCTGATATATGAAACAAGCCATATATGAGTTGTTTAGAAGACAATGAAAATAGTCATCTCAGGACAATGTTAAATGAGGCCTACTAGCCCCAACTCTGATTTATGAATTTCCCATCATGTGTAATTAAAACAGACAAAGCTACTATAATTGTCAGAATAATTTCTCCCATCTGATCAATTATACCTCTCATGAGAGTTTGATTATATTAATTACAATAACCTTGTACAGAAATAGAAGGTAGATTTAGCCAGTTGGAATCCTGTCGAAAGACAAACATGCTCATGGTCTGTTAGCGTTAAAGAGTTTCATAAAGATTCACATTTGGTAGCTGTCTTCATATAAAAATATCACAGCTAGTGGAAACGATCAGATCCTCAAGTTGTCATGGACACAGTTGAGTTTTTCTTCTTCCTGACATTTCTTGTAGTGGTACTGTTGCTGACGTTTTCAGACTCTGCTGCTTTATAATCTGATTGAATCCCAATCTGATGTTGTTGTTAACCCAAACTCCTAATTTCAATAAATGAGTTGATTTATTAGGCTTTGCTTGTTACCATCGATAACATCCGTATGTTAATATAATTTTCTTCACTCGTTTAGTCAGTCAGTGATGGTAGCTTCTCCTCAACATGCCATTTAACAACAGGCTCTGCTCTTGTCAGTGCTCCACTACTGTCTGGATGTAGTTCAGTCAACAGACAACTGTCAGTCAAGCAGTGACTCAGGTAAATACTACCACTCCAACACCACTGACGTTCCTGAAGCATTCATAAACCGCTCCGACCACCGTGTTCCTGCCACCATCAACAAACACCACACCACCATCAAACTCATGATACAGCTGTTGAGAATCAGTCCGACTGACAGCAAATTACCGAGTATGAACAGGATAGAGGCTGATGATGTGTGCATGGTGATATATGGGTTAACTTTAAGAGTTTTACATCATAAACTGAGTAGTGAGCATGGGTGCAAATGATGTTTGAGTCTTGGTTTAAGACCTATTGTGAATATCTTCTTCTTTCAGCAATTCCCATTTAGGGGTCGCCACAGCGGATCAAACGCCTCCATCTGGCCCTGTCCTGAGTGTCCTCCACTGACACACCAGCCACTCTCATATCCTCTAGCACTGCATCCATAAACCTCCTCTTAGGTCTACCTCTCCTCCTCTTGGCTGGAAGTTCCATCCTCAAGACCCTCCTACCAATATACCTCTCCTCCCTCCTCTGTACATGTCCAAACCATCTCAATCTTGCAGATCTTCTAATAACTCATTTCTGATCCTACCCTTCCTCGACACCTCCATCTCCCTCACCTGTCTCTTTGTCAGTGCCACTGTCTCCAGTCCATACAACATAGCAGGTCTCACTACTGTCCTTTAGATCTTTCCTTTCATTCTAGCCGACACCCTTCTATCACAGATCACCCGACACTTTATGCCATCCACACCACCCTGCCTGCACTCTCTTCTTTACCTCTCTTTCACTTCCTCCATTACTCTGTAATCCATTGTGAATATATAATTCATAATTTTGAATATTCACAGATGCAGTTATAAATGTGTTATTAGGTCATAGCCCCACCTGCTGGTTGAAAGAGAAGAGAGTGAAGCAGAGAAGTATACATCAGACCCAGTTCTACTTATCTACATATTGCTTTGTTCTCCAATAAAAGAGTTAACTCCTTGGATAACTCATAATCATTGTTACCATGTTTGATTGAAGACAGATCTATTTCAGTGTTTTGGTTATGCATGCTTTCAGACTCAGTAGACTTAACTTTTAGGTCTATACACAAGTGAAGAGAGTCTGCATAAACAGAGAACTTGGTAAAAATCCTAATGTGTACATTTTGAAAACAGTGGGCTACCAGTAGAGTGCAGTCGTAACAGGCAGTTGAACACAGGGATGAAGATTTTGGCACACTTTTTGTTAAGTGTTTCAGGTACATAGCCTCGTGCTCGAGCTGAAGGCTCTCGTGATTAACAATTTCATTAATAAACAATATGAAAATTGTGTGTATCAAATTTGAGAAGTAAAAAACAAGAGTGTGTATGTTCTACTATATCAGTTAGTTGGGGCTATACAAAGATTACTCCTAAAACCTTATTCATAATAAAGCTCTTCTGTCTGCCACTGATGTTGGGGACTTCAGCATCCGCTGACCCCACTCTGTCAGTATATGCAGCCATTTCATGGCAGAGTTCCTGTCATTCCCAAACTTACATTTTCTCATAATACAGCTGACAGTTGACTGTGGAATATTTAGGAGTGAGGAAATTTCATGACTGGATTTATTGCACAGGTGGCATGCTATCACAGTTCCACGCTGGAATTCACTGATCTCCTGAGAGCAACCCAAATGTTTGTAAAACAATGTCTGCATGCCTAGGTGCTTAATTTTATACACCCGTGGCTCTGTGAATGTGGTTAAACAGAATGCACATAACCTCCTGGTACAGCAAATGGCTTCATTCTGAGCCAAGGGGCTGAAACAAGTGAGCAGGCCCCACAGTGTTCATTATGTACACCAGAACTACGCACAGCACCAGTGCCAGCACCGTGTGGACTGGGCAGGTGTTCCCTCTGGAGGCAGCTGCTGAGTGGAAGGCAGACTTACATAGACACAAACCTGGTATTGCACAGCGCCATCTATGGGCCATCCTTAACTTCAGCAAGTTTGAAGAAAACTGCCAGCACCTCCCTCAGCTGTTGCAAGCTACAAAGTTTCGCATTCGTATAAAAATATAACTTTGCTCCTGACGATTTTATTTTTTTTATTTTCAGTGTTTCTTAAAAAAAAATACTGGACCTTTCCAGCATTCACTACCATTGGCTATTATGTGATCCTCCCAGAGAAAAGAATACAGAGTACCACTCAATAAAAGTACAAGACATTCATACAAAATAAAATATCCATAGGAATTTGTCTTTTGCAACCCAAAATTCTTTATGGAAAAAAGACAAAAGTTCAACTGTCATGAGAAATGTCTATGATTAAAACACACAAACACACACTGCAACAACAGAAAACCACAGCTTTCACCAATTGAATATAAAGTTTTGCATACTCTTGATCTAATACAATTCATTTGCACAGGCACATTTT
This sequence comes from Brachyhypopomus gauderio, assembly GCF_052324685.1. Lineage (NCBI taxonomy): Eukaryota > Metazoa > Chordata > Actinopteri > Gymnotiformes > Hypopomidae > Brachyhypopomus > Brachyhypopomus gauderio. The sequence goes on along the minus strand of NC_135215.1, from coordinate 34,157,652 downwards.
AAAATCTATTTTAGAGGTCCCAATAATACAGTAAAACAAAATGCACCAAGTTGGAAAAATCTCTCAACTATCTTTTGTAAACACATACACACACGCACACATACACACACCCCTGTAAATAAACAATATGAAATAAAAAAAATCTGGGCAGCAAAATATTTGGTTTTGCATGAGTGATGCACTTCTGGTTTTTCATCGCTACTTTTTACCTCTTTCCAAAAATGTTTTGACTAAGTATTACATATACAGTATAGAATTTCATAGCTTTATATAAATATGTACAAACAGCACGCAGTTGTGTCCCATAAGAATATTTTTCATTATATAAAAAAGTAGATAAAATGTTAATGCCAAGGAGGAGAAGCTTGCATTGGTAAAGTTCAATAACTTAACTTCTAAAAAGAAAGTTTTATACAGTAAGTGCGAAAGCCTCGTCTGTGTCTTTTAGGAGGGGGGATGTTGAGGCTTAGCTCGCAATGTAGCACCAGTGGGCCGCACTTCAGTGCGGGTTCGAAAATTCACCTTGGAGTATAAATCTTCCATGAGGTCATGTGCGGTACCAACCATTAAAATAAAAATAGAAATAAATTAGTGTTGGATAACTTACAATGGTCGAATATTTACAGGCAAGGTTGGATACGTGGCTTTTTGCGGACTATGATGAGCGTGGGAGTGAACAGGGGGAGGGGAGATGGCAGTGAGGGTTACCAGCAGTCTTGCAGCACATTAGTGGAGGATGAAGGTCATCTCATGTTCATTATCTGAGAGGCTCGGCACGCTCCTGACGGAGGGCCAGCTAGAAAGGGCCCACTCATGTTCCCCATAAACGTGGCCAGCAGGATATGCAAGTGTTAACAACGGGTAAACATGGGGCTCACGAGCCACAGAGAGATCCGTTATGTGAGCTTTAGTCCCCATCGCTGAGGTCCTGGACCAAGCTTAAGTGGTTCATGGCACGGTTGAAGGCGCTTTGCACAGCTTTGCGAATACTTGACGTGCGACCCTCCAACATTTTTATTTTATCTAATGTCTTATCGATCCCAAAGGGTACCATTTTTGACTTAGGAAGCCATTGCCTAAAGAAAGAAATGCGAGTGCATGGTTAGTTCATTCCAGCAATTTACCTTGAATATCAGTTCTTTCTCCTAAACGAACTTAAATGCTCATTTTCATGTTTACATAACCAATGTCAAACCTCTTGCCTTCCATTTGTTTTAAATATTTTATCACAATTATTTATCACATACTCAAGAGCCTTTATTGGAATTGCCTTGTAGGTATACAGTTAAGGTCTTGTAGACCATCTGTTGCCATGCACAATTACATCAGTGATCAGTTACTGACAGTCAGTGCCAGGTGATAACCAGGGTAGAGACTAGTAAATTACACAGGGCAACAAAAGTCCTACGATCTAAATACTCACTCATAAATGACAACTACAAGACAGGTGAACCCAATAAAGTGTCCAGTGCCTGTAGTTAAGTAGCTGATGAATGTGTACGTTTATTCACACAATGCCATAAAAATAACCCGGGTTACAAAGTGCCTCACCAGTTGCGTTTGTTGTCGAAGAAGCGGACGAGGTAGAGTTTCTCCTCTGACCTGCACTGCATCAGCTCTCCGACCCGGAGCACGTCCCGTGGAGGAGTGGGGAAGAACACGCCGTTGTGATGGCAACCCGTTCGGGGCATCTGCGGGTCTATGATCTTCAAAGTTTAATAAATTTAAATAAAACAAACAAATAAAAGGTTAGCGCACTTCATTCTTACGCAGTGACGGCAAGTTTCTGTGGCTTGTGGATGGAAATGCTCGTTACTAAACAGTCACACCCACTAAACAGACACACCCACTCTCACACCACATTCTCTTCGAGTCACCTGGCAAACAATGGCCTGGTTCAAATCTACTCCACTGATCTGTGCGGCAGCATGATACTTGTGTCGTCACGACCACAAGTCACAGGATGGCAGAAGGCAGATGCATGGGATGAAGGAGAAAGAGAAGTCTCTGTCTGGCATGCACACATGCACACTCACCAAGGCAGGGTAGGAGGGATATCCACTAAGTTTTGCCCAGACTAGTTTAAAGGGTTCCAGAGTTAGTGTGGTAGTATTAGGGGGCATCCATATATTGCTGTTGTCAAGCTCTACGGAAGTAGGAATAATGATAAGTTATGAGGGGTTCACTGAAAACACGAGGCAGAAACACCTCAAGAGCAAGAGCCATGGCTGTGTAATTTCAAGCAGCATTAAGCCATCTCTTCAGCACAAGAGGCATGAAGGCAAAGGCAGTTTACCTGTGCAGTCTCCTCCTCCGCTCATATTTCACAGACAAGCTGAGAGAATTCCACCCAAAAATCAAGCAAAAACACTCCTCATTTAGCCATAGTTATGTTTGTCCTGAATGGGCACCTTAATTATAATCAGAATTATAAAACAAGTCATTGCTAGTGCAACCAAAAGACTCTGCACTGCATTGCAGTGAGTTTTGACCAGCTTGGAAAGCACACAGCAATCCAAAGCGATCACCTGAAATAAGGTCACAACGAAATATAGAGCAAACTACTCAAGACTTTTGAGTGGAATCGCACTTTTCGTCGCTTTGTTAGCAGGCAAACATGAAACATTTGACACAGGATTAGCTGTGATGGCTTGAATTATGAGACAGGTGTACTAAAAGCTGAAGACCATGCAGACGGCGTAGCAGAAGCAAAAAGCGTAGCGCATCAGCTAAAGCCAAATAAAGGAGCATCATTAATGCGAGCGAAGGACGATGGAGCGAGAAGCTTCCCGGAGCGGCAGCAGTGCGGCCACAAGACCCCCGGCTAACGTTACTTTGTTAAAACACGGCCCACACTGCTGCTCCCACGTTTACCAAAAGCAGGCAGGCAACTCACCAGCTGCCAACTTGCTTGCTTTGGAAATGTTCCCGGTTTCCATGCACGCGATCAGTTCGCTTTTGTCATCCGTGGTGTTTCGGCGTGCTACCGCTTGCTTCCCTTTCCCACTCTTGGGCTGACCGATGGTGCTATGCATGCCAAGAGGAGAGCTGGTCAGAGTTACCATTGACTGAAACAAACCATAAAGGCGTTCGCATCACATAACCTAAACGCTACCTCGTGCTAAGGTGTTGAGGTCTCGTAGCTTCTACAAGACTTGGAGACAATAACTGAAGAGGATGTGTGCGAGAGCAGGAAGGTGTTGTTGCTGTTCCTACCTGGTGCTCCTCAGCACACTGGTGCTCCCGCTGGAGGAGATGCTGGACTCTGATGCGCAGCGCCTACGAGGCTCCAGAATTCTGCCTCCCAGTTCTTTCTGTTGCTTCTCTACAAAACCGTTAGGCAGCCCTAAGGATGCAAACACACCAAGTCAACCCAAGGATCTACAGTTACATTTATTTTTTTAGCACGTTTACCCTCAGGAAATCCCCCCACCAAAACAAAAATAGACAGACGTATCATGTGGTGTTAATAACTCATGATGTGACTTGTGAAGGATCCCTGCACAGATGCTAAACACGGTGTTGTGTCATTTACCGTTATCAAAACGCTTGACCGGGCATTCTTCGTCCCCACCTTGGCTGTCCCCACTGTGAGCCCTTTTCCTGTGCTGGAGCAAGGTCTCCAGACGAGGGATAACCACAGACAGGAATGTCTTCGTGCCCAGCTGAGGGCAGTCCATTGAAGCTTGCCCCGTTTTTGCTTGCTTCTGCGGGCTAACACTCTTAGACTTCCGGAAGAGCACAGCAGTCCGCCTATTAACCGTGCCTGCCGAGTCTGAGAGCGTGGAGGTAGCTACCACGACATTGTTCTCAGGGGTCTGCGTGTCCGGGGAGAGACCGTTCAGTAGTGAGGTAGAGAGCATCTTGCTGTCGAACGTGATCTTCTTTGGACACTTCTCAGGACCGGGCTCAACAGGCTTCAGAGCCGGAGGTTCTGATAAGTCATCCGAATTTGTAATAAGTGGGACAGACACCGAAGGCTCCAGTTTGGGAGGTAATGACTTGTCAACTGAAAACAAATGTGTGAGAGTCAATACACTGAATAATCCCTGCTGATGTTACGTTACCCATATATTTAAACAAAGCAAACCACCAAACAAGATCTAGAGAACGTAATTCAAAATGTGCACCTTCGTCTTCGAGACACACTGGGATAGGGAGCGGTGCGTCTTCGTCCTGAGATTGGCTCTGTTCTGGGGGAGGACAACTTGCCCTCTGACTCATTTCAAGTCGGACATCAGTGATTGTTTTCTTGAGCAGCTTGAGGCGCTTGCTCCGCGATGGGCTTGATTTCATAGCGATGGTTAAATCCAGCGTCTCTAAAAGTGCACTGAGCTGCTCTTCCAGAGACATGCACTGCCGATTCGCTGGATTTAGTAACCGGTCCACTGAAAGAGATGGAACATCACAACAGAACAATCTTCCAGTTTCCCACTACTATTCACTGTAAAGTCATCTTTCAAGGCTTTTGAACATACCAACTTCGACCTGTCACTAAGTTCTTTATTAAAGATGTTAGGCAGACAGACAGGCAGACAGAGACATGCAGACAGACAGACATGCAAACAGGCGAGTTTCATACCATCTTCCCACGTCAGCGATGGAGGAGGCTCTAGTTTAGGTGTCTCAGAAAGATGCATCCCACTTTGGAAATCGAAGCCTATCCTCTCCACATCTCGCCGGGTCTTCCTGAGGATGGCACCTCCGTGGTCTTGGAGGCGCACTGCAGCGCGGTAGAAGAAGGTATCCTTAGCATTGTACTTCATGCAGTTACTGATGATGAGATTGAAGTCTTCCTCAAACTCATCCAGGCTCTTGTATTCATGGGCGTCAATGCGTTTCTTCATGGTGGAGAAGTCCATGGGGTGCTTGATATGATCGAGATAGTCTGGAACCTTAACAACAAAGATCCAAAAGAAGATGTGAAAAGAATACAACCATATAACCGTTTTAAAAAGATAAAGACTGCTCTGGTAAAAGAGAAACCCACATGATAAGTACTAACAACACAGGTATTAAAAATGGTACATAAACAGAATGTTTAGGAGAAGTTGACTGAGTGAACCATACCTCTTTTAAGTTTACTGGCTGGGTAAATACCCTGGCCTGGTCCTTCTCCTGCAGCCTGTCCAGCACACCATGTAGCAAGATGGGAAATGGAGCGAGTTGCATCTCTAGCACTGACTGCTGAAGCTTCATCTGAAGACAACAAAGGAGAGGATCAACACGAGCGTCAAAGCACTGGGTCCAAACCACTGCATAGAAGCGGAACAGGACATGGTAATATGCTGCATCCTTTTTGAACGTCAAGCCCGGAGTCTCAGTGGCAGCAGAGCAAAGTCTGTGTGTAAAGATGACGGCCGTTATCTCACCTGCTCTCTCTTGAGCTTCTCTCTCTTGCGAATGAGCTCCAGCAGCAAGCGTGTCCGCTCCAGGTCATGACGCAAGCGATGCAAATCCTTCAGCTGCTCCTTCATGGCCTGGAGGTCCTCGTCATTTCGCTCCTGCGTTTAAACAAACCAACGACGCAGTCTTGAACATCCCCGAGTCATGTATGCAACAGGTACAAAGGCAAGGCTGCATTTAAGGACATACCAGTTCTGGTGGTTTTAGAGTCTGTATGGTAGTCTGCAAGCGTCGGATAAGAGGTACGCCATTCCTGGACTGCCTCTTGAGCGTCCAGTAACTGAGAACACGCTCCACAAACAGCTTTTTCCTCTGGACAGAGACTTGGTTGAGGATAGTGTTAAAGCTGTAAAACAATAAGATTAACAGCACAATATACAGTCAACAAGACCAAAATGTAAAAAAAACACACACATTATGATGTAAAAGCATCATTATTGCACATAGATAAAAAAATGTAGAGCACATCTCTGAACTGAATAGCAATGAGACAAAACAAGGTCTTTACCTTTTAGGTGTTATACTAGGTACTGACACAGCTGGGACCACTGGAACTGGCTCTGTCTCTACTTTTTTACACTTCTTCTTTTGACAAGCCTTAACTCTGGCCCTCCCACCTTTGTGTTCGCCCTTTTGACAGAGGCTGTTTTTAGGTTGGGGATCCTCATAGATAGGAAGTGGTCTTCTGACACAGCCACTGGGAGTATGAGAACAACAATAGGCCGTCTTTTTCACTGTGAACGTGGTGGATCCGGTGTCCGTCGACTCTTTGATGGGTTCCATCTTCATGTACAGGCCCGCTTTCTGAGCACAGCTCACGTGAAATGCAGTATAACAGTTAGCCTTGCTGCACTGAATGCAGGCACCGATTCCTCTTGCTTTACAGAGGTAGCAGGTCAGTTTCCAACGAGCTGGTGGAATGTTAGCAACACCATCAATGGGCTCAATGAAGACTGTGTTAGTGAAGCCCACTTCAGGTACCCAAATGGCACAAACAACATGGCCCCATCGGTCATCGTCCGTCCTCTTAAGTGCTCCCCCTTTATTGGGGCAAAAAATACACTCTGCAGGCTGGGAAGGAGATTGTAAACAGTGTCGGCACAGCCACTGACCCTCAGGGATGTGGGGGACCCCATAACACTCCTGATGCACTGCTAGATTGCACATGTCACAAAACAGAATCGCATTACTGTTCTGACACTCTCCATCCATGCAGATGCAGCACACAGCGTCCTCGTCAATGAGGGACTGGGGATCCCCCTGGCCCTGCGTCTCGAAGAAAGACTCCTTTTCAAAGCGGTCCATTAGGAACTCAAAAACATTCTGGGAAACCTGGCTGTAGCCCTCGCTCTTCCTTTTGTCATTGACAAGTTCCAGCCACGCATAATCTTCCTCGTCCATATCGTACTCCACCTCTTCATCCAGCTCATCCAACGTCTTTTCTACATACGCATAATAAGTAGAGGGTCTCCGCGGCACAGCCGGGAGATTGTACTCAACCGTTCTGATTTTGGGCTCTGGTAACCTGCCCTGAGCTGGAGAGCCTTGCCCTGTGGTGACGGCAGCACTTTTCTTTTGCTGGTTGTTCTTGAGGCGCACGGAGCGCACCAGCACCTGCTGGGGTTTCTCCGAGTTCTCCTTGTTGCTGTTGCATTCACTGATCTCCTGAGCTAATGGATCGTCACTGTTTATCACGTCAAACTTGTCGTAAATGCTGATTCGGTGAATGCGTCCGTCTATTTCCAACTCTACCATGCGCTGGGCCTCTGCGTAGGTTAGGGTCTCGCGATTTCTTGAGGGTTTGATGGGTGATGGGGGCCTCTGTGTTGTGGCCGTGCGATGGTGCCGCATTTTCTTCCTCATTCTTTTTTTTTAACACTTGGAGGAACTAAAAGAGAGACAAAGTGCAAAGTGAGGTTCAATTAAGAAAATAAACAAAAAAATCAAGTATTAAATATTTTCACACGCTTCAAATCTGCTCCATCTACTGTACAGCTACTAGTGAGTATCCAAAGTAAAGCATCTCAGATATGTTCATCAAACAAGGGCTGTGCCCACAGCAATCTCAACCCCAGCTTGACACCGCCGTGTTCGTCATCCTCGGCAACAAACGCCCCGTTTAGCCGCCTAACTAATGCCCATTTTGTCTGTTGGTCGGCGTGGTGGTGCCTCCAGGGGAAAGTTGTCAAAGAACATGCAAACACCGCCCAACACGGCTGATTTCTTCAAGCGCTACGGCTGTTTTCTTTTATTAAGCGCTGTCTGGCTTTTACATGCTAACGCTAACTCCAGTTAACTACTACAATTAGCTCGGTTATCTATTACTGAATCAGTGCGGCTAGTCTAGATATCCAGTAGATTATCTGAGTTAGTGCGGGATCAACGAGCTTGGCTACACTGAAACTTTAAAACCAGCCTTCACGCTCATATAGCCGACCAGCTACACAGTAACACACAGCGTAGCTGGTTAGCTGTAGCCTCGGAAACACAAACAGGCCAAGGACAATCACGGAACCCGGGGAGGGGGGGTCGGTTCTTCCTAGCGTTAGCGGGCTAATTCGCGCTGCTGCGGCTCCTCGGAATTAGGAAAAGATGGCGTCGGACAAAACAAACAAGGTAACCGCGGCTAGCTGAACGGGACCGTCAACGGGGAACTTAGCCGGGCAGTTAGCTGGCTATCCGGCCAAGCGCCTCGACATTCGGGCAATATCGGTTCATTTCGGTGCTACCACACATTTATCTTCCAGAAACAGCGTCCATCTTTCTTACCTTCGGGTTCGGGGTGATTGAAAGGAGCCCCCTCAGAGCGAGGCTATGCTAAGCTAGCCGACAAGCGGCGGCGGCGCCGTGCAGGGCCTGCGAAGCGGCGGCGGCTACTTCCACGCAACGAGCCGCGCTAGGCTAAGCTAAGCTAAGCTAAGCCAGCTCGCGCGACCAACGGCTGCCGCTCGCGCCTCGAACCGTGTTTGAACGTTGCAAGTGCAGTATCCAGGACAAGCGCGCGCGTTCGAAGAGGAGCTCTCCAAGCCTCATCAACTCGCTCGCTGAGATAAACATTCGTCTGTTGTTTTTTTTTAGCGAGGGCTGGTTTGTTTAGGTGTTGTACTGTGAAGACAGGCGCTAACGAGCTAGCTCGCCTCTCTTGCCCCAACAACAATGCGGCTGTCCGAATCCCTCCCCATGGTGTTACGCACAACGTCACTCCGTACGCCTCTAAAACAGGGAAGTAGAGAGGCCAACACCTACCCACTCCTCTTGAGAACATACACAGGATGCAAACAGAATAGTAAAAGCTCTGTTTGGTTGTGTACCAATGCAAGAAATTCCACATATGCCTGTGTATTTATCTACATTAGTCTGTACATATAGATGTAATGTTTTGAATAATTGCACATGTAAACAAACAAGGAATTATTGGTTAGAAACAAAACTTGAATAAAACATTTCACTTTGTCCAATTCCAATGTTAGCCATTTGTTTTGATATTACAATTGGTGTTTATGTTCAACGTCCTTGTGTAACCTAAAAGCAATTTATAAATAAAATTCAACATTATAATTCTGTGCTTGCATTGACTACACAATCTTTTGGGCGGCAGAAAAACCTCAGTTACTTAAATGCTGAACACATCTTACAGAAATAAATATGGATGAAGAATGCATCAAACTATAATTTGTTATTCCCTCTGATGTTCACCCAACTTTATATATGAATAAATGGACATTTGTAAATGGGTAATTTGATTTCAGGGGTCACATTTGTTAGGATTAAATTACAAACGCCACACTCTACCCATTACAGTGATGCCTACTGCATAGTATTCACAAAATTATTACATTGTGGCATTATACCTTCATTTATTGAATCATTATAGAGCTAAATACCAGGAACACCACAAGTACCATATTAAAAGAATTTATTGCTTATAAAAAATATAATCAGCATTGTTTCACAAATGAAAGAATTCCACAGTCACATTGGAAATACAAACTAGAATGCTACTTCCATCTAGTATAGAACTTGGATCATGTCTTCTAGAATCATATGTTAACTTGGAATAATTTAAATATCGCAGTCCCACTTTAAGAAGCATCAGTATTAGACGGCTTAGTTTATCTTAGTCTTGAGCTACAAATAAGCTATCAACTCTAACATTTTATTTACTTTTATAGATGGTATAAAATGAATAAATAAATAAATAGCCACAGAATGTGGAACGTTTGTTTGTATGAATAAATAATGTACATGGGAGAGAATATACATAAATACAATACAAATATTGAAAAACCTAGAATCCATTAGAATTGCATTGAATGTGCACATCACCCAAGTATCTGTTATCCAAACACAGCAGAGATGGCATAATGCATGAACAAAGGAGTTCTGCAAGCATCCACTTTGAGTACAAGTAAAAAAGGCAATTATCTGTACATTTTATATTGTTTGTGCACACACAAAAAAAGGGGGCAGATTCTGGAGTGAATTAGTGTGTTCCACCACAAGGGGGCAAGAGAGAGACATGAAAATGTAGGTCCCAACTAAAGCAGCATTTTGGGTAGGGAAAAAAAGGCACTGATAAGAGTTTATAAAGTAAATTCCAAGTCTAAGCTCTATGAGAGCGAAACGTATGGTCATAGGGTTGCTAGCATTGGTGCTTGTGCAATTCCCATGGGAAAAATCCATTCCTTTGTAATGAAAAGAGACTGAAAAATAAGTTAAGGTAACTTAGATGCGTCCTGGTAACCACTTTCGGGTCATGATCAGTCACTACATCCATCGTTGTCAGAGGCTCTCTTTGCTTGAACTTGTACTTGATGACGAATCTGTGCCAATTACCAGTAGAGTAATGTCCCCACTCACGGTCTTAGAGTCCTTCTCTGTGTGCATCCACTGGTGCTCAAATATTTGCTCCAGTGTAGGTCTCTCTGAGGGTCTCAAGCAAAGGCACCATTTAATGAGATGCTGACATTCTGTACAGAAACAAGAAAGAAACAGTGAGTATTACAATGTCCATAAAAAGGTTATAAAGTATGGTTATTATATGCTCTCCACACTTAACATACCAGCAGAGACTCTTTTCCTGAAGAAGAGACGGCCCTTCAGAATCTCCTCATCGTGTTCAAATGGTATGTCCCCACACACCATATCGTACAGCAATACCCCCAGAGACCACACTGTCGCAGAGCGCCCATGGTACCTGTGATAGCGAATCCATTCTGGGGGGCTGTAGACTCTTGTGCCTGCACACAGAAATTAGGAAAACAGCATTAACTTTGTGCCTGAAAAAAATGTGAATATTTCCTAAATATATGTGGCATTTCGATTACACGGCATGACTGCATGACACTGCATTGTATTGAGCTCAGTATGTCAGTATATGGCTCAAATACACCAAACACCCCCCCCCCCCCCCCCCCCACAAATTCACATTCATCTGAAATCAACACAAAGCATCTGGGAGAAAATAAACTACAAGCCACACATCTACACACAAGTGCTGACAGTAATAAATCATCTAGCAACTTCAGATATGCTCAGCACGAGTCATTTCCCATAACAAAGCCTCTTCACCGGAAGGGGCGTCCTGCCCCTAAGGACTAGACTAGTTCGGATACAAAACAAACAAACCAAAAAACCCCACAATCATTGATCACGTGGTCCCCAAACTCCGAATTAATAATTTTTGTTACCTTAACAAATATGTACGTTATTTTTGATAAAGAAACTTCACACTGACGTTTTCACCGCCATGAACATTTAATAAAATTTGTGTACATTACAGATAGTACAGCATCTTCAAACACCATATTGTGTGTTCCTATATCAAATCAACCTAAATCAAATATATTTATTTGATTTATCAATTCTTAATAGAGCAGTTAAAATTTTCTTGAGAGGCAAACGAGATTTCACCTTCTGTATATTAAGAATCTGGGAACATCAAATTTCTACCTCAAATTAATTAATTTCCCAGTAGTCTGGAGCTACACGAGGAGGCAGTGAAAGTCAAGGACTCACCATCGAAGTCAGTGTACACGGTGTCCTTGAGAATGGCCCCCGAGCCAAAATCAATGAGCTTCAGTTCTCCTGTGCGTAGATCCACCAGCAGGTTCTCGTCTTTGATGTCCCGGTGAACCACTCCGCAGCTGTAACAGTGTCGCACAGCCTCCAACACTTGACGAAAGAACCGCCGCGTCGTGTCCTCGTCCAAAGCGCCTTTCTCAGTGATGTAGTCAAATAAATCCTTAACCATCTCCGGTCGTTCCATAATGATCAACCACCCATCATGTCTCTCATACCAATCGATTAATTTGATAACACCTTGAAACGTGTTTCCCACTTTCTTCAGCAAGAGAATCTCCAGCGGAACCAACGAGCCGTTCTGGAAATAGAAAAAAATAATCTAAACAACAGAAATGTGCCTTTTGAGCTTTTACGTGACCGGTAAGGCTGACAAACTTAAAATGTACTCTATAATACTTACAATGGTGCCCCACTCGGTGACTCTGTCCTTGGCCACATGTTTAACAGCGACCTGAACACAAAGACTGGTGAGAAACCCTGCACACATGGGCCATGTTGCCAAACGGCCATGTGGTACCACCAAAACAAAGGCAGCTTACCGGCAAACCGTCTGAAACACGAACACCGGTGTACACCGTCCCGAACCCACCGCTTCCCAACACCGATCCCACATGGTAGACTTTATCAAACGGCTCCTTTTCAGTCTTAACTGTTTATAATAAACACAGTTGTAAACAATAATGCATATATACGCACTAGTAACAAAATGGCTCCAAATTGAAAGTCACGAACAGGAATGCTTATTTATTTGTAAAGTACCAACTTGAGTAAAAATCAACTTTGGATGATTCTTATCAGAGTGATACAGCTACAGAATAAAACTGGCAAGTTATGGAAAGAGTTCAGAGATGTGCGTGAAGCACAAATCGGACCTGTTTGGAGTTGAATTTTCACCGGCAAGTGATCCATGTTAGTCGTGCTGCAAATGTGAGAAAACGATCCAAACTTGGACAGCAACATCTTTGAAGACATTCCAAATAAAACCTCCGAATGTTAACCAAAAATATACTAATTGTAAGACAAAAAATATTATCGTTATGTCACTATGTTAAAATGCGTGTAGCCCTACTCCTTAATACAATAAATTCGAGAATCGTAAATATTCCACAAATCAGACAAGTAATAAATCTCGCAGGTCTGAACACCTCTGTGACCTGAAACCTAGCCAAATAGCCTATTTACAATCAAAGCCTCCCTCTTCCATAGTTATGAAGAACAACGAACTAAACCCTGCATGCGTATCTAACTCGCTCCTGCGGAACCTCCTCTTATGAGAGGGGAGAGTATCGACACCCTTAATCCTAGTGTTTGGGCCTCATAACCAGTGCAAAGATCCCTCCGCCATGCTTTCCTTCCATGCATTATCGAGAGAACAAATAAAAATCGATTTTTGAATAATAAATAAAATCAAAACACAAGGCAACGTAGCACTCTGTAAAATTATTTAGAAGTAAACTAATTTTGATGTCACGAGTATCTACTCTAGCAAATTGTAGTGCGTGGCGCCCAAGGATACTTTGTCTGAGAGCTTTCAGCTACGTTTCACAGCGAAACAAAACGAGTTTGCATGGGATCCGATGCGACCAGCCCATGACTCTAATTGGCTTGCAAGGTGAGCAGGCAGAAAATGATTTTGTAAAGTCTGAATAAAATCTGAATAATTAACAATGTACAATTAGCTCATAAAGCAACAATACAAAATAACATCAATGATTACTATATATATATATATATATATATATATATATATATATATATATATATATATATATATATATATATATATATATATATATATATATATATATATATATATATATATGTGTGTGTGTGTGTGTGTGTGTGTGTGAACAGTATATATAGTATACTATATATACTGTTCATACAGCCAAGATGTAGTTAATCGTGTAGTTTAACAGCAAGCTACTTTTCCTAGTGTATAAATAAAGCAGTTTTTTTACAACTAGGCAATATGGTGCGGTTCTTGATATCAAGATCTTTGCTATATGAATCCAGTTTTTCCACTTACTGGGCTTTAGTCAAAGTAAATACCAACCCTGCAAGCCCAAGCATAACTTGCCAAGCATAGGAATGAATAAAACTAAAGTACGTCCATGCCATCTTGAATACCATAAAATACATCACAAAGCTGCGTTGTGATGCTTTAATATAACAATTCTGAGTTAACCTCTTTGATGAACTATATGAAACCTATATACAGTTTCTGATAAAATAAATGGTAATATATTGTAAGTTGTAATTTTCCTGTGCTAAATATTATAAATGTTTTACTCTTAGAAATGCACAAATGTACACATTTACACAAGTTTCTGAGGCAGTTCTCAACTTCATTCAGCTTTATTTAACAATACCGAAGGACATCATGTTTTGTTTCTGTGTCTGATGCTCAATGCATAAAAACAACATGAAAACACAGCTAAGCCATCCATCCTGCCAAAGTAGTCCCATCCACCGCTGGAACAATGGAACTCAGACTGTAACAATAGAAAGTCCACAGTTGGATTTGACACTTGTGATTATTTCAGCCTATTAAGGACTGTGTAGATACAGTATATTGTCTCATAGGAAGCTGGAATAATTTAAAATAGCAGTTAAAGGAAGCCGTTTAATATACTTTGCAATAGATTGCTGATAATGCCTTATTATAGAATGCAAATATTAACTGTTTACATATTGATTTCATTTTGTCCTTCACCCATGTCTGTGCCTGTATTGTTTGTACTTTATATTTAAATGTATGTTTTCACCATTTGGCAGATCCTCATATCCAGAGTGGCTTATTTATATGACAGTATGTATGCTTAGTGGAAATCAACATACCTACACCTACATACAATACAGTAAGTCAGGCTTATGAGTGGCTTAAGATTAAGGGCTTTAAGATTTTTGCTGATTCATTAACGTCACAACTGAGAATCTGGATGACCTTTGGTGAGATACATTATTGGAAATCCCAGCTCACAGGTGGATATGAGAACCCTGCTATGCATGTATTTATGTCAACTTGAAAATACGTGTCTAAACGTAGGACAGTGTAAGCGCAATCAGCTCAAAAATAGGATTGTGACATAATGCCCAAATACCAGCTAATGTGTATAAATAAATGCTTGCAAGGCTTGAAAGGAATCTGATAGACTTTAGGGGTTGAAGATATTTGAATCCTTTTGTATACCAAGGTGATGCTCACCAAATGACACACAACCATGATTAAACATCATTGCTATAAAAAGTATAATTATTAAAATTATTAAGTAATTAAATGATTCACATGTAATGTGTCATCAAACAGGATTACATTAGATGATTAGATGAAAGTTGGAGATTACACTACATGTGACATTTGAGAAAGGAAACATCTTACAAAATGTTGCATCTTACTAAAAACAAATATTGTAAAGTGTATATGAGTAAAAATGCATGTTCGTTACTACTGAAAAAAAAAAACATAACAAAAAAAATTGAGCCAAACAGGAGCGTTTCAGTTAGGCCATGTAAAAATACATATTTCATGTAGCAACATGAGAATATTTTAAATGCTAACTCATATTCACCCTAAAAGAAAATTCTGTTGTCATGAGAAAACATCACCACACCATTTACTGCTAAAGCTTTGCCACTCGTGATCCCCTTACGTTGTCTTAACATTTGGACCAGTATTTCTGTG
Source organism: Brachyhypopomus gauderio (assembly GCF_052324685.1). NCBI lineage: Eukaryota > Metazoa > Chordata > Actinopteri > Gymnotiformes > Hypopomidae > Brachyhypopomus > Brachyhypopomus gauderio. The sequence continues at coordinate 34,142,477 of NC_135215.1, read as the reverse complement.
GTTGCCATGTAAATCATTTAAAGAGTTTATCAGTGCACATCTTCCTTCAGCACCTGTGCAGCATTAGAAGACCAAAGTCTCCCCGTGTACACACAGGCCTTACAGAGCCCAGTGCCTGACCCCACCCACCCCCGACCCCACATGTTATTGTTTTGTCTGAGGACCCGAGTCATGTGATGTAGCAGTGTTATGACTGGGGGACGGAGGAATCTAGGTCACAGAGATCCCTCCTTCGGCTGGATCCAGTAGGGGGAAAAAAAACTCTATGGCACTTTAATCACTTCCCCGCTCTGAGACTGACTGCTTTATCAGACTCCAGGGAATGATGGAGTTCTCATCATCTATCATACGCACCAGCTGAGAGATGCAGAATAAAAGGCAAAGGGAGTGTGCTTGAGCAAAAGAGAGAGGCTTTCACCAGATAGCTCATACTGATAAATAATCACTCACAGAAAGTACCCACTAACCACATTAAACATTTTATTATAACAACATCATAATCAACAACAACAACAAGAATAATAATAATAATTATTATTATTACTATTATTAATTGCAATGCATGTATTATATTGACATTTTGTTATTAAATTGTTTGGAGTATTTTTATAGTATAGTATATAGACTAGTATAGACATGACAAACAACTTTACTGTGATCTAGCTCCAGGTCTCTAATGACAAAGCAAAGATTTATCATGGCAATAAAATCTTTCTCATCAAATAGATATGATAGTAAATCAAATTCAAGTTAGTGTGTGGAGTGTCTAGGGAACCTTGACACGTCATGGCATTGTTCAAAATAAGAAAGAACTAGAAATCAAGCAATAACAGACTTTCAGACAGACTTTCAATCTTCCAATATGGTCTGATAACTTTCTAAATCTACATTTGTGGTTTCTCTTTATTTTGAGGTATACTTTTCATGTATATAGAGTAACATTAAATTACCATAACAATGACAATTTCCTTGGATAATGAATGTCACATTTGCAAAGACAAGGACCAAGGGAAACTGGAGGGCCAAGGGAAACTAGACACAACACACTTAACGTTATTGCAACATGGAGCATGGCTACAGGTTTATAGACTTGGAAGCCCACAGTAAACACCTGGGGAACATGGAAACGGAGAGGTGGAGTGCTTGCCTTCAAACACACTTCATGGCTAAAAGATTACAAGATGTTTCACTGCCTGAACAGGTGCATGGGGCTTATAGCTGCTGTAAGTAGGCATTATAATTCTTGCAACAGACACAAACTTTCTAAACACAAGTAAAATTACTGACAAACTAGGTGAAACACCCCTTGTAGAGGAGTTTATAGATATATCTTCTTCTGAGTGTATCTATTCATAATTATTAGGATGTAAAGGCAGTTCAGCTGAAGTTTTGTTGAAATCTCACTTACATAAGCTTTAAACACTGACACAGAGATTAACTGAAAAAATGAATGAGTCTTAGACACGTTGTGCTAAAAAGAGTTGTGCAAGGGGCACAGACAAGACATTGTGGTACTAATGTCTAGTCATCTAGACTAGTACTACTACCACTAATACAAATACTAATACTACTAATAATAACAACACACCTTGACTGTCACATCAACATTTCAACATTTCAACAATACAAAACATGGTGGAGGTTCCAGAAAGCTCACATGAAGAGTACTGACAGGTTCCTTTGTTTAAACATATGTTTTTTTGACACAGCTTCCAACCAAGAGCTGTCACCTCCCACCCTGGGCTGAAGGAGTGCTAGGTATCTTTCAATATATGATCCAACATAGTACATGAAATAAACTATAAATATGTGTCCTGCAGACACTGTACTGGGATGAGATCAAACAAAACAAACAGCTATCAAATATCTTACTGTCACATTAACTGCATGAGATATTTATCATGTAAATAAGACCTTCTCAACTGCACGTGATGACCAAAGGGTCCCTAAATATTTCTGTCATTGTGGAAAAGAATCTTGTGCATATGTAACAATCACCTGCTGATCACACTGGCACCAGTCATGCTGTGATTAAAAGGATCAGTTACTCACTCAGTCTCACTTGCTTACCAGTTCTCCTTCTATGTCTCACGTACACACACACACACACACACACACACACACACACACACACACACACACACACACACACACACACACACACACACACACACACACTCATTCATGAGTTGGTCCAATGTTGGTTCTATTATGTCTTACAGTATTAGGAAATAGTACTGCTTCTTTCACATATTTGTGTTCCGTCATTAAAGTAAAATTGTTAAAACTAAATCTACCCACACAGCTCTGAATTTTGAATGTTTTTAAGTACTCCCCAGATGACTGTTGCCAAAAAAACTGAGCTAATGAGTATAATGTGTAACAACAAGGTGCCTTATGCCAAGCCCTTGGTTGGATATAGAAAACGAGTCTTAAAGCATATAAACAGATCAAATAAATGGCATAAGATGCATAAGTTCTTCTCCCACAGTAGATGTGCTTCGTTTTTACTTTAGTAACTGCGTGAATTGGATCTTTTATCTATGTTTGTCACGAGTACTTTAATGTAATGTACTTTGCTTCCTTTTCTCATGCGTTGCCTCCACTCTCTAGAAAATTATAGGCTTCAGTAAGCTGTCTGACTCAGCTATTGTAACCCACACACCGAGGCTATTTTAGACTCCCTTATAGCTACCCCTCCACTTTTGTCTTACACACAAATGGTAGTGAGCAAAGGCAATAGAATTGAGAACAAAACTTGATACTACAAAGTATTTATTCTGACAAATGTGACCTGCTATTTCTGTTCAGAATAATCTGAAATTAAACTAGGCTCTTCACTTCTTACCTTACTTACAAGTCACTAAATAACCTACCTATTCAGGAGTCAAAGTAGACATTATGTAGTATTATATAGATGTTTTGTTGCGTTCATCTTACACGGTGGACTTAGGCTACAGAGAGTGGAATCTCACTGATATCCATTACATGGAACTTTCTACCCCTGGATTTTGTGTCACATGACCAAACAAATTAGTCACATTATCCTTCCCTTGACTCAGCATGACTCAGCAAGGATGCCATCTTTTCAGATACCTGTTACCTCAATCCTGCTCCTACTGGATTTGATATCATGCCACCAAAACAAAGCAGTTACATGAATCAACATGACTCAGCTTGCTGATGCACCTTTAATAAATTACAGTATGTTTAAAAACTATTATCTTTGTCAAGTTGTTCTCCATCCACATCACTGTTGTTTTTCTTTTTTTTTACTCATCCATAATATGTTGTCAAGTACTGAATGTACTTAAGCACACCAAGAATTGTTATTCGGAAGTGCACGGATATCTTAATTAGATTTACATTTTAACACTTTGCGATTTTCACTGAGTCTCTAAGTCTAGGTGGAAAGGTTAATAAATGTGGGTAGTGTGGGCTGGAGGTTGATTTCTTGAGGCACTGTTAATTCCTCTCAGCATGACCACTAACCCAGATTACCCCCAATGTGCCCTGTAGGAGACTTAATTACCTTTATGTGCTATGTTAATTTGCTCATCAAAAGGGCATTGGGTTGATTTACTTATTTAGTTTCTTCTAGTTGATGTCTGTATTTTGCTTTAAATTTGAGGTATCATAGATTACAGTGGATAAGAGAAACTACAAGCCCAAGCTCAAGCAATGCAAATGTATTAGGAATTACAAGGTTTATTAGGAATAACAATACAAGAACAAGTATTCAATACAAGAGAATACGGGCGATGACTCAACATGCCAAAGTGAGACTAATGCAAAGTGTTGGATTTAAGCACCTATGGTGTTTAAATAGGGCGGCGACAATGATAGTGATAGGTGTGTGATAAGTAATCTGGTGATTGAGAGCAAGTGATCTGGATTTGTGAGTGGGTAATGTTTTGACTGGGTGTTGGCCAGGGTGTGACACCTAAAATGTGAAACACCATTAAGAAAAGCAATAAGTTAAAAACAAACTGGTTTAGAGAGAAAGAATCTCAGTCCGTTTCCTTTTATGGTTTAACCATTTATGGTTTCATGACTCATAACTCTTAACAAGGATATGAAAACAATTGTTCATTGTTCTTCAGAGCACCTGTTCAAAAAAGGTTCTTCATACAGTCTCTGTTTAAAAGGTTCTTCATGGATCCATACCTTGTTCCTCCAAGAACAAAGAAGACACGATTCTTCAAAAGTACAGCTAAACATAGACCTAAATGTACTGGAAGTACAGTAGTAACCAGACAATGAGTAACCAAAACAATGAGTAAACCTTTAAAACTGTTTATTGCTATTTCTTGGGAGGTCAGCACAATTACCTGTTGTAACATAGCTAGGAGAAATGAGCTTTTGAGAAAGAAAACAATTTATTTGCTTTTGCAGATTTTCAACTGTCATTAAAAACAATCTGAAACATGCAAGTGGAAGATTGCCTTACATGTCCCAGTTCCATTGGTATAGTAGGAACAAAGTACATTTAAACAATGAGTTACAGCTTCTAGGACTGCTAGGATATGGTCAAAGACACTACCTACCAATGCCCAAACTTAAGCTGCCACAACTGTTCACTGAGCTTCTGAGTAATCTCTAAGCATAATCAGATTCATGGTATATCTCAGATACCCACTGAAAAGTCTTAACAAGGGCCATTAACAGCTTTTGCCATTTAGATGGCATCTTACGGCACTGCTAGCTAACTAGTTAGCTACCTAGCTATGTTAGTCCTAATAATGTCAGTAAAGACCTTTTTAAGATCGCTTATAAAGAGAATGTACATAATATTTTTATCCAAATAACAAATACATTTTGGTCTAGTTTAGACATGAGTATTGATGTAATCAGGATTGCAGACAATATTTTAAAGTCTGTTTGGTAAGGACATTTGATACACCTGGTGGTGCAACCTGAACACATCTTCAGTGACTCTCCCGAGATCACTGGGTGTTTCGGGTCTTAGTCATACACCCTCACTCGGGCGACCCAGCCGGGGGAGATCAGTCCCCCAACTTGTGCCCAGGTAGCGCACTACACCACGCTTCTTCAACCAGAGCCACTCAGCTGCTTCCAAGATGTTCTTGGTGGCTCTTCGCCTATGCAGTCCGCGAATCCCTAGGAGTCCGAGGGACACAGTGTAGGGATCTGCCTGCAAAGCCCCTGCAGCCTCGACTGGCTCACAGCGGGCCTTCCACCCATTCCTCCGGCACTCAGCCACAAGCTCTGTATATTTTGGTAAGATGTTAAGTAACTTTAGTAATTTTAGGGCACTATAATGCTTATACTGTTTGTATAAAAAAATGTTCCTATTAAGTTTTTGTTTTTTAACTATGTTGATAATAAAAAGGAGGCTGGAAACCTTCTGATCTTCATGATTTTACCACCTTCCCTTGATTTATGATTTTTTTTTGCTGTTGTTGTTGCAAAAATATTTAATAAAGACCATTAAAGACAGGCCAAGATGTTCACAGGTAGTTGTCAGAATAAGTAGAGTAAGACACTATGCATGTCATGGTTTAATTCATGAAAACAAAAACATACAAACAACTATTAATGTATTTGTTAAATATGAACTTTATGGTGCCAAGTTCTGTAACTCAGTATATGATTATGTTTATGGGGTTCATATAAGACACTACGCAGGGAGAAAGCCAATAGCACCAGTGAGTTAGTAAAATGATTCAGGGCACAAGCAAGCTGAACAGACTCTTCTGCACGCGCCAGCTGTGCCTCTCACTATACCCATTCTCACTCCAAATAACATAACGTAGGTCAACCCAGGACACGGCCATTTTATTGCCAACACAGCCTCTTCTAAACCTCTCCAGAATCTCCACGTGTCTGACTGGAGACACATTGCAAGTCTACAAACAATCTGAGACTGTGACACTTGTATATTATTAGTAGGTTATTTACTAATGTGACGTGGCACAAATGGCATGATAAACAAAGAAAGGAGCGAAAAAACTTTGGCATCGAAAGGTTGCAGTGGGATGTTTTGCTGCATGCATCAAGTCTGTGTAGTAGCAGTCTTTCACAGCAGTGGGCCTTGATCATCTGTAACAAGCCCATACTGGTTTGCCTGTATCTCATCATTTTGAAACCCTTATGTAATGGGAATCTGTCCCCTGTAGTATAAAAACGTCTGGCAATAAATTTTGTTTTGCTCATTTAGCACACTGGTCCATTGAATTCCATTTATTAAATGCAGATTGGTAAGAAGTGATTCATATGGAAACCTGCTTTTGTCTTTGAGAAACAACATCTGAGTGACCACAATGGCTTGTCAACAACAATACAGAGTTTTCGTCCTCAGTTTCACTTCCCGTGGCCTTTCAAATCATTGTTGTTTAAAAAAAAAAGGTTAATTCAAGAACTGTGTAATATTCTCAGTCTGGCTGTCCCCTCTGGGGTAAAGATGGCAGCTTGTTTTTTTGTTTGTTTTTGTTTTAATGGTCAAATTAGCTTAATCTCACAGTGTGGGCAAATCCAGCAGAGCCTGTGGGCATTTTTATGCTTGGATTCAGCATTTTATCTTTCCTTATCATAATAACAGCGTAATGGCATAAGTGGTCTTGGGCAGCTCTTGGCTATTGCCACAGCAAACTGTCTATTTGCCCTGACAGAAGAACTCCAAAGTAGCCTGAGGTACCTTGGACTTCATACAGCAAACATTATGGGGCTATTCAGTGTCACTCCCATTGATGGAATAGCCTTGTGTGCAGACAGCACGTCACATCCTTTCCACTGTGACCAGGGAAATCAGGAATGACTAGATGAAGAAGATACAATGACAGATGAATTAGAGCTCTGGTGAAAGGCTTACGGAGCAGCCATTTCAGAAACTGTCTGCATGTGGCATTTGATAAGTTTAGCAAGAGGTCCAATTAGCCAAATTACTGAACTTAAAAAATGTCAGGTCAAGACCAGAGAGTACAATGACGTAAATAATATGAGGCTACATGTATTTGTGAGTCATTTATGTTGTGTTTTACAACACAGGCAAGGTATGAAAGAAGTTTATGCATTTGGAGTCTAGATAAATCATGACTCAAGTGTCAATTTGGGTGAAGCATTATTAAAAATGTTCCATCAATCATTATGACTTACAGGGCTATGTAGATGGATGTATTGGTCAAAAGATCAAATCAAATCAAATCAAATATATTTGTATAGCGCTTTTCACAACACATGTCACAAAGCGCTTAAAAAAAGATGATGGTGAAGGAGCAAGAACAATATGAACTGAGCTATGAAATCAGCATGTAATTGTTTAAATGTGTAATAAATGCCTGGTGATGACTGGAGAGACAGTGGACAGCACAGAGAGACGGCAAGCGGGGAGGGTAGGGTTGGCAGCCTCAACCGCATCTTCCGAGAAGAGGAATCCCATAAGAAGCCACAGAAAGACTCATGGAGGAGGGGAGGAGGAAGAGCATCCCAACTGGACGGATTTAAGGTTAACGAGCAATGGCAACGGACAATCAACAACGAACATGAAGTGCAGATGCAGAAAGGTTTGTAAGAATAGCCGAGGTCTCCAGATTCACCAGACCCGGATGAAGTGTATGGAGGGAAAGCGAGCGCCACAACGCACAGATACTCAACCTTGTGAGTCGCAGGAGGAGCCAGGCCCGGAAATACCCCACAGAGCCAGGAACCTCCAAGTGGTGCAAGCTGTGGAAAGGTCCGGAGCATTGGAGAAGAGGACAGAAAGAGCACCCTTCACCATGAACCAGAGAGCAGCAAAAACCCACCGGATCTGGCAGGAGCTAAAGTCTCTCAAGACGCAGTACAAGGAGGCAAGCAAGAAGCAACGCCATGCCTTGGCAGAGCTGTGAACCATCCTGAGAAAGAAGCTGCTGACGCTCCGCAGAGCTGAATGGCCCCGACAGAGGCGGAAAGAAAGGACAGGAAGCGAGCATCCTTTAGAGCCAACCCCTTTGGCTTCACCAAACAACTCTTGGGACAGAAGCATGGCGGGAAATTGTCTTGCTCCAAAGAAGAGATAGATCTATACATTCAGACCACCTATAGCGACCCTGCCAGACAGCAGGAGCTGGGCCAATGTAACACCTTGATACAACCACCTCCACCCACCAAGGAGTTTGATAGCAGGGAACCGCTCCTGAAAGAGGTACAGTATGTTGTGAATAAGGCACGATCTAGTTCAGCTCCCGGTCCAAGTGGTGTGCCTTACAAGGTCTATAAGAACTGTCCCATGTTACTGAAGCGGTTGTGGAAGATCTTGAAAGTCATCTGGAGAAGAGGGAAAGTGGCACAGCAGTGGCAATTTACTGAAGTAGTCTGGATCCCAAAGGAAGAAGATTCCAAGAACATCGACCAGTTCAGGATTATTTCCTTGCTGAGTGCCGAAGGGAAGATCTTCTTCAGCATACTAGCAAAGAGGCTAACCGACTTCCTCTCTAGTAACCGCTATATCAACACATCAGAGCAGAAGGAAGGCATACCCGGGTTGCCTGGAGCATACAGGAGTGGTGACTCAGCTTATCAGAGAAGCCCGGGAGAATAAGGGAGACCTGGCAGTGCTTTGGCTCGACCTGGCTAACTCCTATGGCTCTATCCCCCATAAACTGGTCGAGACAACCCTGGAGAAGCACCATGTGCCAGGCCAAGTGGCTGAACTCATCATGGACTACTACGACCAATTCAACATGAGAGTGTCATCAGGGTCCATAACATCACAGTGGCACAGATTGGAGTTCGGGATCATCACAGGCTGCACCATCTCTGTGATCCTGTTTGCTTTAGCAATGAACATGCTTGTGAAGTCCGCTGAAGTTCAGTGCTGGGGCCCAAAGACCAAAACTGGAGTGGGCCAACCACCAATCAGGCATTCATGGATGACCTGACAATTACCACCGAGTAAGTACCAAGGAGTAGGTGGATCCTGAAAGGAGCTGGAGGAACTGTGCGGACGGGCAAGGATGAGGTTCAAGCTCAAAAAATCAATGTCACTTGTGTTGAAGAGGGGTAAACTCGTGGACAGGTTCCGCTTCAGCATCGGAGGTGCAGTAATTCCAACTGTCTCTGAGAAACCAGTGAAGAGCCTTGGCAAGGTATTTAACAGCAGCCTGAAGGATTCAGCATCGGTTCAGGAAACCTGTCAGGAACTGGAGAGCTGGTTGAGAGCAGTGGACCAGTCTGGGCTTCCCGGGAAGTTCAAGGCTTGGATCTACCAGCATGGCATCCTGCCTAGGGTACTTTGGCCTCTGCTCGTCTACAAGGTTCCCATCTCAATTGTGGAGGGCTTAGAGAGGAAAGTAAGCAGCTTCCTCAGGAGGTTGCTGGGTCTGCTTAGGAGCCTTGGCAGCATTGCTCTCTATGGACGTAACACCAAGCTCCAACTGCCCATGAGATCACTGGAGGAGGAGTTTAAGGTGACAAGGGCAAGAGAAGTAATGATGTACAGGGACTCCAGCGACCCCACGGTGGCCCAGGCAGGGGTTAAAGAGAAAACCTGGAGGAAGTGGAGAGCCGATGAAGCTGTAGCACAGGTAGAGTCTTGGATACAACACAGAGCCCTGGGTGGAACCGTAACCCGTGGTAGAACTGGCTTGGGGACCTTTACAATACCACAGTATGAGAAGGCCAAAGGGAAAGAGAGACGCAGACTGGTGCAGGAGGAGGTGAGGGCAGAGGTGGAGGAGCGAAGGACCAGCAGAGCTGTTGGCTAGAGGCAGCAGGGTGCCTGGACAAGGTGGGAGCCCTTGACCAAAAAATCACATGGGCAAAGCTGTGGTGGGCGGAGCCACAGCGCATAAAGTTTCTTGTCCAGGCAGTATACAACATACTGCCTAGCCCATCAAACCTCTCCATTTGGGGCAAGACGGAGTCTCCCAACTGTCCACAGTGCCCAGACAGGGGCACGCTGGAGCACACCCTGAGCTGCTGTCCAGTAGCTCTTGGGCACTGGTGATACACCTGGCGCCACAACCAGGTCCTGAGACCCATCGCGGAAGCCATCAGCAGGGGAATCAGCAGCAGTAGACGGTCCCGCTCCACCACCCAGAGGATTGTATTCGTGAAAGCTGGCGAGAGGCCGGGAAAAAGAGCAGGAGCCAGGAACACACCAGGACTTCTGGAGACAGCAAAAAGATTGGCAGCTGTCTGTCGACCTGGAGAAGCAGCTGATGCTCCCCCAGCACATTGTCACAACCACCCTGAGGCCAGACATCCTACTGGTCTCAAAGGAGGCGAAGAACATCATCCTGATGGAGCAGACAGTGCTATGGGAGGACAGACTGGAAGAGACCCACGAGAGAAAGAGGACCAAGTTCGAGGGGCTGGTCATTGAGCGAAGTGTATGGCTCGACCACAAAACAAATATTTTTATTGTTTTTCTTTTTGAATGCATGGAGGAGGATAATACAACATATATTCAAACATTACGGCTCTTCCATGAGTTTCCTTACCTCCATTCCCCATTCCCCCCCTTCCCGAATTCCCACATGGCACGAAGAAAGATAATCTATAATAAACATAAATAATTCAATGAAACAAAAAAAATGTTTGTAAATGAAAATCAAATCGTCAAGAAATGAGTACATATGCCGCTGGTTATTCCAAAAGTCCAGAAAGCTTCTTAGCAGTATTTGACCATGTGTCCACTACGGAGTCTGTAGCACCTTGAATTCTGGCCGTTGAGAGCTCCAAATAAATGATGTCCAAAAACGTTAGTATCCACTGACGCCAGCACAAGGAATGTGGGGGTAGCCATCTTAGCGCCAGTATTTTTTTTGCAGCAGTCAGCCCCGCGAGCCAGATCCTCTTCTCGTTCCTGGATAGGTTGTAGCCAGAGTCGTCATTAAGGAGGACTGCTTTTGGAGAAAGGGGTGTCTGTTTGTTGAGAAGATCTGAGATAGTTTGTGAAATCTCAGTCCAAAAAGTGGTCACACTGGGACATTCCCAGTACATATGCATGAAAGTACCAATTTTGTCGTAATGGACTAAATGTTGTACTTACCTTTTCATGTGTGATTCTCAGGGGGACTGGCGGCCCAGCCAGCTCCTTCCTTATAGTGGTCGAAGGGCCCTCGGCCTACTAAAGGAGGGGAGGGGGGTTACAGGTCCTGGGAATACCTGAGGACGGAGATGTACACAATGGATAGACATATTAATTATTATTCTGGTCTTAGTGCACTAAATGTAAAATGTTATGTATATATTGTGTATTACTGCAATAATGTAATGTATGTAGGTTATGTTTGTGTTTATAGGTAACCCCTGCTAGTGGTAATGGTGTGCCCCAGCTTAATTAAGGGGAGGGGCTACTAGTATAAGAGGGGCTTCCTCTCAGAGGCTAGGGGAGGTAGATGTTGGTGGTTAATGTTGGTTATTGGTTATTGGTTATTGGTTATTGGTTATTGGTTGTTGATTGTTGGATATTCGATATAATTGCGTTGAGCCCACAAAAGTCGGGCTAGACTGGCTGCTGTTTGCCAGTGCGTGTTTAAAGTACTGCTTATAAGCCTTTGCGGGCTTGAGTACTTTATAGATGTTTATTTTCCTTTTATACAGTTTTTCTTTACATTTACTAGTATCAGTTATTAACTCCTTTGCAGGAATCCATCATTAAAACACCTTGAACTGGAACTCCTGAGCCTGTATTCATCTCACTCTCTGTAGTGAACCCACCTCCATATTCACCCACTCGTACCACGCTCACAATCAGATAAGGCTGATTTGATATTAAAGATCATTTTCTAAGACCAAGAATATTTAAGTCTTGTTTTAGAAACGAAATGACCAGTTTCATCCTGTTTCAGAGTCATTGGTGTCACGTATAGAATTCACAGGAAAAGGGAGGAAACAAATGCAAGTCTCCAGTCCAACATTTTAATGAAGTGAAGAAACCAAACATAAAACCTCACTAATGGTAACAAACGAAAGCCAACGTAACAACCCACAAACAGTCATTAAACAAAAAGTGCTTAGAAAGAGTACAACATAACAAGGTAACGATGCCCAGGTGGTGGAGCGAAGGAGGTACAACACACACCACCGGAGGGAGGCGTGGCAACGAATCACAACATGGAATAAAGGACAAAACATAAACATAAAGCCACGTAAGGGGGAAGGGGTGGATAATAACAGTAACCAAGTCCAATCATCACGGTTACAATGAAAAAGTCAATTATTATGAAGTTATTATGAAGGCCATAATAAAGAGTAAGATATACCTTTCTGGGTAGTGACAGGTGTACTCACATAATGTGTTTAATGAAAAATATATGTACGTTCACATGCCTCTGGGTGAGTAGAAGATTCTGGCCAACAGTCAAGATTAAGACCATTAATGTGATCACACAAAACAGCAATAATTGAAAAGATTGTATGTTGTAAGATGGGTTTCATGCTGAAGGGAAAATCAAAGCAAAAAAAAACTTTGTATTCTCTGATCTCTTCCCTGCACATGGAGCTCCAGATGCAGCTCATTTAAACATCCATTCGCCTTACTGTCAAACGTGTTTCCTATTAAGGCAGGAAGAGCTTAGGAAAATGACCACCATGACCCTCTTTTCCCAAACATACACATCTGCCGTTAAGAGAGATGAATGGAGTATAAATCTGTTCATATTGAAGTGTGTGTGTGTGTGTGTGTGTTTGTGTGTGTGTGTGTGTGTGTGTGTGTGTGTGTGTGTGTGTGTGTGTGTGTGTGTGTGTGTGTGTGTCCACACTAACTGTCCAACAGAGGCCAGTTTCAGCAGACCACAAAAGCAAACACTGTATCAAGTGATGAGAAAACAGGGAAATATATTGGTCAAAAGAATACCGGACTAACCAGCTGGACAGTGGAAAGGATTTAACGGGCTACATTGTGCAACAGGAAGTGCAGGGGAAGCTGTATATTCTATCAGAGCTAGCTTATTTTTGATGGGTCACTAAGTTCAGTCTGCCTTGCATATAAAAATGATGCAAATGTCATCATGCAGCCAGTTGACTTGCAGTGGTAGCTCAGTGGTTAAGGCAATCAGAAGGCTGCATTCTCAAGCCCTACCACTGCCAAGTTGCTACTGTCCGGCCCCTGAACAAGATCCTTCACCCTCAACTGCTCAAATTGTATGCATGATTGTAAGGTGCAGTCACTAACACCGGGAGTGTGGGTCATGTTAGCCAAGTTATTCGGCTTTGTGTTATACTAACCCCAAAGGTCACCAGAGGACTGTTCTTCTTCTCCTTCCACTCCAACACTACAGGTTCATGATGAACAAGTAAACTCCATGCTTTCTTCATGAATCCTAACATGAGATTATTGGACATGCACCGTAGCTGACTTTTGCTTATTAACAATTTTGAGTACTTCTGCTTAGCTTGTGTTATCAAAGCCATTTTCAGTTTAGTCCAAGAAGATGAAGCTTTTCAAGAACAATAAGAATATTAAAAAGAGTGCTTACTGTAAAATCTAACAATGACAATATTAGGATAAGTTTAGGTCACATGGGTAGGGAAAGATACTGATTCATCAGATGATGCCACTTACCTGGGGCTCAAAATTTGGTTCACTACTGAGCAATTAAAGAGAGGCTTTTTTTTACCCTCAGACAGGGTACAGGGTACTTTCACGCTATTGTGTTACAAACAGGCTTATATATTAAGTTTTATTAGGGTTGAGTGATACAGCATGGTTGCTCCTGGGTACATAACACAAAACAATGATTTTCTGACAGATTGTCTCCATAAATTCTGAAGACTGAGATAGCTCTGTCAGCACTGACGGCACTCTCTCTAGCAGAAGCTGTTCAGCAGGGCTCCGTTAGGGCCCTCATTACTCCCAGTTGCAGAGCTAATCACTAGTTCCCGCTGTGTTCTATGCAGACTCTTTATTAACACTTCAATGGGAAGGCTATTCATAGAATCACTTAAAAATGCCTAAGTTCAATTTCAGTGACGGTTCTATTTTCAGCATCCGTTCTGCCTTTAAGCTCCGCCCCTGTGAACTTCACATGTCTTGTTTGAAAAGTGCAGCTCCCTTTTTTCTGTAACTGGTTCCCAATGAATATAATGTGGATATCACGAAAACAAGTGAGGAAATAATCCAACAATTCATCTCCTAACACAAAGGAGATGTATCGCACTGTGGCCGCTGATGACTGGGCTACTAGCGGGTCTTGTACACTAATATGACTGTAACTCATCACTCCTTTGTTAACTGGGTGTCTTCTTGCCCTTCTCCTCTGGCACGGAGAGAGAACGCGCCTGTGCGACTCAGCCTGGCACCACTGGGCAGTGACAGTGATGGAGTGTCCTGAACCCCCTCACCCGTCTACGGCTCCATCCCCTCATCTGTATCCCTAAGACAGGAACTGCGACACGGCCATTCTGGCTCAGGCCGTATGCCACCATGTACGTGCAACATACGGAGGACCACGAGAAACAAATGATGTGTACATTCATGACAAGTTAGAGTGTCATGTATATTACATGGGAAGGAATGAAGGTTCATAAGTGCTGCATTAAGAAGCTCCAGTTTGCCGGCAGCCAGTACACTACTTGCATGGTCTATTATGGATGTTGTATGTAAATAATATCTTCACAGATTTAATCAACAAGATTGAGCTAATTATACTTTTTGTTGTTGTTAATCTAAAGGAATAGGTTCCTGACGTACATCGCATATGTACTGAAATATGGGGGACTGTGTATAAAAATTGGTGGGATTTCTACATTGTTCACGCAGACGTAGATACTAAATTAAAGCTGACATTCTGCACTTTAACCTATGGTGGCCCAGAGAGTCAAATCATAACAGCCTATGTATTAAGTGTGTACACAAATACCTTAGGGTTAGGGTTAGGTGAAAACTCTACAAAACACCACTCAACAAAAATCTAGCATTTAAAAAGATGCTGATTCTTGAACATCCTTTAATACTTTAACTGACATGCTAAACTTGTGAAGTGCCCCCAGTAACCAGGAGCATCCCCATTAGTCGAATGCAGTGTTGAAATTTGAAAATGTCAACATATTAACTTCATAATCATGAATACACACACAGACACCCACACAACTATGCAGGCGTGCACACACACACACAAACACACACGCACACGCACACGCACACGCACACGCACACACACACGCACACACACACACACACAATGTAGAAATAAATATATACACCACTCCTCTACTCTTCTGCACTGCATTTCCTGCCATACCAAGACCACCAGCAAAATCTCAAGTTCATGCCCTCTGATGACATTGCTTCCTCTGCTCCCCAATATGATCTCATGCCGGAAGCCCAGTATTCTAGAGTTTAGCCTCCCTGAGAGAGGAGGCCTTTTGTTTCTGTACACAGAGGGCCCCTCAACAAACAGCCGGGAGATTTTCTCACCCTGCCAAACAACGACAGAGAGAGCAAGAGGAATGAATGGAGAGAGGGGGGAGGAAGATTGAGACAGCAAGACTAAGAAAAAAGCTAATAAGACAAATAAAAGTGTAATTTCTCATTAATATGCATCTGGATGCTTAATGTTAATTTTGCCAAGTTATTAAATCTTGCATTGACAGTAGATATTACTAAATTTACGACCAGGGCAGTGCTGAGTTTTATTAGAAAAAGTATCGGGCTGGAATTTGTCACCCATATGGACCCTTTGCAAACCCAGTGAGAATGCTGTGCAAGAGACCTGTTTCCCATAAGTGGAGCAGTGTTAAAGCAAGCTACCAGAAATGCTTCCTTCTTTCCAAATGCAACCTAAACAAAGGTTGTTCTGAGGGAGCAGCAATGACCTCACTTCTCACATGGTGGGTGTCAGAGTGCATTTTTAAATTTCCACTTCATGCTGTGGGTTTTCTTACATCTCGTTGCTACAGGGGGAGCCAGGCGCTATGCCACCTCCGTGGAGCCAAAATGTCTGGCAAGTTGCACCAAGGAACAAGAGGTGATTTTTTTACCTCACAGATCCTGTCAAGTTTAGAAATAAGACCCCCATCCATCAAGTTCTCCCAAGTCCCGAGTACAAGATGTGTGTTGTTCATGTGCACCCATTTAAACAATGTGAAAAGTGTTCTTCTGAGTTCAGTAGAAATGCCTCCTTTTTTGCATAAAGTTTTATTTAAAAGATCCTTGTTATAGGAAATGTGTCTGGCTAAAACAAATGTTGCATTACAATGGTGTGGGTGGTATGTGTTTGATCAGCACTACAGAGGAAAGATGAGGAGAGAAGCTGTCAGAAACCTCTAGGTGTCGTTGACTCCATCGTGGCTTTTAAAAGTGGCTCACCTGTACAGATCTGATATTTTATCAGATCTGTGATATTTAGACGGAAGCAAGACCAAGACAGCGGCTGGTTGGCTGTGTCGAAATCAAGACTGACAAATGTGAGTGAAATTTAAGACCACAAATATGAATTTACATTGCGACTATAAATCAAACCTGGCATGATTTGGCTAACACTAGGACATTCAATAATAAAGTGATCTTATTTCCAGTTTTACTGAAAAAATAAGAAATAAATGATGCTCAAACATAAAAGCAGCAAAACATTTCTTCACTGCCTCTCATAATATCAGCAAAATGAATAATTGTACATACATTCTGGTGAATAAACATTTAAACTTTCATTGATTTTAATATTAACACTAGTTCAGACATACTGTGGTCCTGGCTGATCTTGGGACAAAATATTAAGTCTCCATCCATCAGTTCAAGATCAGTTCAAGACTGACGTACAGGTTCACCAAGGCCATAGAAAGACTGAAACAAATCATATGTGTTAATAGGAGGAGGAACCAGTATATATCAACACGTAGATGTTGAAATCATCACATTCATTCCATGGGGTTCTAAAGTTCCAATAGTGTAGATCAGTTCTTTTCCCTTGAATTTTCTAATTTAATTTTCATTGTTGCCATAGAAACAACTGCATATGCAAACAGATGGCATGATATAGATATAGTGTCCATTAGTTTTAAAATGCCATGACACTGGAAATTACATATTCTTAATTCTGATGGTCCAAATTTATTCAACAAACCGATCAGCAAGTCTTATCTTGGTTTCTGCAATTTAATACTGATTACATTGCTGATTACATAATGTTAATTAATGCATTAAGTAATGCAATACACAACTCCTGCTGTGGTGCATGAGGGTGAATGAGTGATAACTAATTGATCCTTTTGTGCCAGTTATTTTAGTGGTTGTGTTAATAAATTTACACATAGCACATCTAGATCGGTGGCAGTTTACAGTGCCACAGTTGGAATCTGAATGGTTAATTAAATCATTCTTGACGAGCACGTCTTTAATGTTCTTGTCTCGTCTATAAGAAATTAGTGAAGGTTGCTTAAAAACGGATGCACTCTGTACATCATCCTGGAGGATGCTATTATATAATAATATAATATTATTATATAATGTATACTAATATACATTATGATATATATGTAATTATAGGGCTCTGGTAAGGCAACTCCATAGAAAAAATTTTACTACTGATTTACAAAACAATCAATCAATATCAATCAAAATCAATAGTGAACCTGCTTGTGTCTAACAGTGCTTCCGGAATGCCTCTTTTAGTTTGATCACAATGTGTGGCATCATTTGGTTTGCACTACAAAACCCCAAAGGGAAATTCACTGGCCAAGCCCTGTTATTCCAGTTAATGCCATGACATAGTGGTTGAGGAATTTGGGGCCATAGAGCACAATGCATATCTTGGTTGCGTGCCATAGCAGAATAGCTGGATCTCAGTTTTCCCCTTTCTCCCTCTGAGCAAGAACAGCAATGCTTTAAAACATGTTCAACAACAACAACAAATAAACTTTAGCGACATGTATTTGCCAAGTATGCGTAACTAACTTCAAATGAACAGTTTACTTCGTGTGGAAAAAGGGTAGTGCACCCAGAGTTAAAATACATTGGACAAGAAGAGACAATAAACAATAGAGACCAGTTCTTCAGTGGGGCTATCTGTTTTGCATTGTAAACCGGATGAGGCTGTAAAGAAAAGCTCTTTGTGCAAACTGAATCTCAGTAAAAGTATTTACAAACATAGTTTGTCCAAAATTTGGATGACTTCCAAAGGTTTTTTCCTCTTCAATGCAATATGTGAAAAGTAGTGCAATGTTGTCTAATGCCGTCTAATGTTAACAAATGGTAAGAAGAAGATATTGTTCATAAATGCTTATAGCATTATATCACATCTTATTAAAGATTTGATCTAATTTGATCTCTGCCAACCAAAGAAATTGTTAATGTTCAAACCTATTGCAGACCTGGCCAAGATATGAAGGGAGACCTACGGGGCAGAGGCACCGATAGGGCAAGAGGGCACAGTGTCCTGCCAGCAGACTGACACACAGGCGAAATAAACACCCCCCACCTGCCACACTGTCCTAGGCAATGACGGAAAAATACTTAACTGGGATAGAAAACAGGAAAAATAAGAAAAAGAACAAAAATTTAACAAGAACAATGGAACTAATAAGAGGAAGAAAAAAGATACCCTCATTTGTTGGGGTTTCTTTACAGCTATTAAAAGGGTAATCTATTCATAATATGTCTTATTCAGGAGGCATGGAGAGTCTGCTAAGAGTGAAGAGTGCTTCTGTGCAGTGGTTTCCTTTTCCGAATGACACAGTTCAAAAGGACGAGGTATATGAAGATCTTGCCGTGTTGTGGGGTTAACAGGCAGCCGTAGCTGCTCAGCTGGAATGTGTTCGGTGTCTGTGAGGCAGCTGCGTAATGGAGGATCCCACCGGTCCCGTCCTCCCCTCTCAGCATTTATGTGGTCTGAGTGGAGCGTCTCGCTTCCCCCTGCACACTCCCGCTGATCCAGTGCCAGCGTGTCCTCAGTTCACCTGAACGCTTACTGCAGTGCTCCACAGAAACACTGCCCCCTCCTTCTAACTCCTCCTCTAAAGCACTTCACACACAGACACACACTCTTACTATACTCAGACTGTCACGCTCTCCTACTACAGCCAGACTTCACGCTCTCCTACTACAGCCAGACTGTCACGCTCCCCTACTACAGTCAGACCATCACGCTCCCCTACTACAGTCAGACCGTCACGCTCCCCTACTACAGTCAGACTGTCACGCTTCCCTACTACAGCCAGACTGTCACGCTCCCCTACTACAGTCAGACTGTCACGCTCCCCTACTACAGCCAGACTGTCACGCTCCCCTACTACAGTCAGACCGTCACGCTCCCCTACTACAGCCAGACTGTCACGCTCTCCTACTACAGTCAGACTGTCACGCTCCCCTACTACAGCCAGACTGTCACGCTCTCCTACTACAGTCAGACTGTCACGCTCCCCTACTACAGTCAGACTGTCACGCTCCCCTACTACAGTCAGACTGTCACGCTCTCCTACTACAGTCAGACTGTCACACTCCCCTACTACAGTCAGACTGTCATGCTCTCCTACTACAGCCAGACTGTCACAATCTCCTACTACAGTCAGACTGTCACGCTCCCCTACTACAGAGAGACTGTAACGCTCCCCTACTACAGTGAGACTGGCACGCTCCCCTACTACAGCCAGACTGTA
Organism: Brachyhypopomus gauderio; assembly: GCF_052324685.1. Lineage (NCBI taxonomy): Eukaryota > Metazoa > Chordata > Actinopteri > Gymnotiformes > Hypopomidae > Brachyhypopomus > Brachyhypopomus gauderio. The sequence continues at coordinate 34,122,938 of NC_135215.1, read as the reverse complement.
ATGCTCTCCTACTACAGTCAGACTGTCACGCTCTCCTACTACACTCAGACTGTCATGCTCTCCTACTACACTCAGACTGTCACACTCCCCTACTACAGTCAGACTGTCATGCTCTCCTACTACAGTCAGACTGTCACACTCCCCTACTACAGTCAGACTGTCACGCTCTCCTACTACAGCCAGACTGTCATGATCTCCTACTACAGTCAGACTGTCACGCTCCCCTACTACAGACAGACTGTAACGCTCTCCTACTACAGTCAGACTGTCACGCTCCCCTACTACAGTCAGACTGTCACGTTCTCCTACTACAGTCAGACTGTCACGCTCTCCTACTACAGTCAGACTGTCACGCTCCCCTACTACAGTCAGACTGTCACGCTCTCCTACTACAGCCAGACTGTCATGATCTCCTACTACAGTCAGACTGTCACACTCCCCTACTACAGTCAGACTGTCACGCTCCCCTACTACAGTCAGACTGTCACGCTCCCCTACTACAGCCAGACTGTAACGCTCTCATACTACAGTCAGACTGTCACGCTGTCCTACTACACTCAGACTGTCACGCTCTCCTACTACACTCAGACTGTCATGCTCTCCTACTACAGTCAGACTGTCACACTCCCCTACTACAGTCAGACTGCCACGCTCTCCTACTACAGTCAGACTGCCACGCTCTCCTACTACAGTCAGACTGTCACGCTCTCCTACTACACTCAGACTGTCATGCTCTCCTACTACAGTCAGACTGTCACACTCCCCTACTACAGTCAGACTGCCACGCTCTCCTACTACAGTCAGACTGTCACGCTCTCCTCCACCCACATACTACACAGTTGGCAGTAGTACGTAGTACTGAGGCTGCTATATTAAGCAGGCTTCATACACTGATGCTTTTTCATAGATTGTGGTTAAGCCAATGCATTTAGGGCTTAAGCACAATTAAAGCAAAAGTTCAATAAAAAGCAAAATATATTTCTGGCATAAATAAATGTAAAGTGGCAAAATTTCACAGGACAAATCAATCAGGTTTCAATGCTTGCTTTTGTTTGAAGTGATGTTTTAAATATGTGACATCAAAATCTGATATTTTGGTTTAATGACAAATAACTCATGTCTGTTTCTCAGTCTCATTCTGTTGTCCTTCAGTGCTCAGTGGAAGAGCGTGTGTGTGTGTGTGTGTGTGTGTGTGTGTGTGTGCATGCGATTGGAGTGAGTTAACAGAGCATCTGGGTGACGCTGAAGGAGCTGCATACCTCATCTCCAAGACGAACTCTCTGACCCACTCTCAGCCACGCCCTCCTTCCAGACCAGACATTTACACGCACACACAATGCACCAAAAAGATGGGGAGTGTGAGAGAGAGAGGGAGACAGAGAGAGAGAGAGACAGAGAGTCACGCACAAAGGTCCCCTGCTGGCCAGATGTGGAGCTACATCTATGTTTCTAGTTTCTCCACATCTTCTGTTTTTGGATGCCATATACTCTGTAAAACAATATATAGGCATGTTTTTAAAACACATGTCATTAACAAAAATGAAACACTGATGCTTAAGCGTCTCTGGGTGTTCACCTACTCATTAAGTAGTGATTATGACAATTTTTCTTATGATCTGGAAAATTCAAGCTTGCTTATGTACACCACAATTATGATAAAACTGTAGACTGCAGCTAGATCTTTATGCACTGTGTGTCACACCACATCAGGGACACGTCTATGTGTTCCAGTGCCAGAGGATCATGCCAGGACAGAGTGTTCCCTGGCTTCAGAGGAAACAAGGAGTGGGTGAGAGGGGCTTCGCTTTGATCTGCAAACATTACGCGTGTGTGTGTGTGTGTGTGTGTGTGTGTGTGTGTGTGTGTGTGTGTGTGTGTGTGTGTATTTGTCTACTTATGCCGACACACAAGCTCATGGTATTCCATCACTGACAGCTGAAAATTTGGCTTTAATTGTAGCCAATGACGTGCAGCCTTAGTGCCCATGTTGTGGTCCGCTAGGTGGGAAAGTGTTGTGCAACCTCATTAATTCAGGTGTTTTGGGGGGAAATAACTCACCAAGTTGGCCATCAATTGGCTCTCGGGAGGCACTGCCTCTTCAGAGCTCATTTAAAAATAAGAGGACAAGCACTAGCACACATGCCGGGGTCTCCATGGCAACTGGCAGTTCTCGGCTGGAATTCCGGATGGATGGCCCGAGATCTTCCCACGTCTCAGCCGGAGGAGGAACGCCTGCTTCAAAGACTCACCGCCAGTTTCTGTACTGGAGAGAGGGGGCTCACCAGAAAGGGCTGTCACAAAGCAAAACAAAAAAAAACGTACGCCGACATTTGCACGTGTGATTCGCCTGTGAGCATGCCACGTACGCAGTCCAGCTCCACGGTGCGTAAGAGTGCATCACGTGTCTCTATTTGACACCCACGGCTGAAATGAAAGCCGTCAACATAGCCAGCAACCCGCTCTTTTCTCATTGCCTCATCCTCCTGTTCGTTCCAGCACTCTTCGTCACCGGATCAGATCTCTCCTTCTCTAACAAGCCTTAAAGCTCATCCAGCAAGGTTCTGTGACATTTAGCCTATGTCTTTAGCCATGTGTCCTGGCTCTTCCAACCCCTAAAAAGGGCATGTTTCCCCTCTCCCTGGCCCCAGCAGGAGCAACGCTCAGGGTCCATGGTCTGCAGCCGTCAGCCATGTAGGGAGTCACGGAGATAAGGCCGCCCAGCCAGCACCAGATGCTACAGATGTGACCCATCATGGGATACAGACATTGTGCAGACCCACCAATTAATCAGTGCAGACACACACACATGTGCGCTTGCACTTACACATTCAGTCCGTACAAACGCATCTTAGGGGGCCACACAACGGCTACAGTTCCCCTGAAAGGCAGACAACAGCGAGGCAGGAACAGCTGGTCTCCAGCACTGGCTTAGAGCCGCCGGACTAATGGAATAATGAAGCCATCTGCAGTTATTTTATGAGGAGAGATTTAAATGGCAGCAGAAAGTTGAATATGAATTTATTAGCTTATGGTTTAAGGTTAAACGTATTTCAGTACTAGGTCAACATTTTGTTGATAATCTTTAAACTGAATATCGCATTATTGCTGACTATTGACCTATTGTGTGCCTGTTCACATTGTATAGGCATGCCATGGGCTTTTGAGATGAAGTGAAACTGTTATAGTTGACTTGAATCATCACCATGCAGCAATCTCAGTCAAAGTCTGTGTCCCATGAGGACATGACAGGGACACAATAGGACTGCACAGATCAGCTGTATGACATGCCATGTACGTATGTATGAATGAGAGGGGGTATGTTTTCATTTACTGTTCTAGGTCAGGATGTTACCCAGAACACAGTTCTTCCTCCTCATCCATACACGTAGCGCTTCACATCTGATCTGGCCATGATGGTGGTAGTCTTGTGCCAAGGCATGTGCCAATCAAACAAAAGCACCTTTTGTTTTACTAAGCCAAAGCATCACAGGAAATTAAGCAAGCACACACCTCACTCGGAGCGTCGTGCTGTGGATGTGTCCCGTTTGTGAGGACACGGTGTAGCACAAGTGCAGATAACACCAAAACCCTATAGGAATGAGGAAAAAACACGCACTGTATGTTTAAACTCATACTTTTAAGCAATTTAACAAAAAACAATAATATAAATAATCTGGGGTACGCCACACCTCACGAGTTACTTGGATTGGTTTAAAGTAGTGAAACAGGCATGACAAGGACCCAGACACAGAGATATAAAGGAATAGTACAGTACGTGTTGCTTTATTTAGCTGTGGTATCACACATTTTGAGAGCATAGCCAATAATGAGAAGGAGAAGGTTAATCAAAAATGACCACAACACTGAACGGGTTCGGCTTGTTTTGGCCTCAGCTGTTCTCTGCTATCATAGGTAAACAGTTCCTCTTGGCACCATGTGGCACGTAAGAATACCAGGCAGAGAAATCCTTTATGATTCACAGTGTTTTTCCCTGTTGTCATTTTCCCCTAGTTCTGGAAAGAAAAGGGATTAGTTGGAGCAAGAGATGTGTGACTGGTCAGACATGGACATGGGCTCATCTTCCTGCATTTCTTTAGAAAAGTTACTAAAACATTTTGGATTTGCCTTAGTTTAAATATTTGACATGCAGTTTAGCATACATAAACAACTGCATCAGTAATTTTAAATGTATTTCTGTGGCTCTAAAGGGCTTAACAGGAATTGTGCAAATGAACTTAGTTAGGAAAAAAAAATAAAAGCAAATAAGATCAGTGCTGCGTGGTTTCAGCGGCAGAGAGAATGCCACAGATATGTTCACACACACACACACACACACACACACACACACACACACACACACACACACACACACACACACACACACACACACACACACACACACACACACACACACACACACTCCTTTCCAGAGACTACTGTATTCTCTTGGATCCCCCCAGTTCTTGGTTTAAAACAGATACCAAAACCGACGTTTTGTTGTGTCAGAAAACAAAAAATAAAAACATACGTGTAAGATGAAGTAATAACTTCCGCTTTGTTTAAAAAGGGTAGCATTTCATACTGTTTATTTTTATACTGTTGTATTATTGTATTATACTGTGTTGACGAATTTCAGTTTGTGGAATTTCAGTTAGTGGAATATATTACACCTAACTTAAAATCTTAGTTACCGGTAAAATGACAAATGCCCATACTGTAGTGATAAACATCTAATATCTTTATAACACCAATATGTGTTGTTGGGGTACAACCACCCAGTTCACCTTCATCAAAATACATAAATACATAACATGCATTATACATGGGGACATGTGGAATATTACCAAGTTACAGAAATGAGATCTCAAACAGAGGCTTACATTTATACTCATCACTGTCAGGCAGAGTGAAGCAGGAGATGGAGTTGAAGAGGATGTTTTTATAGTCAGAGGTCTGATTCACCAGGGACCATCTGCTCAGACCTCTCTCTCAACAGTGCCAAGGGAGACTCCACCCTCCAAGAGGAGCAAAGAGGTCACTAGACATGGGCGTGTCCCCTCATCCGCCACAATAAACCCATGTGACAGGCTAAAAATACAAAGTAATCATGCCCATATGACAGGACAGTTTTATTCTACTAATTTACTGGTATAAATGTACATGCACCCAGTATTTCAGCTGTACATTATGAGAGCTCGAGTAAGAAGAGTTTGTGTGTGAGGACAACTTCTAGCCAGCACTCGTGCACACACATCTGCACACATCCTTGAAGCACACTGCTGTCTGAGTGTTTAGCTTCTCCTCCTCTCCACTCTTTGCCAGCAGCTGGTAACAGGTGTCTCCGCTATTGTCCTCTTTGTTTAAAAGAGAGACACTGGCCCCTCCCCACTTTGAATAGCCAGACAATGACATGAAGCAGTCATGAATATCTGATGATTGAGTTTGAATATGGGTGTGTTGGGAGGGAGGTGCTGAGGGGTTATGGGGAGGAGCTTGTGATACAAATCTATTCTTTACCTTTTACATCGCTGCTCTAACTTAGCAGTGTTAATGCAGGATTGTTTATGGAGTGGGGGGTTAAGCAACAACTCTGTTGTATGCTGTATTGTATGCTGTGTTGTATGCGGTGTTGTATGCTGTATTGTACATCATTTCCAGTGGAATAATGCTGAGATTAGAATAATGAATAATGAATAGAATAAACACAATAATGCTGGAAACATTTTATTTTATTTTTTTTACTTTTCCCTCTTTTAAGATTTTTAAAAATATTAATCCTTTCAGAGCTTAAAAGCCTTAAAAGCCTTAAAAGGACCTTTTAAAACCAAAACCAAACTGGTGGCCCAGTAGTTAGCACTGCTGGATCACTGCACCAGTGTCCAGGGTTCTCCCTCTGCCCGTGAGGGCTTCTTCTCGGTACATGGGACAGGTGAGTGCTCTCTGATGGTCTGGTGCCTTCCTCAGTGTTGGTGCCTGCCTTTGGTGCTGAGATAAGCTGAATTAGATTAAGTAATTTATGAGATTAGTGATATATACTTCACTCTTAATGCCATAGAAACCCCCCACTCTACTCAGCACAGGTTCTGCTGTATATACTGACTTGTTGATGGTTGTTTTTGAGACACAATTTGCTAGGATCATTTCTGGCAGACAAATCCCAGGCATTGACGAGCATGTGTTTTAGAATATTTTACTGCAAAAACCAGGATGTGGCGCTTTTATGGAGCCCGCATGTTCTGGATCTCTGTAATGAGTGGTTGGATCACATTGATGCACGTTAAGTAATCAAATTAGTATTCAATGAGCAATAGCTAATAGACAAATGTGGTCAGAATGCATGAGGAATTAAATATCGTAGGAGAACCTCGGTTATTAAATTATTATTATTAAAAGTTTAGTTTTAGTTTAAAGTTGTTTTCTCTGTGTATCTCTGCGGAGTCATTTTAGCCACTATTTAAAAGATATTTTAGTCGATTTCTCAACATTTTGTAAAGTACAGAATTTAACGTATCAAAAATACTGCTGTGACATGCTGAAAAAATGTCCACCTGCTAATAATGCTGATTAAGCCTACAATTTTTTGGTCCATAACTTGAAGAAATTATCTCCTATACAGATAAACTCTAAAACTTTAGAGCCAAAATATAATATTCAGTACTTCTTTTTCACTCTGCCCCATAAGCTGAGGCATCACGTCCTAGTAGATATGGCGGAAGACTGAATCACAGTATAACTGAGTTAAGAAATAGCCTTTAACAATAGATATGGTCTTTATTTAAAATCTGTGACTAGACTCCTAATGAAGAAACTGAGGGTGACATTTGGAAGAAACCACCTTCCTTGGGTGACACCTGACAGATGATTTTGGAATGAAAACTATAAATGATGAAATCAATCAAAGGTGCTTTTATAGAAGTGGAATACACTGCCACGTCTCTTTGCATCTGTTGCAGCTTTGAGTTTGGTTTGTATAATGTTTATCCACTCCCACAGAACCTGAGGTTTCATTTAAGGTTTTTATTGGGCACCTTCTGCTTATTTTGAATTCATCATGTTGTGAGTCTGCGGGCCACCCTGCTGGTGCATGGTGGGTCAGGGGAGCGGTCTTGGGTGGCATGAGTTATAACAACATCATAATATCATTATAATGTCTCTGGCCATGCTGGGTGTGTGCAGGATGGATAGAGGAGATGCGTGGAAAACATCAGGAGAGAATGTCTCCCTCACAGCTGAAAACCCTGAAGATGATGAGGTCACTGGTCCAATTATTTTCACATGGCTCACTTTCATAGCATTAGCCACACCTCAAAACACTGTGCTTGCTTGCTCTCTCACTCACTCTCTCTCTCTTTCTTCTCTCTCTCTCTCTCTCTCTCTCTCTCTCTCTCTCTCTCACACACACACACACACACACGGCTAAGATTTATGAACTTGATAACCCTTATATTATACTCTATGAACCTTACAGTAAGTGTTAATAAAAAATTCAAACATGTTGATACATGCTAGCCTGGCTATATCACACCTGCTCTCTTTACCACTGTAAGCAGTAAAGGATTTTGGGCAGGGCTACACACCAGAGCTGTATCTGCAAAATCTCACTGACCTCACCCCCATTGTTTGCACAACATTTCTGGTTTGTATCCAATTGTGCGGGCTTTACTCCTTCCATCAAAAATGTTTCAATCAACAGAGTTACTTTCTGTAACTGTTTTAAGTATTAACAATATAGAGAGAAATTAATAGAACTGTGAATAAATTTCTAGACTATAGTGCTCACAAGTGTTTAGCTAGTAACACATTTTGACCTAGCTCTAGTTATTACTCTAGTGAAAACACACATACACACACAATACAGTATGAACTGGTGATGGCAGCTACATTGTAAACTATGAAACAATGCCCCCTCCTGTACCTTCATGGTAACCACTTTTTCATTTTATATTGGGCAGAGTACTATACATGCAGATTGGAGGGGTGGAAGGGGGGGGGGGGGGTACGGTGGTCAGTAAATGTACAAGTTCAGTAACATCAAACATTAGTCTAGATCATATGATCGTAGAGAATTTTTAAAGTCTATTAGTTCTGAACAACCAGAATTAGCTTCCAATACAAAACAGAACTAGTGTCAGAACAGAACAGAACATGTGTCTGTGTACCTAAGTGAGTGTGAGTGAGTGATTGAGTAAATAAAAGAGGTAGAATCAGCTGCCCTTAAAATTTACAATAACCTATATCAGAACCTTTGAACAGAACATCTATGTAGCTTAACAGAGACCAACAGAATTAAGGCAACAATCAATGTTGACCGGTCAGCTTTGATAACAGGTCTCCTATGGTAATGAGAAAACACCTGTGGCCTCACACCAGCTGGGCCTCATCTGGTTCTAGACACAGTTCCCGATCCATATCCTCTGTCAGAGTATGGATCAGGGTCTCGGTTTTTGACAAAGAAAGAAAAATTGTGGTTACTCGTGTTTGCAGGCAGGATTGTCCTCATTTCTATTCTATCATCTCCAGATTGTTTTTTTTCTTACCTATTGGTCCATTATGGGGTTCCTCCAACCACAGATTAAATAACAGAAGTGACAAATGGCATTTTGCCAAATCCACAACTCCCTTTTAAAGCCTGATGGTTCCTTATAATAGGCTGTCTAATTTCTAGTTTTAGTTGTCATTATAAAACCAGCCCTTTATCTACTTAAAAACCCAAACTACAATGATTAAAAAATGGTATGACTGTTCCTAATCTTGCTAATATATAAGGTAATATGCACATCTGAAATTTTCTTAGTCATTTGATTTCATTTTAATGATCACAACAGATGCAGCCCCACAGATCTGAATGATCTACTTCTTATGATTTCAGATGCAGCCCCACAGATCTGATTGTGTCAACTATAGAAAGAAGTACTGCACTGTATTTTCACACTGCTGCATATCTGTTTATAATTCATACTGCGAGTTTACCAAGTTTTAATAATAATGTAAGCTGAATTGTTTTAAGGAGAGCTGTAAGAACACTTTCTAATTTGCTTTGCATAAAAGTGTTTGCATCACATAGTTGCAGACAACGTGAGAGCTGAGAGTCAATTTGTCCTTGAAAACAAAAGTGTTGGCATGTAAACCAATGTCAACATGTGAAAATACAGGATTTATAGTCATCCTTCTAGTTTTGAACTAAGGTATTGGTAGGTTATTAAAACACTTCTGGTTTCTCATCATCACTCATATGGTAATACTTCTTTTCTAAATACAATATGGAACTGTATTTTTAAGGAACACTTATGGATTCTATTCAAACTGAAGACATTTACAAAAAGGCCTTCATCGTATCTATCATCACATTGAATTACACTTCTTGCAAAGGCAGGGAACTGTGTCCGTGATACTACATACAGTAGATGACTGAAAGGTTCCTTCCTACAGTTGGTTTACACTCAGAAGAGCAGTTCATCTCACACAGACCAACAGCAAACATGGCTGGAAACCATGAGATTATATCGCCCCGATGCTGACCAACTTTGGAAATCACCTTCTGATCCTAATGTGAGCTGTGCAGTCTGTCAGTATTCAAAAAGGCACTGTTGTAGGTGCTCGGCCTGATTTATTGTTGAGAGGGAAATACCGGGAGATGTTTAGTGTTAAACTGGTGCCCTGTCCAAGATCCACCCTCTGTGGTAAACTGAGCAGTCATGGATATGCATCAAAAAAATAATGCAACCGAACCACAATGCAAGCTCAAAGTTTCCCTTCTCTGACATCATCAAACTGTGGTTTGCATTAAAAATAAGGCAAATGCAAAACAAAACCGATTTGAACGATTAACTTCATGCAAAGTTGTGGGTGTGGATCTAGGGTTGAAAATATCACCTGAGAACCAAAGAGAACCAAAATATTTATACCTCTTAACAACCAAAATAGATACTGTGTGACAACAGACACACATTTTCAATGTGAAGGCAAATCTTTGGTCCAACAGAACAATATAGGGAGATGAGATGACATGACTATTAGCAATGACCATAGGTCACCCCAGACCACAAATCTTCCATATCTGAAAGAGGCAGAACATTCTTCACATTTAAAATCTCTAATAAATATAACTAAGTGTAATAAAGCAGTAATTCAATAATAACGCACATAATGTTGCCATATTTTAAACAAAGTTATCAGAAACGTGCATTTTCAAAATACTGAATCTACATTTTACTTTTAAATGGACAAACTTGAATTCTGTATGTATTTGTGCTTGCAGGCCAACCCTGTAATAAATCAGTGTAATGCTACACAGTGTTGACTCAGTCGCAGGCTGGGATGTATTTAGTGTCTTATACAAGGGTAGCGTTCCTACCTCAGTGCACAAACATGCAAGGAGTTGGGAATGTTGAAATGACTCATTTATGTGCATATCTTGTTTCTTGATCTGCAGGAAAAAGATACACACACCCACATACTGTACATCAACATGTTTTCACTTTATGGGACAGTGAGCAACTATGCCTCACTGCCTACAAATATTTCATAAAGGTTCAAACCCATGATATACCTTGCTGATCACCGAAAATGCTTCTTGGCGATGTATGAAACTTGAGTAAATAGTTTGAGCTTTGTCCTTTGACAGATATAAATTATATTGGGAAATATCAATAAATGTACTGCATCATCAAGTTACAGTTACATGAGGAAAAATCTTTAAAAGGGCATTTCCTTGTAGGTTGGCTTTTGTCAAGATTATCCACAAACCTAATGTTGTAGTGTGTATCCTGTTGTCTGTGGTCCCAACCACCATGACAGGGATTTATCTCAATGTGCTACTGTAAATCACATACTATGACAAAGGTTAAAAACAAATAAACTTCAACACTTTTCCTCTGAAAAGGGGAAATTGTGACATGAACCAGGAAAAACACCAGATTTTAAAGGAATGTTTCTGCGTTTAATGTGTATATCGAACATTGTGCAAAAACGCAAACACAACCCAAAACCACCAGCATACCCAGGATAGTCTGTTATTGCATCCAAAGAACATTGCAGTAAATGGACAGTTCATAAAAAGTCACAAGCACATCCTACCCATGTCTGACATCAACCTGAAGAGACAAACCATGTAGACGCTTGTTAAAGCTTGTTTGTATTTAAATATCATTTGTTGAGATGTAACCTTTTAACAACCCAAAATTTATCAAATGTAAATTGTCCAAGTTCAATGTTTATTTTCAAAGTTTAGAATCAGACGGCCTTCATTTGAGTTGCGCAGATCACATTTGAGCTGTCTTCACTTAATTTCATTTGGAAGGGCAGCAGCCAAACTTGTGTTCTGATCATCAAATCAAACACCACCTGTCTGATGTTATATAATTTACTTTCCTGCATGTTCAACATCCATGACAGAACGACTGAGCATTTTCATACACAACAGTCTGCTTCGAGTTGTTTTTCATGTCTGCATGGAGTTGGATCTTTATCCGTGGACTTGGCAGCTGTATGTTCCCCAAAGCTCTTTGGGAGCTGGTACCTGGAGCTCCCCATGTGGGCAGGGACATCCCAGGTTTCAGCTAGGAAACACAGACCACTCCCTGTGGCTCAACGAGGATGTTGTTCATGCTTCTTGGTCCAAGGCAACAAGGAAACCAGTGATGCAAACACCATCTGAGAGACAGAGAAACCACCACCAAAGCCTTCCTGGGCCTGGAATTTCTTGGCAGGAGAGCGAGTAGGCCCTTCAGTCTTACTATACAGAGGCTGATCATGTCTGAGCACTTTTTGAGCAGTGTAGTCTGGAGGCTGCCCAGGGGCTTGGACATATGCTGTGTGTTTTGTGAGCACAGACATGGTTGCAGTTGCTTGATCAAACAAGGAGCCACATCGATGCAAGATGTCAGTGTGAGGGCAATGCCTCCATCAACCCCAGGCTTATCCCAGAATTAAGACAAATATAAATTTATAGGCCAATACTAGTGAATAGAATTATCAATAGTTTATTGTGTTTTATATAACAGATGCAATATGATTTATCTAGATACAGACATCAGATTACAGACATATATAGGACAATAAGACCACACCAAGTTGCCAAGGAGGGAACACATCATTTTCTATTACACCTTTCATAGTTTTAAAGGGCAAATATGTTTTATGCAGTGCAGCAGTAAGAGGTGTAACTGCAAAGGCTAAATTATCTTCAGATAATACTGAATTTTATACTATAACAACTTACACATTTATATACCCTTATATTCCTAGACCATACATTTAATAAATTTCAGGGAATTATAATAGCTTATTTAATATTCCAGAATAGCACACACACGCATGTCTGCGCTCACACACACCCTTTCCTGATTTGTGAGCAGCTACTATACGCGGGTCCTTGGTGAGCTCCCTCGCTTTAGTCATGGCTGTCTACAAGCCAACTGCAGAGAGCTGCTGTTTTTCACCTGTTGAGTTGATTAAAACAGCTGTTCACAATGGATCAGGGTCACTGGGATGCTTTAGAACAGCTTGGACTATTTGGACTGGTATAGAACTTTGGATTCGTCCCATAGACTGGGACAGTTTGATTGCTGAATTACATTTGATTTGTTGAGACAGTCCTGACAATATGCATATTTGTACTACTATACTGTGTGTTCTAAAAAATGCATAATAACATACCTCAGAACAACAAACTCCATACTCATGTATCTGCTTGACGGTGTTACTTAGGGCCAGTCAACTTAGCCCTAACCTTTCCTTAGGATCACTGCTACACCACGAGGTGAGACCTTGCATGGAGCCCCAGACCGAGAGAAATTCACAGTCATGTTTAGCTTCTTCCGTTTTCTAATAGTTGCTCCAACAGTTGATATTTTTTCACTAAGCTGCTTGGCAATTGCCCTGTACCCCTTTCCAGCCTTGTGGAGGTCTACAAATTTTTTTGTCTCTGGTATCTTTAGACAGCTCTTTGGTTTTAGCCATGTTAGCAGTAGGAGTCTTACTGATTGTGTGGGGTGGACAGGTGTCTTCATGCAGCTAATGACCTCAAACAGGTGCTCCTAATTTAGAATAATAAGTGGAGGTCAGCTTTTTAGAGGCGGACCAACAGGTCTTTGAGGGCCAGAATTTTTGCTGATTGGCAGGTGTTCAAATACTTATTTGTAACAGTAACACACAAATAAATTATTAATAAATCATATATTGTTCTTTCCAGATTTTTTTTTTTAAGATTATGTCTCTCAGAGTGGACATGTAGCAAAGATGAAAATTTCAGACCCCTCTATGATTTATAAGTTGGAGAACTTGCAAAGTTGCAGGGTGTTCAAATACTTATTTTCCTCACTGTAACCTCATCTTATATCCAGAATCTAGTTCTGCTGCAGACTGGATTACACCGACTGCTGCTTGGTGCACAGCGGATCAAAGAATTGATGGCAGTACTCCCTTGGAAAAGTGTCACACTAAAACACAATCGGTATTCATACATCTTCAAAGCAATTGAAGAAATTATTTGTCAACCTCATGATAGTAGTGCCCTCTAGTGCTTTATATTGTGCACTGATTTTTTCTGATTGTATTACTGAAGAATCAACTGACTCTAAATAAAACGTTTATTAGACAAGAAGAAAAACTTTGACCACATTTGTCTCAAATGGAAAGGAATGCAAAATAACCAAACCAGCTGTGTTGACAATAAAAACAATTCTACATTCATGTATCCTTTCATAAATCATATTATACCCGTCAAACTAGCTTGCAGATGACCACTGCTGATGCTGATGTGCAGACTATTAATAAGCTGGAAATTACCTTTACCTACCAAACACAGGGTTAGCGTTAGGCCTACAGCGCCCTCCAAAATTATTGGCACCCTTAGTTAAAATGTGTTAAAAGCCTTAAAATAAATTTATTGCAGAAGCATAATCTCACTCTGGAAAAAAAAATAGCTGACGGACACAGTAACGTCATACGTCAACTTTTGTGTGGAGATGTGTATCCCCACCAAAATGGTGAAAATACACAGCAACAACAAACCTTGGTTCACAAAAGACATTCAACTCCTTCGCAAGAAAAAAAATACTGCTTTTATAGAGGGAAATAAAGAGCAATATAATACAGCTAAATATGAACTCAGAGCTGCGATTAGAAAAGCCAAATCCAAATACGCACACGGATTAGAACAGCAAATAACATCTAATGATACTAAATCAATTTGGCAAAAAATAAAAAACATGACTAGTTACAAAAAAAGGCCCTGCCCTTCACTAGACAGTAGTAGAGACCTACCAGACACATTAAATAACTTCTATGGCAGATTCGAACAGCAGCCTATCCCTTCTATTCCGACTCCAGTTCCTCCACCATTACCTCAGTTTCACATTCAGGAGGAGGAAGTGAGAGCCTCTTTTAGTAAAAATAAAAAGAGGAAAGCAGCGGGCCCTGATGGAGTCACCCCAGCTGTTTTAAAACACTGTGCAGCTCAACTAGCTCCAATCTTTACTTTTATCTTCAATTGTTCTCTCAGTCAGTGTACAGTTCCAAAATGTCTTAAGGATTCGGTTATCATCCCTGTACCAAAAACTAAAATAACAAAATATCCTGTCTTAATGATTACAGACCTATCGCTCTTACATCCGTTGTTATGAAATCATTTGAACTAATCATACTCTCACACTTGAAAGAACTTACTTCTCATCTCATGGACAATTACCAGTTTGCTTACCGGTCTAATAGATTCGTTGAAGATACAGTTAACCTGGCTCTCTACAGGATTATGCAACACCTAGAATCCCCAAACACTTACGCCCGGATATTGTTTATTGATTTCAGCTCCGCTTTCAATACTATCAACCCAGTCATCCTCTTCAATAAACTTATGGACATGGACATTGATATTAACCTATGTTACTGGATTCACAGTTTCCTGTCACAAAGAACACAGAGAGTCAGGATGGGTAGCCTCTCATCCCAACCTCTCACCCTAAGTACAGGTGCCCCCCAGGGTTGTGTTCTTTCACCATGGCACTTTTCACTCTACACAAACACTCTCACATCCACTCACAGTTCAGTCTCCATTCTTAAATATGCAGACGATACAACAATAATTGGACTCATCAGTAACAATAACGAATATCATTATTGTGAACAGGTCAACCAAGCAGTCACTTGGTGCCAAAACAACAATTTACAGCTTAATACATCAAAAACACAGGAACTAATAGTCGATTTTTCATGCTCACCTACTTACAAAACATCCATCCTCATCTCCACTCAGCCTATTACCATCACAGACTCATTCAAATTCCTTGGTACATACATCAGTAGTTCACTCAAATGGAGACAGCATTCACACCAAATATACAAAAAAGCCAATAAAAGACTATATTTCCTCAGACAACTGAAAAAATTTAGAATCAGGCCGAACATCCTCCTTCAGTTTTACACAGCAATCATCCAAAGCATACTTACCTCATCTATAATAGTCTGGTACGGAAATCTGGATAAGCATTCACGAAATAAACTACAATGTATAATAGATAAATCATCCAAAATCACTGGCCACACCCTCCCATCCATAGACACACTGTATCAAAAACGCATCATACAACGAGCCAAAAAGATCACTTCAGACCCCTCTCACCCTGCATATCACTTGTTTACACGCATGCCTTCTGGAAGACGCTATAGGTCCCTACCAACAAAATCAGTCAGACTCAAAAACAGTTTCTTTCCAACTGCTGTGTGGTCACTAAATCAATGTATGATCTGAAAGAATTGTTTGTCTATGTCTGTATATTGTAGTTGTATTTATGCATTTGTTTTTTCTTTTGACACAGAGATGTGAGTATGTTATGCTGTACCGGAAGCAAATTCCACCAACTTGTTGTGTGGTCATTAATAATAAATGAATGAATAAATCTTCTCCTATAACTCTTCACAAGATGGGAAAATACAGAAAGAGGGATCCTCAACCACTTCTCTTCGCACAACCTCTCTAAATCACCCTGGGTCGTCTTCTATGCATTCTCCTTCAGCTCAACCCACAGGTTGTCTATTGGGTTGAGGTCTGGGGACCTGAGAGGAGCTAGATTTTGTGCCTTATGAACCATTTTTGGGTAGATTTGATGACGTTAACGTATTCTGCGTACTCATCCTTGGTGTTATGCCAGACCCACTTGGAGTGTTTGCTTTGGTCAGATGTGACTAGGATGGAGTTTCTGGCAGCAAACACTCCCAGTTAAAATCCCAGTACCACTTGGCAACCTCCAAGGCTTTCTCTGCATGTCTACCAAACAGCTTGTTGGCATGTAGATAGCACATGATGGTTGTTTGGGAGACCTAGACCCAAGGTGCTACCATTTGATTAAATTCTTACAGTGAGCTTTGGAGAACTTTTCACTTCTCTTACCATCTTTCTCACTGTGCATGGTGGCAAGATACACTTGCACCCTCTTCCAGGCTTGTTTTCTTGCAACCATTGTCTGATTGATGAAGGTCGACACACATCTGCCTTACTTGAGTAGTGTGTTCTTTTATCTTTCCCATGTTTAAGAGCAGAAATAGGCCTCTGTGTAACACCATATTTATACCCCAGGGAAACAGGAAGTGAAGAATTACTAATTAAAGGTTCCTCGATACTTTGATCCAATTTATAAACCACAGTAGAAATGACATAAATGATTCAAATACATTTATTTCCAAGAAACTGTTAAGGCTTCAAACAATTGTGGAACATTTTATGGTAATTTTATGGGAAATAATTATTTCTTACTCAGGATTTTTTCTTTATGTTTTTTTTCACTTGAGTTCAAGGTTGCTTTTTGCTCATTTTTTCAGAGTGACATTATGCTTCTGCAATAATAATAAAAAAAAATATTTTAACACATTTTAGGGGTGACAATAATTACGGAGGGCGCTGTATATGTTGTACAGCTACGTTATTCAGTGGGCACAAGACAAACCAGTGCAATATATATATATGTATATATACTGCACTGCTGAGTGGACGTGAACAATGAGGGACGTCAGGCTCCCTTCGGTAGGTCTGTCTGCCTGCTTGTCTACCTGTCTGTCTCTCGCTCTCTCGTTAAAGGGAACAGTGCGATCATACCATGCAACATAAGTCTATGATTATGTTATGTTCTCCACACCCCCCTCTTTTGTTACAGTTCTGGCGTCGCTAACTACTGGTCCTCCTCGCCTGCGGCCTGACTGGAGATGAGTGGAAGATGTCGGTTTCGGGGCTGAAGGCCGAATTAAAGTTCTTGGAGTCAATTTTTGACCCGAACCACGAACGTTTCAGAATTATCGACTGGAAGCCCGACGAGCTCAGCTGCCAGTTTAACGTGACCGGGGAAAAGTTGTTGATTATCCATTGCAACATTACGGTAAGGAAACACTGGAGGACTCAGGATAACTAGCTAGCTAACATAGCTGTGTGTCCTAACCGTCCCTCAACACCCAAACTGGAGTTAGCTAGGTTAGCTGGGTTAGTTAGCTGGGTTAGCATCACCCACACTGGATGTGTGCACCTCATAGTCAGTGAAAGGTGACCAGGTTATCTGTCTAGTTTGGCCCGTGTAGCAACACATATCGACGTTGTCCACAACCATCTAGCTAACTTGAAACAAGTAAGTGGTTAAAGTCACCAGGAACAAGCTCACTCTACCCTAACCACCGCTAGCTGGCTAACTGGTTAGTTCGCTGCTGACGTAAACTTGCAACCAGGTTAGTTGCGCAGTTTATATATAAAAAAAACATCTTTTAGAAAAAAACAAAATAAAAATAAAACCATTGTTTACATGCCCTCAGCGGTTTACTGGTCCAGGTTGTTGTCTGCTAACTAACCCAAGCCTGTTAAATTGAGGGGTGGCTAGCTTGAGTCGTAGTGGCTAATCTGTGTTGGAATGTGACACTTTATCCGGCTAATCTTAACTAGCTAACTAGTTAGTCCGTTGATGCACAGATGTGTTTGATAAGTGCCTCAGAAGGGGCTTGATTTTAGCAAGACTATAGGAAGCAACAATAAAACTTTAATAAAAGTAGCTAATGTTATCTAGTTGGATAGTTATTAAGATATGTAGTTAACGTTAACTGGATTAGGCGTCTACATAACCTAGATGGTTAACGTTAGCTGGATTAGGCGTCTATCTACCTAGATAGTTAACGTTAGCTGGATTAGGCGTCTATCTACCTAGATAACGTTAGATGGATTAGGTGTCCTGTCTACCTAGATAGTTAACGTTAGATGGATTAGGTGTCCTATCTACCTAGATAGTTAACGTTAGATGGATTAGGTGTCCTATCTACCTAGATAGTTAACGTTAGCTGGATTCGGTGTCTACACAACCTAGATAGTTAACGATAGCTGGATTCGGTGTCTACCTAGACCGTTAACGTTAGCTGGATTAGGTGTCTACAACCTAGATATTTAAATTTAAATACCGAGGATACCATTATTTGCGCAATAGAGGTATTTGACCAAAATGTTTCACTTTAGCAGTGAGTTTAAATTCCCCAAGAGTTAAATTGATTTAAATCACCGATGTATATAGCTAAAAGGATTATTGGGATCTTGGTCTGTCATTTAGATTTTTAATTATTATTGTTAATATATACAATTACAACAGTTTTGTTAGGTAGCTATTTAGTTAAAATTGTTATGTTGGGTAATTAAGATAACCTAACTAGTTTACTTCAACTGTTGCTAATAAGTGATTGCAAGGTAGAACACAGATCCCAAAATTCCTAATAGTTTCATAAGATATGACTATGCTAGCTATCTGGGATCTATCTGTCTACCTTAGATAGCAGCTTTATAGTCGGGCTTGGGAAGCTGATTATGGAGATGTTCAGTGTGTTAAAGTATTCTCTATTGAATTGGTACAATAAAGAGTAATTGAAACCTGTCAAATTTGACATGCGTAGTTATGTATTATAAAAAAAATATAAACATGGCTATTTAACAAATAGTACTTGTCCTATCTACAAGGACGGCAATGGAATATTTATATGAATAAATAAACCATTCGATTTTAAAACGAGGCTTTATACAACTGCTTTATGCATTGTGCCAGCTGCCATCAGTGAATTCTAGACATCACTGTCCTACTTTTGTTTTGCGTGTTTCTAATTAAGCGTGGAAAGGTTTGGTTTTTGCTAGCCTAGCAGGAAAAACGAACACGTCATTACCTTTTTAGTTTTCATTGCACTGCTTGCACCACAGCCTTTTACAAAATGTATTTTGTCAAATGTCCATACCTGAACTCGTACTGAATTTAACTTAAACACTACAGAGGACAATATAGTTTGTTTACTCGAACATCAAAACATGACTTTGTATTTTAATTGTCTTTTTCTAGGAGTCTTACCCTTTAACCCCACCTATATGGTTTGTGGAATCAGATGATCCAAGTCTAACAGAGGTGTTGGAGAGGCTGGAAGATGTTCGGAGAGGCAGTACTCTAGTAAGGAAACAGATTGAAGCATTTTCTTTTTAACTTAAAATTGCTTTATTTTATTTTAACATGGCCTTTGTGCTTTTCATATTACCACCCTGTATTTGTTCTTAATTGTGTGATCATCTGCCAACAATGGAAACGAAGTCTTTTTTTTTCCTCTTTCCCTCCAGCTCCTCCAGCAGTTAAAAAGGCTAATCTGTGATCTTTGTCGACTGTACAATCTACCCCAGCATCCAGATGTGGAGATGCTGGACCAGCCTCTTCCTGCTGGACCCATCAGCCATGAGAGAAAGGTTAAACACATCTCTTTTAAGTAGCAGTTTTATTTCATTTGTTTTGGGTTGAACTTGGATAGTATTTTTTTATTCTGTTTTCATTGTTTCTGTTGTTCCTTCCAGCATGTAACAACAGATGAAGTTACCTCTGAAGAAGAGGAAGAAGAAGAAATGCCAGAGGTTTTTTTTTGTTGTTCTTTTTAAAATTTTATTTATTTATTTTTATAATTGAATTTTTTTTTATTTTTAAACAAATAAAGAACAAAAAACAAGACAGAACTGGGCTGGTGCACCACCCCCCCTCTCTTCCCCCCCAGGGCATAACATAGTATACTTCAGTAGCTCAGACTGTTGTTCTTTTTTTTTTATCTTTCTTGAATGGCAGTGAGCCGTAAATGTTTCTTTTCTAAAAATGGATAAAGTGAATGTGTTAACTAATTTTCTTTCTGGTTTCTGTGTGGTAGCAGGATATTGAAGATCTAGACCACTATGATATGAAAGAGGAGGAACCTGTAGATGGGAAAAAATCAGAAGATGATGGTATAGAGAAGGAGAACCTTGCCATTCTGGAGAAAATACGGAAGAACCAGAGGCAAGACCACTTGAATGTAAGTGTGATTCGGTAAGGTAACATCTCAAATTTTGTCTGCATTATGTTGTTGTATTCGAATTGGCAGAGATGGGGACTCGAGTTTGGGTCTCGTACTCGAGTCACACTTAAGTCGCATACACAGTGACTTCAGACTCAACTTAGACTTGCATTCAAAAGACTTCTAACTCTACTTGGAATCGTGATTTGAGACTCGTGAACAATCTTTTGACAATCTCTTCTCCGCCTGTCTGTATGCTGCCCGCTGATGTAACGTTTTCGGCGCGCGGACCCTCACGCCGGTCGCGACGCCTCAAGTATAAACCTAGCTTTACGTGACACAAATGCGTGCGCCGCAAACCATCGCGATCATGACAGCACCAGTGAGGACTCTTGCTTCTGTTCCACCATTCATAATAAGTTTTGGGTACAAAAACTTCGCACATGTAGCAAATAGAAGAGCAGCAAACTGCAGCGTGTGTGGCATAAAAATACAGGACGCTGGTTTCACCACATCTAATTTTATTCGCCACCTGAAAACCCACCCGGAAAGGTTAGTCACTGCCTGAAAGGTTATTAGCATCTGCTACAAACAAGCTTAGCATCACAGTGTGTTCCTTATAACAACCTAATTTTTACCCAGTTAGCTTGGTATTGACTTGCCACTAGTGCACCAGTAGAGAGGGTGTTCAGTCATGGAGGCCTCATAATGCGCCCTCACCGAGCCAGGCTAAGTGCAGTACCCTGTCAATCCTGATCTTTTAAAAATGTAATGCGTTAGTTGCATAAACATTTTCCTTGTATTGGACACTGAAAGACACCTTGAAGTTCAAATGGATTATGTTTGATCCAGTTCGATCAGGAGACAAAAATTTGTTGCTGTAGGGCTTTTTTATATCAGAAACATTATTATTTAATTCTGTTTTTAATTTTTATTTTATAATCACTAATTTGGTTGCTATTTTCTTTATATGCAGACCTTTCGTATATAGTTTAAAAAATGTGATTGTTAGAAAGATTTTGGATTATTTTTTTTATTTCACAGCCATCCTTTATCTTTTAGAACAAAATATAACAGATGTTCTACTGAAAGAAGAGAATATTGTATCCAGAAAAATGTCAGTTTTGTAAGAAAAATACTTTTTGGAGAGAAATACAGATACAAAATTTATCTGGAAAATATTTGTGTGCACGCTTTTTTAAATTGTATTTTTTTCTTTTACCAGTTTAAGCTTATACATCAGAAGTGTCATAACAGACATTTACAACTATAAAGTGATTTGCGACTGCAGTGTCACTCAAATATTTGGGACTTGGACTTGAGACCAAAGACTTGAGACTTGACTTGGACTTGCAAAAAAATGACTTGTGAGCATCTCTGTGAATTGGTAAATACTGTGATCAGCTTATTTGCTGTTCTAATCATGAAGTTGCTGATATATTTACAGATATATTCAGATAAATTCTGTTTTATATAATGTGTTCCATAAGTTGATCAAGGTCTACCGGTACATGACAAGTTGTAATCTACTGGGTGACCACATTGTTGATCTATAGTCATCATGCTGTTGTTCTAAGGTCTGCAGTTGTGTATTCTGAATGTTAGTTTTTTTGAAAGGTCTATATTTTGCATTTTTAGGGTGCGGTGTCTGGTTCTGTTCAGGCCTCAGACCGTCTCATGAAGGAACTCAGGGAGATCTATAGGTCACAGAGTTACAAGATAGGTCAGTCTGCATGAACCTGTGGTATATGTTGTGTAAATGTTAGAATGTTGGTGCTATTTAATGCTCAAATGATGTTAGCTTACCTCCTGGTGCTGTGTACGCATTCATGTACATTCACCTTTCTGTGGTTTCAAATTTTGGATGCACAAAGTGAGACAGTGTGGGAGGAGTTTGCTTTCAAATACTACCTATTTGTTGTAATTCTGTGTTGAATGCAAGGTTTCATAGATTGCCTTTATTCCTTTTGTAGGAATCTATTCAGTGGAGCTCGTCAACGACAGTCTTTATGAATGGCATGTCAAGTTAAGGACGTAAGTTCAGCCAAGTGCAATTTTTTAAAAAGATTTATCAGTCTGAAAGAAAGATATCATTATTATCTTTATACTTCTTGTTACAGGGTAGATCCTGACAGTCCTTTGCACAGTGATTTGCAGGTCTTGAAGGAAAAAGAAGGAGTGGATTACATTCTGCTCAACTTCTCTTATAAAGTTTGTTTTCTAATTAATATATGATTTTACATTTGAAGTATGCCCTAATGCAGTTTGCTTTATTATTTGTGTCTTTTTTTATTTTTGTATTATTTTGTTATTTTTTTAAGGATAACTTTCCTTTTGATCCTCCCTTTGTACGGGTAGTGTCTCCTGTACTCTCCGGAGGGTCAGTACAAACATCCTTTTCTCACTAATATATTTTGTTTCCAATTTCAAATGTGCTCTGTAATTGTTTAAGCTCATCGTTTTTGAAGCTGCTTTAATCTGCTTGTAATTTAGACTATTTTAAGGAAATGTTTATTAACCAATTTTAAGTAGTTTCCAGTATTTTTATATGTGAAAATAGTTTTGTAATGATGAGGTAGCATGAGAGTATGGGTGTTATTAATATCCTGGGGGGTACCTTTTACATCAAGGATTCTTTTACATACATTCAGAATTGGTCAGCCATGTCTTCTAAGTGATTTAACAGTGGCACATACTGTATATTTTCAGTTAATTTCCACATTTTTTTTCTTTTTAATCAGACTATGTATGTATATGTGTGTGTATATAATATATTTCTTTCTAGCTATGTTCTGGGAGGAGGAGCCTTGTGTATGGAACTTCTAACAAAACAGGTTTGAATTTCTAATGTTCCACTAGCTGTTTAGCTTGGTTAATTCACAGAGACCTCTTAAACATGTGTTCTTATGCACCCTCAGGGCTGGAGCAGTGCCTACTCTATAGAGTCCGTCATCATGCAAATCAATGCCACCCTGGTCAAAGGGAAGGCTAGGATTCAGTTTGGAGCAAATAAGGTTTGTGCCAGGCCTCTCTGCTTTATTGTGAACATGTTTATAAAGAGTGTGGATGCCCACTGTACTGCTTTTTCTTTTATAACAGAACCAATATAATCTTGCCAGAGCACAACAGTCATACAAGTCTTTAGTCCAGATCCATGAAAAAAATGGTAAGACTGCTGTTTGTATCTTCACAAGCATTTGCTTCCTCTCCTCTTTTAGGATATTGACTGAGTTCATCTTACCCCGTTTTCAAAATTCATTAGTTTTCTTCTTTTTCCCTACAGGCTGGTATACACCCCCTAAAGAAGATGGCTAAGAAGAGGTCCCTTCTTGCACAATGGGAATATGGGATTTCTGATCATCCATTTGCTCTTTTATTGGGCTTATCCATGGGCGTGTACATTCTTCCTCTCTATCTCCATCTCTTCCCCATTACTAGTTGTCTCTCATCACTCTCTCCTGCTCCCATCTCTTATTTTCTCCAGTTCGATGTAGGAAAAGAGGAATTTGTTACTCTGAACCTTGGTACTAATCTAATGGGTGTCTTGCACAGAGTGATTTTTAGATGCCACGAGACCTTGGTTTGTTTTAACTGACCGGAGCAACAGGTGTTCAGAGAACTTAAATGAAGTTTTTGGATGTTATCCCTGTTCTCCTTTTTATTGGATTTTCTCTTCTTCTTTTTTTACCACCAAGGCTCCAAACTTCTGGCGAGGGGTGTGGGAGTGTTTGAACCTCAAACAAGAATGGATGCAATAAGAGACATGAAGTCATGCCACTTTTATCTGTTGGCACTGATATCTTCCTTATCTTTTGCATTCAGTTTTAACATGTATTGGTACATGTAATGCTGATGTTGTTAAACATTTATTTTTTGCTAAAGTTATTTGGTCGAGCTCCATAAAAAGCCCCTATGTTTAATGATAAAAGTGATAAGGCAGAGTATGGGATTTTTAGTTCAGTACATTCACCTTCACTGAATTGCATTCAATTTCCAGCTGCTTGCTTTTATCTTGTGGCTAAACTGACCAGTAATTGGCAAACATGGATCTTGACTGGAATGGGGGGAGGAGGGGGGAGAGAATGTATCCTTGTTATTCTGTAGTTGGACATAAGTCTGCTTGTATACGTGTAAATGAATTTGTGGTGCAAGTCATTTCTGTTGTGCCGTTTATGTACCTCTTTGGGCCTTGGGTGTGCCACAGTACACAATGGGTCATAGAGTTTTCATCTGGGGGGCCTGAGACCTTGAGCTTGAATTGGATGCTTTTAATTGTACAAGATGGAACAGGAAAAGCACATACAAGTACCACTGTATTTTTTCAGGGGTTATGATCTTGATTCTAAAGATGTCACAGTGTCATTCCTTTTCTGTTTTTAAAGTTTACTTGTAAATTTCTATTGCAAAGATTTCAGTTTACCTTAAGTTGTCAGCTACACATTAATGACACCGCGGCATAGGGTAAAATGCACTGATCAGGAGGAACTATTCTGTGCTTAACGGAGAGCTATACTAACACCATTATTTTTGCACCTCCATCATCTAAACACTGGTAAACTTTCAGGTCAATAAGATCCTGTTACAGTGGTTTAAGCGTGGTGAAACTTGTTGAATCAGTGTTTATTTGCACACTTCTCAGCATTCACTCCAAATGGACTTTGGAGGTAGCTTTCCATGTTCAGTGGTAACTTGGGACAAAAAAAAAAAAAACTGGTCAGCTACATTAATAAACTCGGTCAGTGCTGTAGTCGGGTTTTTAGGGTTCGTTTTAATATTTTTGTTTATTTTAACTGAAGAGTTCAGTATCACCGTGTGTTTTAAATATGTTAAAGAAATATAATGAAATCTGAAGAATGCGATGATGTCAAGAATCACACCAATATGGTTATTTGAATCTCATTCCATTAAAAGCCATCCTGTGATAACGTGGTCATATTTTTGTAGTACAGTCTTAAAAATGACCCTGTATGTAAGAAAATTTTCTTCTTTTTTGCGCAAATATTGTGTGCCTCCTAGATCACTTCAAAGGCTACAGGACTACAGGAAAGCCATATTTGACACTGGCTTGCATAGAAGCAATTTTTCATGTGTGTCAATTGAATTGTTAACCATTTTGTTTTGGATTGCTTTCAAGCTTATGTTGGTTGTTGATCTTGTCATTCCTTTTCAGTTTGTCTGATGCATTCTCTCAGCAGCCTAGCTGAGTACTCTGCCCTCGTGTTCACCGTTTGGTTTATAGTTCATCTAGGGGTTCCACCCATTGTGAAGTAAATGCTGATTTGTTGTAATCAAACTGGACTGCTGTCAGTAACAGTGTGCTACTATGTATGACTGAATTACATTCCCCCCCCCCCCCCCCCCGTAAAAAAAACCTCAGATCAATCATGGTGTTCTACTGTGGTGCCGCCACATGGTGGACTACTTAACATACTCTTGGCATGCTTTTCAAGGTTTTTTATTTCCCCCATCAGAAGAGCATTTTGACCTTGTACAGTATGATTTGTAAACTTGCATCAAGTTTATGAATAAAGAATTTTATGAGGGTTATTTTTTGATGCATTAATCATCTACATGCATCAGAGATGTCTGTAAACGCCCTGTCAAAGAAAACTATATGAACACTTGTGTTTGAGCAGTGTTCAGAAGGTCTGGTTACTACATATGTTTATCACCTGGAACAGAAAATTGCTAAACAGACTAGGTGGTGTGTAAATCCTGGTATGAATGCTTTATGTCCACCATACTGCAGGCATCTCCTCTGCCAGCAGAGGGCACTTTCCGACTGTTCAATCTGACCATATTCATAACAATATTTTATACTGGCATTGGTGTTTCCAGATTCTCCTACAGCAATTTAGGGGTTTTGGTCATCAGCTTTAATTAGTCCAATACAAATTATTACAGTGAATTACCGTCAAATGTGTCTTTTTGCATAGTATTATCAGTTTGACCTAGATGGTAAGAGCCAAAGCCATTTTTAAAATTATTTTTTTAAATGTACTGAAACTAAAATACATTTAGTGTAAACAATATTTACCCATAAGCAACATTTGGAAACTTTGAATGACAAACTTCCTTTTGTTTTTTAATTGTATTAATGTTTTTTTATATATGATTTAAATTATATTTTAAAGGGTTCATTAGTGAAATTTCAGCTGTGACATGGCTGCAGACATTGGGAGAAAACTTAGAATCACAATGCACACCTTCCTTTTCAGTCCACTCTGACATTCTTTAGCTGTTTGTAATAATGTCAGTAGAGCTTGGCAAAAGTATTGAAAGCACATGTCATTTTTGGCATCCCACTGTATATGCATTGACTTGTTTTGCCACTAAATACCTTTAATAGACCTACAATGATATGGCCATGGCTACAAACTGTACACAGAAGTCAGTTGTTCTGTGAGCTCTATTTTCACTTCATATGTTTCGCAACGTTTGGTCACAGCGCTCTGGGCAGCTCCACCTCCGTTCTGAACTCCCCTGGAATGTGGTACACAGGATATGTGAGGGAGATCACAAAGAACTGTCCCTCCCTCATACCCCAAAAACATTGGATCAACACTAGTGGCAACGTAAGTTGATGCAGTCATTTATTCCTTATATCCACAATATACCTGTAATCAAATGCTGTTTGAGAGAACTTGCAAGTTGTTCCTTAATATTGTTGACAAGCTTGTTGGAAATTGTTAATTTCATGGCAGTGTTTGTTGGTAGTTATCATAAGAAGTTAAGTATCTGCTATTAACACATTGTCCTGTTAGAACTGGGTAAATGGTTGTATTGCTAAATTTCCTTCCATTCAAGCTTTAGGAAATGACCTTTGTACATTATACTCAATGGTTCTATTTAGCCAAGGCATTCGTTTAATAACACTCCTGATTGGCTCTCAAGCATTCAAAATGACTTTTAACCTACATTCTATTATCTAAACCACTTTACAGGGCATGATTGTGACCACTTCTTTAGATCTTCACTTCTAAGTAGGTGAGTATCTATAATTCTTTCTATAGATTTTCTGAATAGTATCATATTAATTGGAGAGTGTTCTGTGCACTGCATGGTGCCAATGTACAATGTCACTGCTAAGAACCAGAAAATATGACACTTGTTCTAAACAATAAGAACAATTGAGTGTGAAACATATCAATTGTTACATTGTTGTTTACAACTGGAAACAATTTCTTAAGTCCTTTTTCAAAGGCTAAAACAGCTTAGTGGTGAATGGGCACAATATTAATTCAGTGCGTGTTCTGAATGTTTTCTAGAATACATTCTGATCAATGTAGATATATTTCAAATTTTTGATTATAATTTATTTAGCAACCTTAATAAACCTTAATACATTAAGATGCATATTTTGACCATTCTGTCAATTCTGTGAATATTTCTTATTCTACAAACCTAATGACTTGCATGAAAATGTGATAAAGATAATGACAAAAATATTTGAAGATGTAGCCATGATTGAATCCATTCAGGATGCTAATTATGATAATATCTAATCCTATTGGTGGTGCAATATTAGCACATATTGAAGCAATATTCCTCTGGTTTTCAATGCTTAATGGACTGTCCACAGTGAGGGACACTTTGTAGTCACGCCCTCACCTCTCTAATATATGACTGTTCCTGGAGCAGAACAAACAGATCAAATGACATTCTTTCAGAGGATTAGGAATGTTTTGTTTCACCAAGCAGTGGTCATATTACCCCCACTACTGTACATTTTTCAGAAATACTTTGGGCCTGAAGTTATCTGATTTATGAGAAATTACTTAATTTTTGAGTTTCCACAACTCACAGTGCCAAATGGTCTATAGTCTATATGGGTGGCTTTTAATGCAATCCCTCTGAGCAACCTCCTAGAAGTGTTCTAGAAGAGTTTCTCCAGGGAGCAGGAATTTACTGTTGTCAATGGGAACCAACATCACTCAGCTTCCATTAAGCATTGTGGAAGACATAGCAGCAGCTTTTTGAGCTTTTTGTGCTGTCTCAAAATGTCATTTGGCAATATATTGAACCTCAGCTTGCTAGCCTTGATAATAACATATTGCTTGTGGACTGCATGCCACAGAATTACCTTCTTGGTCATCCCAAAACTTAAATGTTGGTCACCCATGGAGGAACCAATGGTGTTTAGGAGGCTGCCTAAAGGTCTACCTTTAGATTTTCACCAGCCTGATAACCTCTCTATGATGGCAAAGGGAACCACAAAACTTGTGCACACTGCAGTTTTGGACAAAACTGTTTTTGGGGGTTGTACTGTATAATCCATCTCACAGGAATATACAAAGGGTGTCTAGACTGAACTGAGATCAGCCCTTGAAACCTTGATCATGCAGTCTTTGGATTGAATTTGTTGGGTACAGAGGAGACCTCCACTTGCACACACAGTTTTTCAGGATGTCCTGGATTGCCTACTTAATGTGGATGTTGTACTTACACTGTTGGGGACCATATTGTTCACTGATTATTGTTTATGTGAGCATATTTGGATATATCAGACTTCACTGAGAATGAAAATATAACATTAGTGATCTGTAGATGACCATTGTTTAGTTGCACATGTACTAGATTTATAAGATATTCTTGGCTCCATATAGATGGCTGTTCATATGGGTTTGGAACATTAGACACCTGTTTACAGTGTACTCTTTCACCACGGTTCACCAATCCTTATATGGTATAATTTGCATTTCAGATAAGCTTACCAGTGTAAACAGAGTAATCAGGAGACATTTTTCTCTCAAAATTCCTTCACAAGTGGGTCTAAATCTGTGATGGTGAGCACTTCTCCTTTGCTGAGATAAACCCTCCACTAGTCACGGGTGTGGTGTATCAAGATACTGGTTAGACACAATAATCATTACACAGGTGTACCTTGGCCACAATAAAAAGCCACACTAAAATGTGCAGTTTTATGATTGGGGCGGCCAACAGGGAGCCTCCGAATCATGACAGTTTATTGTTATGAATAATCAAGAATGGACAATTTTACTTTTCCCTTATAGATTCTCAGTGTTACGGCCATATCAAGCATCTGACCATCCATCCAGATCAGGGTTACAGGGGGCTCACCCTGGAGCCAGGCCTGGGGGAGAGGCTCTTTGACGAGCGCCTGGTGGCCTGGTTTCTGCCCATGGGCACAGCCTGAAGGAGACACTCTCCCATGGGCCCACCACCTGTGGGAGACGTAGTACTATGGGTTCGGTGCTTTGTGGATTGGGCAGTGGCCGAAAGCGGGGGCCTTGGTGTACCGATCCTCGGATACTGAAGCATATCAAGCATAACAAATCTCTAGCTGCAACCTTTTATATACATTAATTCTTTGGCAGTGTTACAGTGGTTCACTCGTGTTTGAAAGATTTTTTTAATATACTGCACTAAAATTATTCTTAGTGGGAAACTCTCTTACACTGGTAATATAACTATAACTGGTAGTGCAGTGAATAGGGTTGTGGCCTAGTAAATTACTTGTGGGTTGAAGTCTTGGCTGTGCCATGCAGCCACTGTTGGACCCTTAAGTAAGGCCCTTAATCTGTACAAAGGCTGTCCCTGTGCTCTGATGCCAATGTGTGAAGTAAACAATTTCACTATACTGTATATGTTTTACTCCTCTATGGATCGCCACCTTATCATTATGGAGGGGTTTGTGTGCCTACATGATCCTCAAAGCTAGGTTGTCGGGAGCAATGCCCCTGGTAGGGTCTCCCAAGGCAAATTGGTCCTAGGTGATGGGCCAGACAAAGAGTGATCCAAAAACCCCTATGGAATTTAGAAATAACAGGATTCAGATACCCTTTCCCTGATCAGGGTTACCGGGGCCTCACCCTGGAGCCAGGTCTGGGGGAAGGGCTCTTTTGCGAGTGCCCGGTGGCCCGGGTCTCTACCCATGGGGTTCAGCAGTGCACAGCCAGAAGAAAATACATGGGTTCACAACTTGTGGGAGAGATAGTACTAGGGGTTTGGTGCATTGTGGATCGGATGGACCTTTACATACTGATCCTCGGTTACTGAAGCTGGGACTTGGAACGTAACCTCTCTGGTTGGGAAGGAGCCTGAGTGTCAGGGCTGGTTCGGATGCTACTCCTCCAGCTGCCACTGGAGGGGGCTCCTGAGTCAGTGCCAGGCTTAACAAGGGCAATCAGCGGTGATTGCCATGGCTTCTTAAGGAAGCTTGTTGTGATGGATCATTGCTGATTTGTTTTGGCTTGTCTGTTACGCTCTCAACCCTTTCTATGTTTCCTCATTCACTACGTTGCGTTCCGTTGTGAAGGTGTCTCGCCACCTCTCTCTCTCTTTCTCTCTCTCTCATTCTCTCTCTCTTCTCTGCCTTGTCTTATTACTTATTCAAGTGCGTCCTTGGTTTCATTTTCATGCGTTGAGTTTTTCTGGGTTCTTTCTGTTGCCTTTGTTATTTTCCTCCCGTGCCAATACGATTGAGTTTTGTCTTTTTACGTGTTGAGTATTCCACGTTGTTTTCTGTTGGTTTTTCTCCCATGTTTTGACGGTTGAATTTTATTTTGCGCGTTGAGTTTTCTGCGTCCTTTGAGTTTGTTTTGACTACGGTGTGTGTGTGTTTGTTGTGTGCACACAGTCTTAGTTTACTGGTGTTTTATCCTGAACTAGATATAGTTGGGCTCACACAGTTTGGGTTCTGGAACCAATCCTCTGGCTGGACTTTATTTATTTCTGGAGATGCCCAGGGTGAAAGGCGGCGGGAAGGATTTGGCTTACTTATAGCTCCCCGGCTTGCTGCCTGTGTTGGGCTTTTACTCCGTAGACAAGAGGGTAGTTTCCCTGTGCCTTTGGGTTGGGGAACAGCTCTGACTGTTGTTTGTGCTTATGCACCAAATGGCAGTTTGTAGTACCTGTACTTCTTGGAGTCCTTGGAGGAGATACTGGAAGGTGCTCCTTCTGGGGATTCCATTGTTCTGTTAGGGGACTTCAATACTCACGTGGGCAATGACAGTAGGACATGGAAAGGTGTGATTGGGAGGAATGGCCTCTCTGATCTGAACCCAAGTGACATTCTGTTATTGGACTTCTGTACTCGTCACAGTCTGTCCATAACGAACACCATGTTCGAGCACAGAGGTGTCCATAAGTGCACATGGCACCAGGACACCTTAGGTCACAGTTCGATGATAAATTTTGTAATCGCGTTGGACACTCGGCTAAAGAGAGAAAGTGAGCTGTCAACCAGGAGTTGTGAGTTGGATCAGATGGTGAGCGTGGATGCCGGACAGACCTGGCAGACCCAAACATATTGTGAGGATTTGCTGGGAACATCTGGCAGAGGAGCCTGTCAAAAAGATCTTTAACTCTCACATCTGACAGAGCTTTGACCGCATCCCGAGAGAGGGCAGAGACATTGAGTCCGGTTGGGCATTGTTACCTGCCTCCACTGTCAGTGAGGCAGACTGGAGCTGTGACCGTAAGGTTGTCAGTGCCTATCGTGGTGGCAATCCTCAAACCCGATGGTGGACACCTTGGGTAAGGGAGCCTGTTATGCTGAAGAAAGAGTCCTACAAGAATGTATTTATCTGCTTATGTCGAGTAATGTTTTAAACTACTGGGAATGTATTACACAGTAAGACTTTAGGAATTATGTCTCATTCTGAGCCAATATACAGTACTGTTGATATGCAGGATTTTTTATAACATTTTTTTCCCATTTTTATCTCACTAAAGGTTATAAGGAAGATGCACCACTCAGCCCTTTTCTCTTTGCTGTCCCTGACATGTCTCCTATGTGGGTCCTACTGTGGTAACATTTTGGTATATCCAGTTGATGGAAGCCATTGGGTCAACATGAAGGTTCTGATTGTGGAATTACACTCAAAAGGCCACAATATCACTGTGATCCGGGGTTCACATAGTTGGCACATCAAAGAGGAGTCCCCCTACTACAATTGCATCACAGTTGAGATGGGCAGATATGACTATGAATTCTTAAACATCTTTGCATCTCGTTTGCTGCAAATACGACGACATGGGAAGTCTTACTGGGAGCGGTTAATATTAAGTCAAGAGATTATGGAGATATTCTCCAAGTTCCATGAAGATATTTGCAATATGACTGCCATGATGTTTGAAAACAAAACCCTAATGAATTTTATCCAAGATGCAAAATATGATGTTGTTTTAACGGACCCTGCTTTTGGAGGTGGTGTGTTACTAGCACACAGATTTGGTCTTCCTCTTGTATTTAATGTCCGTTGGACCATTCTTGGAGAAGCCCATTTTGCTATTGCTCCCTCACCTCTGTCGTATGTACCAGCTCCTGGAGCAGAACTGACAGACAAGATGACTTTTTCCCAGAGAGTTTTTAATTTTTTATTTTATTTCATGACTCTCTATGAACAGTCAAGGCTTTGCGGTCAACATTACAAGTCTTTCTGTCAGAAATACTTTGGCCCTGAAGTTGATTACTTTTCCCTCTTTCAGAATGCAGACATCTGGCTTATGAGAAATGACTTCACTTTTGAATTTCCAAGACCCACAATGCCAAATGTAGTCTACATGGGTGGCTTTCAATGCAAACCCTCTAAGCCACTTTCTGCTGACCTAGAAGAGTTTGTTCAAAGCTCAGGGGAGAATGGTGTCATCATCATGTCTTTAGGGACCCTTTTTGGGGAGCTTCCAGGTGACATTAGTGAAGAGATAGCAACAGCTTTTTCTCAGCTTCCTCAAAAAGTCATCTGGAGATTCACTGGACCTAAGCCTGCTAGCCTTGGTAATAACACGTTGCTTGTGGACTGGATGCCACAAAATGACCTTCTTGGTCATCCCAAAACAAAGGTGTTTATAGCCCATGGAGGAACCAATGGCATTCAGGAGGCTATTTACCATGGTGTGCCTCTTTTAGGTCTACCTTTAGCTTTTGATCAGCCTGATAACCTCTCTAGGATGAAGGCAAAGGGAACCGCAAAACTTGTGGACCTTGCAACTATGGATAAAACAGTCTTTTTGGAGGCGCTGAAGGAGGTGCTGTATAATCCATCATACAGGAGCAACATGCAAAGGCTGTCTAGACTGCACCGAGACCAGCCCATAAAACCTCTCGATCATGCAATCTTCTGGATTGAATTTGTCATGAGGAACAGAGGGGCCCCCCACTTACGCACACAGTCTTTCAGGATGTCCTGGATTGCCTACTACTCTGTAGATGTTATACTTACACTGCTCGGGACCATGTTGTTAATTTGTTGGCTATCCATTTTGTTGATTAAATATATTTATTTTATTTTGTTTCAAAAGAAAGTGAAACTTGAATAATGTTTGTGTTTACTTAACCTTTGTAGATAGGACATTTTGATCTATTTTTTTTTAGCCTTTTTATTTAAAAAAAAAAAACCCTTCTGTATATGTGATTTATAATTTACACAATTTATAACAGCTATTTTCACAATCTGAAACAATCTGTAAAATCATATTAAGACTGTTATAAAACTTTTTTTTTATTGTACATCGTTCCTCATATTTATCTTAGCATGTTCAAAATGAAAGTATCAGTGACACATGGCTAGAAGTGTGCAAGCATACAGTTTCAGAACTGATTTGATGCCCTATACATGTTGCAGTGTATGTATATGAAGCAGTTCTTAAGGAAATATAGACCTTTTTCATGGAATAAATAACCATGTCTATAAACAGAGCATTATTCAGTCATTTACTCTACTACTCTTCCCATTTGCTATTCACAATCTTTTTAAAGCTAAATACACATATCCTTTCCAAAGAATAAGGGACCACACCCCTTTTCGAGTTTAGGCATGCTACTAGTTCTCCATGTTTTTCACAGTTTCTATTTCAGCAAAGTGTCAATACACTCTTGTTATTGTCATCCTTCATTTTGAGATTATTACACAGAAGGTGTTTGATATAGGCTCTCCAGCTGTACACATCAGTACTTGGATCACTCGACTTTACCTGCTTTGCAAGTCATAATTAGTTACGGCATCGTTTGCCCTGAATTATATAATTATAAAGAATGACACCTGAGTAACTCTTTGTCAGAAAATTATAAACATGTGATGTGTAAATATAAGAGTATACTTGATTATTAATTTTGTGGTTAATTCATGAGATCAGTATAAAAAAGTATGAATCATGGAACACATTGTTGCATTTAATGAATAGTCATTATCGCTCTCAGTGCTAGATTTGACCCATTCTGTACTCACTGACCCACTGTTACCTTATTAGGTCATGTTCTCAGATTCTCATGTTACAAAGTGTTTTTATACACCCACTGTTAAAATACCCCTTTATAGCATTTGTGAAATCCTATCTGTCTCACCTGGAAGCAGTGGCCAGGATTAGGGTTCCTACCTTTGTATGGGCCTCTAAGTTATGTGTGGTTCTTGTGTTCTCTCTGTACTGAGACAGAATGACTCGGGGATAAGACATTTTGAAGAGCTAGTAGCTTGGTGTAAGTTCTAAAGTTAAACATTTGGATAAAATGTGACCACTTCATAAGATCAAACTGTCTAAAGTTGCTCCTTATCACACCACAAAACAATGAATATTTGGTATTGTTGCACTCTAGTCTTCTCCTGTGCAGCAGGCTCATTGATGCAAAAAATAAATAAATACCAGTTCCAGTCCAGATCTTTTAACCATTTATTAACACCAAGATATCTCAGGAGATCTTACAGCACTCCTCTACCAGGAATTAAGATCCAAAGTTTAACATTCGAAGTCGTTATGTTATTTTTATCCTGTTACTCCACCCAAAACATGAACCACTTGCTGCTTCTTTCGACACCATACATGTACCATAAGTCACTTGCTGCATTTTAATACCCTAAATGCACTCCTTTTTCCTATTAGTCCACTTTCAAGATGAGCTCATTCTATACTTTCCTGAACTGCCGTAACGACTTGGGTCCCAGACTTCCTCTCTGATACAGTTTCATCCTCCTGCTCACAGATGCTACTTTCTAAGTTCCTGTTTTCTATAACTCCACATCTCCGCATATACCATAATATACTCAGTAACTCTTTGTTATCTGTAAGGAAGGTTAATGCAAAGCAGTTGATTGTACTGCAGTTGATTAGTAATGTAATACTAGTAAAATGCTAGTAAAATGTAATTTAATAAAATTAAAATATAATTCTCCACAGTATGTACAACTCAAGTGCACTATTTAACTGTGTCAGGCTGACTCATAAAACCCTCCCTTTGGAGCCCTTATTAGGGCCGCAGTAAATCACTGATTGTAGTAGGCAACACCCCCCTCTAGTGGATAACAATAGATAATGCACAAAGTAGCTTCTTCACATCAATTTATGGCTTTCTTGTATAGAAATGACAGAGTTGTATAATCCAGGTTCAGAAAGTAAAAGTCCTCACCAGGATTTTGCTCACGCTTGCTAGATTTTCTAATTAGTGCAATCCAGGTAAAATGAGTGGAATCGACACAATCCAGGAAGCCTGAGCAAAATCCTGGTGAGGACTTTTACTTTCTGAACCTAGATTATACAACTCTGTGAAATGATTAATTTCCTTGTCAAATTTAAAACAGATAACAACTGCATCATGTAATTTTTGCTACAAACCTCTCTGGAGTTGTGACCCTCTCTGATCAGCCAAAGAGTAATCTCCCATACAAAACCAGGAATAGCAGAAAAATACCAATGATAAGAGTACCTGTCTCTACCTGTCTCTGCTTCCAGTTTAGCAAAGTAGCAGCTGTAAAACTTATTGGGGGTGGCGACTTCTTTTAAGTCGTCTCATTTAAATGAATTGCCCAGTTTGCCATTTATAGATATGGAAAAAAGAGGAGTAAACGGGTTTAATATACATATTTATTTTCAAAAGACTGGAAAAACTGAAAATTAACAAATGGACTATGACATATACCAAATATTGGCAATGTGAACAGTTATGACTCCTTGCAGAAAACAAGGAAATCACAGGAACAAAGACAACAACATAAGGTGTATGTATAAAAACATTAATATCACATATTACACATTCTTCACAGTTACATTTTTACAGTGAATTGATGGAGATTCATTTAATGACGTAAAGATGTGGTCTAGGATACCACCTACTCAAGACAGTTGCTATGAGCCAGCATACATTCCAGACAAATGGTATAGATGTGTAATTTGCAAGAAAGTTGACTCACAGTGAAGAGTTTTATTTTTAGACAGTTGAGTTCATGAGAAACCCCAGAGACAAACCTCTACAGGGCATTGCTCAATAACCCCACAGTCAGGCACCGGATGCTCACCCACAGATGGGAAGGCATTCGAGGGGAAGGCATTTGTGTTCTACACTATCTGATATATCTGAACCTTAAGACTAACATGGAAGCAAAGCAAACCAACCAGAAAGAGTGCCATGACAACTATAGCTCAATAGTTCAACACCAGAGATTATGTATATACCAGGAACCTGGGGCATGGACTGAAATGGTGGATTGGTTGAGGCAATTATAGGTCTAGTATCTTACATGGTACTTCTGGGTGATAAACAATTCAGTTCAAAGATCAACTTTTCGGGTATTCACAGAGAGAACACCCTGACACAGAACTGTAGGCTGTAGAGGACGCGTCTTCTGACCTATAGCCTGTGAATGCTGTACTGGAGGTCAGAGTACAGAAGGGTCGTGTCTGACTGTCCAGCCCATAGCAGCCACAGAGGCAGTTCCTATTGACCGTGCAGAGGAATGTCAGAGGAGTGTCAGGAAGCTGCCATCTCATTTGGGGGAATTTGTTAGATAAACTGTTTGTTTTTACATTGTACTTGGTTGTGTATAAAATAATGTAACTGTAGGGGAAGGTTTGGTTCCTTGCTCAGGTTTCAGGGGAAAGGAATGCAATATATTGTTTAGGTTGTACCTCACCAGAATCAATGAGGGGCAGTAGTTACATTTAGCAGTACAGAGCTATTAAAGAGGAAGAGAATGATTATCTTGTCTGAAATAGTTGTTCATGTGATTTAAGACAGTTCAGTAGAAGACTGAAGTTTTATCTGCCGGCAGCTTTATATGTTTGACATAATTTTACACTCACATTTGTGTTAGCTGTGTTGTGAACAGCATAGACATAAACCGAGAGAGCAGAGGAATAGACTACTGCATCCAACATCTCTAAATCGAATACCAATAACACAAATATTTGCCATGAATTAATTTCTCTTTTAAATCCTTAAAGAGAGATATTAAACACAGCTATTGATTGGAACAGCAATAACAAACACGATGTAATATTATAATAGCCTGTTAAATTGCTTTTTTATCTTTAACAGAGATGACCAACATTGAGTCGATTCTTGTTGTTGAACTGAGACGATAGATGTGATTCACTATAAAGAATTTAAATGTTCATATACCTTAATACAGTTCAAGCTGTCTGTCTGAGAAGTTAGAGTTATTGTTCTTTCTTCA
The DNA here is from genome assembly GCF_052324685.1 of Brachyhypopomus gauderio. Classification (NCBI taxonomy): domain Eukaryota; kingdom Metazoa; phylum Chordata; class Actinopteri; order Gymnotiformes; family Hypopomidae; genus Brachyhypopomus; species Brachyhypopomus gauderio. Next base: position 34,085,226 of record NC_135215.1, on the reverse strand, counting down.
AAGAGCAATCAGTTATTGATGACACTGTTCAGTTATTGGTGATCAAGGGAAATAATAAAATGTCCAGTTGGTTTGGCAAAGCAAAAATTCAGGATTATTATTTTAATTACTCATCATTACTCACTGCTTTTTGAAGAATTAATCTATTAACTTTTATGTCCATACTAACTACATCTTTTATCTTGTCTATCTTTTGATGTAATCTGTTCATTGGGGCAGTCATGGCCTGGTGGTAGGGAACTGGTCTTGTGACTGGAGGGTCGTGGGTTCGATTCCCAGACCTGAGGCCATGACTGAGGTGCCCTTGAGCAAGGCACCTAACCCCAACTGCTCCCCGGGCTAGGGCTAGGGCTGCCCACCGCTCTGGGCATGTGTGCACCACAGCCCCCTAGCAATCACTGGTGTGTGTGTGTGTGTGTGTGTTAACTGCACAGATGGGTTAAAAGTGGAGGACAAATTTCGATTGCGGTGTAAAAAAATCACAATTGACAAAATATGGCACATTTACATTTTACATTGTTCAGCAGGTGGCAGTATAACTTTAGGTCTTCTTTTTCTTAATACAAAACACAACAGACTTTTATATTCAATTGTATACCTCATGTGTCAGCACACAACTCTCTTTTTGTCATTAAAACACAAACATAAGCACGTGGAGTTCTCTAAACGTCACTGGCAGTTCACTATAGCTCATGGTCACCTGATGAAAATGAAGGATTTTCATATCATACACCAGAAGTGAGGTTTCGTATAAAAAGGTTAATGTAGTATGTAAAAAAAGTATGTAAAATATGTTAAGTATGGTGGTGTTGCTGAGTATGGTAGTATGCTGAGATGTTGAGGAGCTGTTATTTTTTTGTGCAAAAGTTCTGGGAATCCCTAGGGTTCATATGATCACAGCCTCCATCAAATACCAGATGTTAAGTCAAAATGCGGTGGCAACAGACAGCAGGATAACACTGGCTATGTTGACCTAGCTCTAGACCTTTGCAGTGGTAAACTAAGGAGGGCAGACAAGTTAGGATCAATAGATTGTCAGGAGATCTTTTAGTCTTGTTTTCTCCCACCTCACCCACCCAAAAATCTCTTTATTGCACTGCTGTGACGGTCCAGGGAACGTGCACAAAGTAGCCTAAAGAAAAGTTTGAAGATTTACATGTATGTTTATGAGTAAATTAGTCTTGTTGTTGTTGTTATTATTATTATTATTATTGTTATTATTATTATTTTAATATTCTTATCCTGCTTAAATGCTACATTCCCTTCGTATTTTGTAGCAAAAGCAAACATGTCATTTCTTTTAGGCTTTGTAAACGTCTCTAGACGTAGATTTATAGCCATCATGTTTCACTAACAGCAGTACGAATAGTTCATCTCTCAGTTGGTACCAGGAGAACAGAATCACATCACACGAGTGTCAGGAAAGACTTCTAAATAAAGCAGACATCTATTTAAACATTTGGTTACGAATAATGAATAAAATGATTCATTGTGTATTTATTAAACTTAACGTATCTTCGTTTAAAGACTACCGGTTGTTTTCGGCCCACACGATCGTAGAAACTATCGCGGGATTTTACGAAGATGACTTCTGTTGCCTCCACTCTCCTGTTTCAAAGCGGACCAGCCGCAGCTCAGGTGATCTCTATTAACCGAGCCCTCTTCCTGACGGACGTGTTCGTGACCCGGTTCGAGCGCCAGCTAGGGTCGCAGTGTCATTGTAATCATTCTTTCTTCAGCAAACCTCACCAGACACCCCACCCGATACCTGCTTTAGGTCCGGGAAAATGTCTTGTCCTGGAAACGCAGTGATGATCATTTTGGGAGTTTTGATGCTGCATGTAGTGTCTGCTGAGAACGGTAAGCTTTCTGCGGGATCTGTTCATCTTCAACATTCATTTGTGCTACTTTGTTTTCCTGTGGGTAGCGAGCTCCTTATGGTGCCGGTGTTTTTGTTTAACGGACGAGGATTGGCTTCGTTTAGGCACAGTTTAAAGCTCAAATAGATATTTTTTTTACCCCAACATGTACATATAACCTACTCAAACGAGCCTAATATATATAGTGCACCGAGGTGTAGCAGTGGACGGAGGTTTTATGCAGCCTCTGTCGTTAAGGCTTGAATGGGCGACATATGCTCACGGTTAGTCAAACCTAATAACGAAATGTTCCGGTGTTAAATAATAAACATACTAATCTTAAATGAATCTTTTAGGATACGTCGTCATCTTATTGCTCTGTGTCACAAATGGATTAAGTTGTATTTCCACGAACAGGCCTGTCTGACAGTCAATCCTGCGTCTCGGCTGAGGACCTGTTCGTATTCGGACTTTAGATTAAACCGTTATTGCATACAGCTTTTAGCTGATATTACTGTATTAACCCACTAAATTAGGAAATGATGGTGGCGCGAGATAAGCGCTTGCGCCCCGGTCCTCTGCAGCACCTGAAATAGAACCAGTTCACCCTGCTGCGTGCTTCTATTTATAGACTCCATGCAGCAGTGGAATGCATGGCGGTGATGTCCTGGTATAGCGTTCAAGTCTTTAATAATGGACTTTATTTAAAAATTCTGGTAAATCATGATGTCATAATTACTTTAACCGGAAATAAATTGCGATCTCGTGGTGCAAATTAAAACAACCCTTTTAAGCAGCGTCTCTGCATGTATCGGAGGCGTTGGGAGAACCTGAGAAATGTTCTCAAGTTCTAGAACCGCAGGTCAAGGACCTGCTTCACCTATCCTGTTTCCGGCGTTTAAACATTACACAAGAATCAAGGTAATGTAACGTCCACCAGCAGAACAAGAATATAGCCAAGCAGTGCAAACATCAACAGCCTGCATCACTAAGAAATCAAGTGGGATGTACAGGATGTTGTTTTAACGTGTTTTCTTTACGGTGCATCCATCCGTGTTTTGTTTTGCAAAAGCACAAGTTCTGATCATTGTGTAGAACACGCATGTATGCAGAAAACAACCACTGAGAAATAGTAGGAAGAGTATTCATAGATTTTTTTTGTTGAGCTCATTCATAAAAATATACTGTGAACTGAATGCAGAATTTTTTGAACGCGTTGAGATATTTTAGCCTGTGAGCAATGCTTTGCTTCCTGCCTTGGAGGAGACACTTTTTTTTGCTTGTTATCTCCCTCACAGACAGGCTCTGTTTATGTGCATACATTAGGCCCACTACAGCATCACAGTCCAGCCCACATCTCGGCCGTCAAGTGCATCAAATCTGCCCATCATGACTTCACGACTGAAGACCCATGTTATGGTCGTGATTTTTAAGCAGGTTTTAATGGGTGGATTCAATGAATTGATAGTTAATGTAGGTCAGTACATTGAACACTTGGTTTTTATATTGTGGTTTTGCTACACATTGAAAGTTGCTTTGCAAGAGATGGTTTTTGCATTGGCCTTTAGTGGTTAAAGAGGCAGAACTTGTGTTCTGTTTCAGAGAATCAGCAGGGTTCAAAATTATCAGAATAAGCTTGGGTACAGTCAGATGTGTTTAACTTTGTTATATATATATATATATATATATATATATATATATATATATATATATATATATATATATATATATATATATATATTACAGTTTTTTACAAATTTTGCAAACTACACAATGGCAAAGTATCCTAAAAAATTACGGTGGAAGTGACAGAAGAAACTTTGTAAAATATTTTTTGCTTTAAATTTTAATGTTATTTGATTTTAATTCTACACATTTGCTTTGTTCAGTTCGTTGGTTATTTTAGCTTCTATTGTGCTGTTGCTTTTGCGTGACCTTGATCTGGGTTTCAAAAATTTTGTTTCCTAGCAGGTTATTTAAGCTATTGTCTTTAATATCTTTAAAGCTACAGTCTGTCCTCTGAGAATATCCATGGAACATCAACAGTCCCTCAGAGCACGCAAAAGGGACACTTCCTTCCTTATGTCTTATATAGATTACCACTTAGTTCCTGTTTATAATGCCCAAATGTGAGTTATTCTTTGATACCAAGGAAATTTATAGCACATTTATGTTTGCAGATTTGTCAGTATTGTCTCAGTATGATGCATTCAGTATAGTTTATGCGTGGGTAGTGGTGTGTAGGCTCTATGGTCCTCGAGCCCTCTGATGATATCGGTAGGTACCTGCTTGGTTGCTGTAGCATGCTTCTATGGAAACAGAGAGTTTGTCTTTCAGAGCACACCCACACAAGAATAGTAAGATGTCTCAATGAAATGTTCAGCATCAAAGCATTTTACATTCAGAAGCACTGTTCAAGGTCATCACGCTTCGTTTATGGTCTTGGATTTTTAAGATCCTTGTTTTCTTTTTCAAAACTGTTTATTTTAAATGCTTGTTTTCTTTTCAACCACTGCCTTAAATGATCTCGTATTGTTCATTTATTGAACACTTCTTTTGATTTACTGTGGATTTAATTATTTTATCTTATTTCTTTCAAAAACACTCCCCTTTTCCTTCATCCTTTTCCCCCCTGTCAACCTCTGCATCCTCACCCTGTATCTTCATCCCCTTTCTCTGCCATCTCACCCTGTCCCTTCTCAGCAGGCTTCTCATACATCTCCTTTGTCAGGGACTAAACTGGCCGGTGAGTTGTTTGAGCTGTGCTGTGATGATGCAGGAAGCCCCGCCCCTGAGCTCCACTGCTTGTATGCGGAAGAGAATTGGGCTGATGGGCGGTCACTTCTTCCAGGCTTGTGCAATGGTGCCTGTGTCCAACTTCCTCAGCGCGGCCCACGGAGTCTGTGGCATCTTTGTCATTATGCAGAATGCCACAGAGGATTTTATAAATTCAGAACCAGAATAGACCTGTAGCCATTAAGAACTCCTCAGAATCCGTGACCCACCAGATACCTCGTTGCGGAGTGAGTCCATTAGCTGCAGTGTCTCTTGAGTGGTAGGACAAGTTGCGCAGCCATGTCTCGGTAATCCCTGTGTTCATTGCTCATTTAGTGTCGGTGACCAAGGAAGGAAACGCATCTTGCCCTCGTCTGCTTCACACTGAATAGCTGAGCTCTAGTATCCCACTCCACTTGTGACTGCAACATACAAAACCAGTAATGGCCTCAGTAACCTTTAAGGTCTTTGCTCTCGAGAATCCGTCATCGGATCCTACGCCTTCTGTAGTGAACATAGACTGATTCCAAAGTGTTTTGTGCTACACTTTTTTAAAACTACAATTTTAAAATAAAGAAATAAAATGTCATCCTTTAAGACGTTTGAACTCTGAATATCTTACAAAACATGTAGATGTTTTGCAAGATATTTGCAAAAACTCAAACATTAAAATAAAGTGTTGACTGAAATTGTGATAAGGCAAGTCACTAAATTTAACACAATATTACAGGGTCCAAGAGATACAGATTTGTCACCCTTTATCATGTTTTTTTATACAGAAAGTCTATGGTTGTTTCTACAATTCAGTGCTTTTTCTAGTATTGCAAGTTGTATCCCCTGTTCACTATTCTAATGAATGTTGAAAGTTGAAGTTGTATGGACTTTAATCAAGCTGTTGAAAATGTCTGTTTTAGCATAGTGAGCTCATTTTGGAGTTGGGAGTCCTCTGAAGATCACGTCGATACAGCACTAGTAGCAATCCCAGAGTATTTCTACTTGGTGAAATAAATTTAAATTTTATTTGAAAGTCCTGAGAAATACGTTTTGCTTATTTTTTTCTTCATAGGAATTGCTTTAAAAGGACCAATTGTGTTTACACAGGAATACAGTTCCTCCAAGTATAGTATTTTTATACTGTATACAGTATTTTTTTATTTACTATTTTGCAATGTGTTTTACAAAGTTCCACTTCTCTTACTCATATGGTCATCCCCACAGGTTCTCTCTGCATTCAAGTCCTCTTCAACTTGCCCTGCAGTGTGTTCTGTTTAGAGCTGATCTAGAACCTGTGTTTTCAGACCTGGTGATCACTTCCTCTGAACACCTCATCCTGCCTACGGGGTCCTCCAGCCCAGTCAAACTGTATTGTAACCTGACTAGCACGAATACCCTTAACGGGAACTTCTGGACGAAGAATGGGGATGAGATCGCACGGATATCGATCCCCACAAACTACATGGAGCACATGTAAGGACCGTGTGTGGTCATGTTTACATGAGCTGTTGATTATAAATATTGAGGTGTGTGTGTGTGAGAGAGAGAGAGAGAGATTCAAAATTGTAGTTAAGTATACAAAGTTTCCAGAGACACTGTTATTTCAGTTTCATTTGGAGTCACAAATTAGTGACTCCAAATTAGCCTGATGCAGTACACAGAGGCTTCACCCTCTGTTTGTGATGAACCTTTCCCCATGACCCTGGCCTTAGAAAGTGTGAAGTGAAGACTAGACAGAGCAGACTGCTAGTTTGTTTTGACTTTTTCAAGCAGGTCATTGCAGTAGAGAGAGAATCTATGCAGCAGAATGTGCATAAATCATCTGAAAATTGAGAGCATGTAAAAACAGAGACCCAAACTAAATTCCTGAACCAGGGGTCGGCAACCCAAAATGTTGAAAGAGCCATATTGGACCAAAAAAACAAAAAACAAATATGTCTGGAGCCGCAAAAAATTAAATGCCTTATAATGAAGGCAACACATGCTGTATGTATCTATATTAGCCTACTATCAAAATGACTAAGTTAGCTACAAATACATAATGAGCATTCATGATTAAATGTTTATTCTCCCTGCAGTGTATTCTGTAGTAGGGGTGTCACGATTCTCTAAATTCTCGATTCGATTGTATTTCCGATTTTAGGGTCACGATTCGATTCAATTCTCGATTTACAGCAGAGAGGCCTATGCCAGTTTTAGATTAGTCTATGGTCAGTCATTGGTTTGATTAATCAAATTTACAATATCTTATTTCAAAAGGTGGGTTTGATATAAGCGATGCAAAGTCATACAAGTGATCTGTAATACACCACATTAGGCACTAATGGTCAAATTTAAATAAATTAAGATAAATGTAACAATCTTGTTATCAGTGGAAAACAACAAAAACAAACAAATAATAACAAAAATGAGGTCACAGAGAGTACATGCTATCTAGTGGCTTTTATCTAGTGGTAGCAGCAATGTGCAACATAAAATAAATAATAAAAAAATACAGGAACAGTGTACAAACTAATAGAACAAATAGTCTTAACAAACTAAAGTCTATCCTACAAAATTTATTTAAAAACTAATTCTTTAGTGTCCAGGGTTGCCAACTCTCACGCATTGAGCGTGAGACACATGCATTTAACCGTTTTCACACGCTGTCACGCCACACTTCCGATTTCTCACACCGAAAAAAAAAATCTAATTTACCTCTGATCCACATCTGATTCAATGAGTTGAGTTACTAGTTCGCTCTGGCGCCAACCACTGTCGATCGATCGTGATATAATACTTAATTTGTGTCCATTTTACGTCCCCGTCAACAATTTACACTCGCCACCTCCTCCAGGTTCAAATCTCACTCCAAGCGATCTTCAAAAGTTGGCAACCCTGAGTGTCTTCAAACATGGAGGGCAACACTTTAGTTGTAAGATTATACTTTCGCGAGTGACCGTAGCGCGCGACTCCCCACACCTCGCGCGAACCTCCGCAAACGGCGGAGGCGTTTAAACTTGGCGCGTCACGTTCTGTGCAGTGTTGTCCGAAACGATATGTGGTAGTATAAAGAAACTTAAAACAGGGGAATGAACATTTACCTGATGAATTTTAATGTTGCTTTGTGTTTCAGGTTTGAAAAGTGCTGAGATTTAGGCTAAAGTACTTGACAATGCTTGAAATTGGAACTACTTCGTTTCACAACAAATATCTGTCTGACTGAACAGTTCTCTTGTATTACGTTAACAAATACGAGCCTCTTGTAATTCCAGGACGAAACATGAGAGAACGTGAAGACGTTAAGATTGGGCGTTTTGAAAATAAACAACCATTAAATAATGTGATTAAAAGCGCATTATTTCGAGTCATTACGAGTATATGTATAAATATTTAACTTAATTAGGTTTAACGTGCTGGGAATTATTAAAATGGACCTTGAAAGTTACGTACAAGCGCTTTAATTCCACCTTGTAAAGGTGTATGAGCCCAGCAAACATGACTTGGTTCATGGCACGCGAAGTTACAAAATTCGAGATGTGCACGACTTCGCGATTCGCTAGCGCGCGAGACCTTTCGCGCCGGTGTGTTTACAACAGCCACCTGCCTCATCTCGCCCTGCTAATAGACACGTGTGTCGCAGGCTATGACGCAAATCTTCATTGACATAAATGTTGAAATTTAATTTAATTTATTCTACACATTCTTACAGCATTGGAAAACGTTAAGAATGTTGGTGTCATGTTTGTCTCCTACAAAAACTATATTAAAACAAAAAATATATTTCTCTCCTCCATCTTTTTACATTTTCAAACATTTTTGAAAAAGCTCCAGGGAGCCGCTAGGGCCGCGGGTTGCCGACCCCCGTTTCTCAAAGTTCATCTAGATAATAGAAAACGTGTTCCTTTTACATTTACATTTGTTGAAACAACAGTTACACAGTAATCATGCCATTATAAATGTGTATTATAAACAGATAACTAAGAGTGGTGTGCCTTGCTAAGTATGACAACCACAGGTCACTCCTGGTCATGCAGGAACCAAAGCTGACTCAACATTAAATTAAAATTTAAAGGTTAAAACACATGCACACGTGTGTGTGTGTGTGTGTGTGTGTGTGTGTGTGTGTGTGTGTGTGTGTGTGTGTGTGTGAGAGAGAGTGTGAGAGAGAGATACATCATTGTATTAAAGATTATGTAGCAGCTGGTTGCTAAGAAACATCACACAGCTGCTTTCTTCAGGTGACTGGTGAGAATAGTTGGTGTCACCATTAATCAATTAACCATCGTTTTTTTTCTTTCTTTCTTCAAACACAGAATCACCAAACCAAGGATGGAGGATGCAGGCGAATACATGTGTGTGTACACATTTGATATGGCCCCTCCAGTTAATGCCACAATCGAGGTGAAAGGTATGACTTCCATCTGTAAGCACCATGTACAACTGCCTGCAATTATTAGTGCATAGTAACTTATTGATTATTTTTCCATATCCCTGAAAGCTGAGTACTCATAAACTACTTCATGGAATCCAGAAATGTTTTCCAGTGCTTTAGAGCACAGCCAGTGGCCTCATTGAAAATTATACTGTGCCCTGTCCTTTTGGAGACTTTTATTTTTACATGGGGTAATCTGAGTTATTGGGCCTTATTCTAGAATGATTGCTGCATTTCACATCATTAGACTCTTTCTTTAAGGTGAGTTTGTCCCTCTATTGAAAAGTCCATTGTTGTTATCCCAATGCCTCTTATTTGAGTTATTCCTCAGACTATTATTCTGCTGCTTCTTCTTCTTCCTCCACACCTTTCTGCAATTAATACAACCCAAACCACTTAACGTACAGACTCCGTTCAAACTGTGTTTCAAAGGTCTTGGAATTGTAATTTTTAATAAATAAATAAAAATGTAAACTTCCCATAGGAATGAATGGCAGAATGTTCAGAATTTCAAGTTAAGAGTGTGTTAAGTATGTGCTGTCATGAAAAATGATCAAAATCAGAATTGGCTTTTTCACAATTTGTCAGTGTGTTTAACTTGTCATAAATCAGACATTTTTGTGTGAAATCACAAACGATTGCACTAAAATCATCGTCAAGGGGTCCTCTCTCACCATCTCCGTTTTTTTACCATTTGTTCAGAGGGTGCAAATCGGACTAAAACAAGGTTTCTCCACTAAGAGAAGCAGTGATAGTTATTTTGATTTATTTTGAATGTCTCTACCCCCTCCCCCCACACACGCACATGCATACATACATACATGCATCTCTCTCACAGCCACACATACACGCATACCCACTCCACACAGATGCACACACCTAAGGAGGTGTTATCATACACACTGCACAAGTTCATACACATAACATATGCAACATGTACACGTGGCCCATCTCCCCATAAATAATAATAAATATTTGATAAACCGCCTTAAAAATAAATAATATTTTATTTGTTTTATTTGCAACATTTTACGTCAACAAGTTACGTTCGCCCCAGTACAGTATTGGTATATGTCTGAAAATTGTCTGGCCCACAGGTCAGAGCTCTCTGCCAAATCTGGCCCATAGAAAAATATAGTTGAATAGCCCTGCACTAGACTCTACACACATTACACTCTAACCCTCTCACAACCAGCGACTCGCCCCTCCCCCACACACACATACATCTCTGTCTCTCACACACACTCACAACTAAGCTGTTCACCTACACACTATAGACACTATACACACTTCCATACACACTGCACACACTGAGTACACCACGTTGTACTCACACTTGCCTACAATCATACCATATACTCACCTTCATTCACACACAATCACTCTGACATGGCGCACACACAGACACATACCTAAGGTGTTCTTCACCTTCACAGACACACAAATGCACACCATGCACAGACTGTATACACATTGTACACACCTTCATACACACTGCACACACCATTGTACACACACACACACTCGCCTTCATTCATGCTGTACACACACGATCATTCACACACACTCGCACGCGCACCCCCCCTCCAAACACACACCTTCATACACATAACATATGCAACATGCACCATACACACTACACAACTTCATACACATTTTTCCAACACACCTTCATATACACCACATACATTCCCATACACAGCTTAATACACACTAGACTCTACACATGCTACTCAAATCTTGGTCCCAGGCAGGGCATTGATCTTATGTTTCCTCATTCAAAGGTATTAGCCATAACCTTAGAAAGAACGGGGCACACCTTTTCCAGCCCTCTCGCATTTCCTTCAGGAAATGCAAATCTAGTTTGATGGCTTGAAAAGTCCTATTGTTATCCCTCATACTACTTATAATTATTCCACTTCTTCCATCCATTTCTGCAATTAATACAGCCCAAACCACTTAACGTACAGACCCTGTTCAAACGGCATTTCGAAGGTCTCAGCTCAGATCTGTGCCATTATTATTATTATTATTATTTTAGTTGATTGAATTGGTAGTTTTTAAATAAATTGAGGTTAAAAACTTTTAAATTTCCCATAGGAATGAATGGTGGAATTTTCAGAATTTCAAATTATAACTGCCAGTTAAGAGTGCGTGCTGTCATGAAAAATTATTAAAACCTGCTGGATAAACTGCTGTAAAATTCTTAAGCCTTCACCGAGGAGCTCCATTTAAATTGTAAATGGTAGAAAAACACATTCTGGCAGGCGTAATCATTTGATCAATTAGTTTGAGTTATGAGGATTTGTTTGGCCCTAGGCGGTGAAACTGCCCCATTGGCTCCCATGTAAATTTCTCAAAATTAGAACTGGCTTTTTTCACACGATCATACACCTTACACACTACAACACACATCTTCATACACATAACATATGCAACATACACCATACACACTACACAACTTCACACACATTTTTCCAGCATGCCTTCGTATATACCACATACATTCCCATACACCATACACAGCTTAATACACACTAGACTCTACACACACACACTACTCAAATCTTGATTCCAGGCAGATCATTGACCTTATGCTTCCTCATTCAAGGGTATTAGCCATAACCTTAATCAGAACAGGGCACACCTTTTCATGCCATCTCGTATTTCCTTCAGGAAATGCAAATCTAGTTCTTCTTCCACACATTTCTGCAATTTAATACAGCCTGAAACGCTTAACGTACAGACTCCTTTCAAACTGCGTTTCTTAGGTCTCAGTGCTGTAACTTGTGCTAATCCATATCTGTTACAGTCACTCGGGGAGTGCCACAAGGTTCTATTCTTGGTTCCCTGTTATTTATCTTATATACATACTTCCTCTTGGCAATATTATCCATTCCTTTAGTCTCAATCTTCTCTTCTACACTGATGACACACAGATATACCTCAATTTCAATTCCACAGATACTTTCCCTATTGCTGTCCTGCATCTAGGAGATAACACACTGGCTAAACAGCAACTTCCTTAAACTCAATCACAAAGTCAGACATTTCTGCCTTTTCTAAATGCAGTCTAGTTGTTTGACACTTCAGTCAGCCAGTAATCTATTGTACGTAATCTAGGTGTTTTGTTTGACTCTTGTCTCATGTTTGTCCCACATATCAATTCTGTCTATAAGTCTCCTTTTCTCCATCTCCATATCATTGCTCGGCTTCTCCCCATACTCTCACTTACAGATGCTGAAACCCTGGTCCATGCATTCATCACTTCTAGATTGGATTACTTTAACTCACTGCTGTATGGTCTACCACTGAAAACACTACGCACTCTTCAGTACATCCAAAATTCTGCAGCCAGAGTTAAAATTTTTTTTAACACATTACTCCTATCCTCCATCAACTACACTGGATTCCTGTCTCAGAACGCATCTGCTACAAAATCCAACTAATGACTTTTAAAGCCTTGCATAGCCTCACACCTGTTTATCTCTCTAACCTGTTTCTCCCTCGAGTCCCATCACGTCAGCTCAGGTCCTCTAGCTCAGGTCTACTAACCCTCTCAACACACAGACTTTCCACTATGGGTGGCAGATCTTTCAGTGTTGCTGCCCCCGCTCTCAGGAACTCTCGACCTTCTTCTGTTTGTTCTTCTGCCTCTCTTCTTATCTTCAAAGCTCAGCTAAAGACCTTTCTTTTCTTTCAGTACTTCCATTCTCACTAATACTCCCTAACCTTGCCGTGGCCTGGCGGCTAGGGAACTGGTCTTGTGACCGGAGGGTCGTGGGTTCAATTCCCAGACCTGAGGCCAGGTGCCCCTGAGCAAGGCCCTTAACCCTCAATTGCTCACTTGTATAAAAAATGAGATAAAAATGTAAGTCGCTCTGGATAAGGGTGTTTGCCAAATGCCATAAAATGTAAATGTAGATTGGGTGTCTGTAGTGTTTGACTGGAGAAAGTTTGTGATCTCTTCACACTATGCGCTTTAGCATCTGCTGACCCCACACCATCAGTTTACGTGTCCTATCACTTCATGGCTGAGTTACTGTCTTTCCCAAACACTTCCTACAGCTGACAGTTGACTGTTGAATATTTAGGAGCGAGAAAATTTCATGACTGGATTTGTTGCACAGGTGGCATCCTATCATGGTTCCACGCTAGAATTCACTGAGCTCCTGAGACCGACCCATTCTTTCACAAGTGTTTGTAAAATGTCTGCATGCCTAGATGCTTAATTTTATACACCTGTGGCCATGGAAGTGATTGGAACACTTGATTCTGATAATGTATATGGGTGAGCGAATACTTTTGGCAATATAATGTACCTTAGGTGCTCTTCAACTACAGACACACACCATACACAAATTGTATACACCTTCATACACACTGCACACCCACACATATTCACCTTCATTAATGCCATATACACACACACTACTCACCTTCATACACATCATGCACACCATACACACTGCACAACTTTATACACATTTTTCTATCACATCTTCATACACACCACGTACATTTCCACACATCAACTCTTGGTCCCAGGCAAGGCATTGATCTTATGCTTCCTCATTCAAGGGTATTAGCCGTAACCTTAATCAGAACACGGCACACCTTTTCAAGCCCTCTTGTATTTCCTTCAGGAAATGCAAAGCTAGTTAGATATTTGCAGAAGTAACATGAAACCATTGTTTTGAACTAACTGAACTAACGAAATTACTGTTCAATACATCAGGTTGAACCACATAAAAGCAATCTCCACAGCAACAACACAGCTTCCAATTCTAAAATAGAAACTGTTTGCCCTAAAATTATTGCTGCTAGTCTGAGTCATGTACAAATACAGTAGAATAGCAAAGACCCTCGGTTCACGTCTCCCTGGGAACGCTGGCCAGAGTGTATAATTCGCCAGCCTCTGATTGGCTGTCCCTGCCTGTGCTATGGAGACGTGGCTGTGGATTGCAAAAAATGTCAAACACCTTCATTATTTGGCAGTTTTTATATACCTAGTACAACATCTAGTTATTGTCTGTGTATTTAATTTGTGTATATATACGTTTATGTACACAAATATAATTTTGTGGAATTTAAGTCCCAAAACGAGGTGACCCATGACTAAAGTAGCTGTCGGAAGAAGATGGATGAGGGTGTTCGCAATGATGCTGCAGTAACTATGAATATCAACATCACAAACTGCTAAATAATGTAACTTGAAGGTTTGTCACTGTTTATAAATGCAGTGAGCAGCATAGCTATGCACAGTATGACTTCTCAAGACAGACCAGACCACACGGTCTTCCTGCCCTCCAGCTTGTCGTGTGCTGTGCTTTATTTGATTTTATACCTTGTCTGTGTCATTTTGAATCCATCCTTCAGGGAGTTTCTGTTGACCATGGCTATTTTATTCAAAATGAAGTACACATTTATAGTGGTAATTATTTTCAACTTGAGTCTTTCATTTATCTGGATTTGATGTGCTTTTTGTTTGTTTTTGTGAGTAGTGTATTTTCATCACTTATGCAGCTTGGAGTGTGCTAGTCAAAAGCATTTATAAAAAGGAAGCACAAAACTGATTCTCTCGGGTTCCTGTTTTACTGCACCATTTCTAGCGCTGTACCCTGTCTAGGAATAAAAGACAAATTCATGAAATCAAGTGATGGGATACAGGCCAGAAAAACTGTAAGCCTATCTTCTGTTCTGTCTATCTGTCTGTTTCTCTTTGTGTTTCAGGTGTTGCAACATTAATGATTAGTGCCAGTATGTGTAGCTGTTTTTGACATGGCTGGCTACACTTTGCTGTGCAGCACATGCAGAGTCTTGTATGAATGACACACAACTTGGAATCTGAGAAAGGGCATGATGGCATCACACAGTATCAATGTGACTGCATTCCAAGTTTGGCTGGAAAGTCTTTTACATTGAAATTCCTTCCATACCCATAAAAAAATCGGAATAACTATATGATCCATTAGTGAATTACGCAAAATTAGTAAAATGCAAATTTAGTAAAATGCAGAATTATTTTGCACACTGTATACGAGTCCTTTATATTGCTGTTAAAGATGTAGGCAGTCAGTTGGAAATTAAGGTAAAAATTCATGGCGTTTTAGCATATACTGCACACCTGTCTCTCTTCTCATTGGTTGTACTGTGTTCTGCAGTAGCAGATGGCAGCCTGTCCGAGGGAGTGGGGATTAAATTTTATATTCTGAGTCCTACCCCACCCTCCCTGCCTTGTGCGCTTGCTCGCTCTCTCTCTCTCTCTCTCTCTCTCTCTCTCTCTCATATGCATGCATGCTCTCTTTCTGTCTCCTCCCCCTGTAAAGCTGTAGGAATTTCAGTGCAGTGTTGATGGTATTTGTCATTTTTAGTGTTTTATTTAAATTATCTGCTGTTTTCTATTTATATATTTGTTCTCCTTTGTCCTACGTCTGTTACTACCTCCTCACTACTAATACATGAGGAAAAAAAAATTTAGATGAAAAGGATCAATAATGAGGGTAATAATGGCACATGGCACATCGACATGACCGAGAACAGACGCTCTTATAACCTTTCTTTAAGACATCCATATATGTATACATTTTATAAGCTACTCGGATTTATTAATTTTTCTTTGAGAGGTTGATGAGCAAGATTTTCAGCGTTTGGTTTCTAACACCTGAAAATACTGAAGAAAATCACACACAGTTCACACTTTCTTTCAAGGATTCATCTTCCGTAGAATTTCCTTAAATTAAAGGCCATGTGAATCACCTATAAAAATAATTAAAGCTGGGGGAAAAAAAGAAAATGCCACCCACTGCAAGAGAGAAGGGGAGGTGAGGGGATTTCTGCAATAAGACCTCTTTTGTTGTTGCCCTTATCTTTCGTCCCTTTGCTTCTGTCCTTCAGCCGCTCCAGAAATCATCGGACACAAGCGCAGCGAGAATAAGAATGAGGGTGAAGGAGCGGTGCTCTACTGCAAGTCCGCGGGCTACCCTTATCCTGTCTGGCTCTGGCGCAAATTGGACAAAGGGGCACACACTGTACGCATCCCTTCCTTTCCATCATAGTGGATGTGGCTTGAAAAACCAGACAACTGCCTTCTACAGTCTTGATCCCCAATCCCCACCCCCAAAGTCCAAAGTCTGTATGCATATTTGTGTCCTGTTTGTGCCATGGCCTTTGCTGTTTTATCTCTCTTTCACATCCTGCTTCCACTATCCCTTAATCTCACTCCTTTTCTCTTAAATGACCTTGCAGGATATTGACAACTCCACTGGACGCTTCTTCATCAACAGCAAGGACAACTACACAGAGCTGTCCATTACTAAGTTGGACATCGACTCCGATCCCGGGGAGTACGAGTGCAATGCCACCAACATTCTGGGCTCCGCCGTCATGGTCTCAGTGTTGCGTGTGCGGAGTCGTCTCGCTCCCCTCTGGCCCTTTCTTGGGGTCCTAGCTGAAGTCATCATCCTGGTCCTCATCATTGTCATCTATGAGAAGCGTAAGAAGCCCGATGATGTGTCTGACGGTGAGTTAACGTGTGAAGTCCAGCTAGTGGTCTGTGGGCACCGTTTGCTACTGTTTATGAATGTCATCTCTGTGTTTGGTGGATAAATACATTTGAAATGCACTCATAAGTGCTGATGTCATCTTTTTTTTTTATTGGTTTGATATGAATTTCAAGGGTTTATGGTTGACGTTTAATTAATCAAGAGTCATTCTAAACTGTTCTTTTTACCTCTGCAGCTTCTCAGAGCTAACTCTTTGGAACAATGTGCACCATTATCCGATACTGATCTGCACTCACACTTAATAATTCAGTCTCACCAGGTCCAACCCAAACACACGCACACACTCTAGTACACCATGTGATGTCAGTAATACTGGCCCCAATCCGATATACAGGAGAAATGTGACTCTGTATTGTATGTGTAGCTTGTGCATATTCAATTATTTATGTCTGCGGAGGTCCAGGCCCAAGGCCCTTTGTTTTCATTTGTGCTATATTGGAATGTAAGGTCGGCTGTACCTGCAGCAGGTCTGACCGAGTAGGCCATGTAGCACCTTATGCACCTGCAAGAATAGGCAAAGTTTTGTGATGGTTTTTGGTGGATTAACACATGGTTTTGTGTTGTGTGGTTAATTCAGATGGCACAAAATGTTTTCTTGCTAAATGTTTTAGAACAATGACTGCTAATAACCTGTGATCTGAGCTGTTGAATACTGCCATCTGGTGGCTCAATTTTTTAATTCTTATAGAATTACAGGAAATGCTTTGGTGAGGCTAGATTTGATCTCAAGTGTTGGACTAGAAAGTAATCTTTACAGTGGAGGTTTTTTACAGTGTTTGATACTATAACACACACCCTTTCTCCCTAATTTGCATAACCTTAAACATTTGTGTGGTAAGTGCGAGAACCTGCATGATCCTGGAGTCTGAATGTGGTGTGTTCATCCAGGCATGATCCTGGAGTCTGAATGTGTTCATCCAGACATTTTCCTCCCACATTATGATCTGCATTATATTCTCCTGTCTCTGGCTTGAATCTTGTGTTTTGTGTTTGTATTTTACTTTCATAGAAATTTAAATGTTTGACTTTTTCTCTTAACATTTTATATTTAAGCTGCTATCTTAGACTTTTATCTTCAAGAATTTGATTAAAATACAAGCATGAAATTTCAAAATGCTTTTACTCTTTTGGTTTAATTACCATGACATGCGTTTAATGTATCGGAGGCGAAGACGATTCGTGAATCAGCACATGGCTTCAGCTCTTTCATTCCTCAGTCCTGTCATATTCAACAGCATCTTTTGAATGACCACAAAAAACTGTGAAAGCTTAACATAGATGGGGTGATTGATGTTATGCATGGTAGAATGCATCGCATCTGTCTGACGTGTTGTATCACTTTAAACTTGCTTGTAAGAGGTTGATATTGCCAAAGATCCAAAACTAATATGAAAAATGTTTTGTTTCTTTATCTGTTCAAGACGATGAAGCAGCTGGCCCAGCGTAAGTATCAACCTGTTTATTTATGTGCCTCATTACCACTATGGTGAGAGTGACACCTGCTGGACATGTAACCTGCCCCACAAATGCACTCAAAAGCTTCAACTTTTAACACACCTGATTTAACTAATGTGTTCTGAAGGTCAAGATTAACAAGATCATTTGTCTGCTGCTGAGCTGTAGTTAAAAGCATGTGGTTGATGGCAACCAGTTCAGTGAGACGAGCATAATATGCTACAGTCTTGTACAGAAGTGAACTTGATGGTATTGCATATTTTTTTTTAAAGCTTATTATGCTGGTTTTTCTTATTTTGGATATGAAAGTGGATTAAAGTGCAGTGTTTAGGCCTCAGTGTGTTGCTGTGTATATATTGCTTCCGACTGATCACACTGCATTGATGCATAAAACAGTGTTATTTATTTATTTTTGTTTAAATGAATCATTCTTCTCACAACTCTTTCAATTATCTTCTATCAAGACCTCTACAAAGTTTGTTTGCTGAGTGATACTCTGATATCATTTCCAGGAAAACTAATTCAACTAACAATCATAAAGACAAAAACCTGCGTCAGAGGAACACAAACTGAGCTGAGTAGTAGTAAGGTAAGTAGACATGGCTACGGTTTTGTTGAATTTTTGACAAACGCTGAATATCCTGTTCTTTTCCCTTTTGTATTTCTAAATGTGTTTGTTTGTTTTTAGATACAGACATTCATATCATGACCACATGAACGTAACAAAGAAAAAGTATATTGGGACTAAGAAAGAAGTATTGGTGAGACAAAAAAAGCATACAACCACTTGAGGCATGCCTTACGATGTGAAGAGGATATTTGATGGGAATGAACCATTATTAGTGATGGTGTGAATAATATGAACACTTCATTGCATGATTGTGTTGCTTTATGTTTATCTTTGGTTTATATCGATTTTCTTTTTCATGTCAACAAATAGAGATATGTAGTGCATGCAAGATATTAACCTGCTGTTTCATACAGATTTGGGATTTTCAGTTATGTATTTCAGAGTGACTTTATGTAGATAATATTTATATTTGAAGGAAATCATCAACTTTTTTGATTTTTGTAAAGTTCATCATTTCACTGCATACCGTTTTTGGTAAGGTGACTTTAACAGATTATTTGAGTAAAAAGCTTCAATAACCGAAAAGGGCTTTACTATGTCCTACAATGTTTAGTTTGTACATATACTGTACATCAGTTTATTTATGTATGAATCAAGTCACTGGAAATATCCACAGTTATCTGAATGTTATTCATTCTGACACAGTGTTCAGATGTAATTGCGATTGTCCTTTTCTAATTGTAAACCTTATCTATCAATGTCTCAGCTTCTTCTGTATGCATACTATACAGCATGGCTTCTATCCTATGCAATATTTGTTCATATATAGTCGAATAAGCATTTTATTCATTTATTCTTTTCTCTTTTTTTGATTACTATTGGCTTTTGGTTGCGTATTGAAGCTTTAATATTATAGGTTTTCCATGAATAGCAAAGTGCACTGTTCAAACCATAAGTGACACATGACCGTATCCAGTCACGGGCTGCACCATTTCAGCTGTGAGCTCCTCGCCAGAGCAGTGGTCCTGCAGTGCAGAAGAGGAAACAAGACAAAGCAAACCCAACACACATGGTGTGGGTGATCATAAGACACATCCTTTGTCATTTTAACAATTAAAAACTCCAAAGTGAACAATTTCTTTTGTGTTCTTTATAAAAATCTGATTTTTTTTTTATCACACTACAAAACTTCATTTTTGTGAAAATATATTTGGAATTTTTGACCAAAATATGTTAGAGATTATGTCTATAAAAAGTGGTAAACCTCCCTAGATACTGAAGCAACACTAAATACTGGCTCTAGATATAATTAATTTAAATAAGATCAGCCAAAATAGTTGTGGTCCCGTGTGTGTAATGATTTGCCACAGTAATGTAGGCGGTACAACGCCAGCAGCTCCATCAACACCCTGTCTCTCACACCCAGTAATCATGTCATGTTCTAATCAATTCACACCATAACCTCTCCTCCTGACATTTTTAAAGGTTTCTCAGTATCAGCACAACAATATTTATATATTAACGATTATCATGTAGATGGCAAAGCAGGTGACTCAACAGTAGTTACATTATCATACCGCAGGGGGGCATTGTTGACCAACAAATACTCAAAAGTCCATTTCTATTTTCAACCGCTTCAGGACCGCAGAGACTGCATTATGTATATCTAAAGATCTTCATGAAAATACACAAGTAGTGCTTGTGCAATAAAATCCATGGCAAAAAGTTCTGAGCTTACTTAACCCTGTTGTCTTTTCTATGTAGTAAATTGGCTGCAGCAAGTGTTTTAATTCCATAATGATTATTTCAAAATGCCAACATTTTGAGGATTGGCTAGTTGTTCACAAGTTCACCTTTCTCCCGTTTCCTGCTTACTAATATAAACATGGTGGCAATGCACCAAAATCTTTCTCACATTCATTAGAAGCACCATTCGTATCTGCACACACATTCCTGTAAAATCAGAGAAGCACACACCTGCAGACAGAACTCTTCTCGCATTCTGGGCAGTGAAGGAAGATAACTCAGAAGGCTGCTGTTCTACCTCACACACATGTTGTCCTCCACAGGCCATAGGCTTTATCTGTTCCCGTACACATTATGCTGCCATATTTCGTTCATTGCCTGTTGACCGATTCTCAGCAAGCTACTTCAGTACTTAATATCATAACGTCATTGGATTTAATCTAATATCAACCATTGCAACGCAACAGCATCGTGTATGATAATAATGATGACCATATATCTGGAAGCAGTTTGATCAGCAGATATATTTAGCATTCTCGTGGCTTTGCTTATGTCTAGATCTTCTGTTAAAGTCAGAAAACACAGTCATTGCATATTTTGCTGTCTGTAAGTTTGACAGGGAAAGAAACACATAACTTTATCTTTGGTTGAATGGTCTCTATTTGTATATCACTCTTATAAAATATGGTACATGTGTGGATCATACATATTTGATCCTTCGTGGCCTTTATCATCTTGTATCACTTTTAGTGGAATTTAGGTCATGGACACAAAATTCAGACAATAAAAACTGTTTCTAACCAAATTTTATTTAGTCCTGCTATAATATTCTACTATAGTCTCTGTTCCAATAAGATATTTACATTTCACAATTAGTACACCATTTTGTCAAATTTTGGACCTATTATGACCCTCCTTCATGTTTTAATATGAATCTTATTCATGGGCACAGTTGCTTGCTGGTACAGCGCTGTTGGTTAACTCTTCCTCTCCAGCCCGGTTATCACCTGATGAATGTCCATAGCCTGTCATTACATGTTCCCACGATGGACTATGTAACGCATGTAAAATAAATTGTAATCCCACTTTGTTGTAAATCCTTTGCAAACATCAGCAAATCAAATTACGAGTGGTTTTCGTAACACCCCCAACTCCCCACCCCCTACCCAAGTCGGTTTAGGTGGTTCGAGCTTATTTGCTGTGGCAACGTGATAAATTGTCCTCATGTATATTCACGCAACTAAAAGATTTTGAACATTGAATTGGTGATGTGTGATGGCGCTTCGGAACGAAAATAGGAAATTTGAGCTTCAAATCTGCCCGTTTCGGGATACTTTGGGAGCTGTGATGCTTTGTCACTGAAACGCTCGTCAGATTGTTTCCTCACACGTCAGTGTTCAGCATCCCGACGTTGATCCAGGAGCGCGTTCATCCTCACGGAACCGGTACCTGGTACTACACGAGAGTGCGCTGCAGGGGAACGGACTAGAACCCCAGACGGAGCGCGTTTGTGTATTCACATTTGTGACGACCCGTCTGCGTCGCAGATGTTTGCTGTTTGAGAAACTAAGTGCTATGCACACCGTTATTTATCTCACGGCACGATCCGTTTCATTGAGCTGCTCGTCCCTTCATTGAGACATCGACATGGATAGATTGCAATCTTCCATGCGCAAACGACTCTACAGTTTACCCCATCATATTGGACACAAGACTACTGGAGACGGAGAAGACAGCGACAAGGACACTCGAAGAAAGAGTGTCAGGATGAAACACATCTCCTCACGCTCTTCCACGGGGAGCTGTGAAGGTGTCGGCGAGGCCAGGAGCGGAGACGCAGAGACAGATGTAGGGAAGCCCTTCAGAACCAACGTGAACGGAGACTGTCGGAGGTTTAGGGGTAGTCTGTCTTCCATCACTAGTCGTCATGCCCCAGACACAGATTCGGCGGAGCAGAAGCGCCTCATCCCCGAAGATGCTGCCAGCCCCGAGGATGCTGGTCCCCGTGAGCATGCTGGTCCCCATGAGGATGCTGACGGCGGGGACAGCCAGGGCGCACGGGGCGGCTGCAGCGAGGCAGGACAGCAAGCGCCTCCCGACGAGCAGTCGAGTTTTATAAAGTTGGAGGGCATCGATCAGATCACGCCTGACGAAGAGAGGTTGTATCAAGCGGGCTTCATGCATCGGCAGTTCGGGGCAATGCTTCAGCCAGGGGTCAACAAGTTCTCCCTGCGAATGTTCGGCAGTGAGAAGGCGGTGGAGCAGGAGCAGGAAAGAGTCAAATCCGCTGGATTTTGGATCATTCACCCGTACAGTGATTTCAGGTAATTCTCACATAAATGTCTATTTGATATTCAATTGTCCACCGACATCTTTCTTTTTTATCATGTGATAGGCTACTTGAATAACTGAATGAACACCCCCCCTCCCCAAAATTAATAGAAAGGCAAACAAAATTGAGCGTTTGACTTTTAAGGCTTTTTTTTCTTTTTTTTTCTTTCTTTTTTTGCATTTTGCCCTGGTTTTTCCTTGTTTGGCTATTGTCTTTGTCATTGATTGTGGCGCAGGTTTGAGGATTACATTTATCTTTTTGTGTCCTTGAGTAAGCTAATAGCGTTTGAACTGGTAATTGAACCCATTATGTTTCTCTCCAAGACAAGCCTCAGTGTGGTCAGTAATTATTCCCTGCAGAAGTGACTGTCTTGGACACAGTAGTTGTCTTTCAACAGGCAAACAATGGAGGAGCTGATAAAAAAAACAACAAGAAGAAAAAACTGATACTGAAGTCAGGCTATCCAACTTTTTAAATGTAAGATTCGCTTGTACTTTTGAATGGGCTATAAATGGACTAAGCAATATGAATGGGTGAAGTGGGGTGAATGAAATGGCTGTATGTTCTTAGCACAGTTACGGTGGAGAGCCCAAACTAAGCAACATAACTTGTGCTGATGCAGTTAATAACCCAATGTTTACGGGTAATGGTCAGGTAGTAACCCACTGCTTATGGGTAATGGCTTTATTGTCTGTTTAGATATCACTTCAAGAACACAATTTTCAGAGTAAAACACTGCTGGTAGCAGTAGAGCTGTTACATATAGCCAAAGTGCCAATATCTGAAGGATCCTCTTAGCAATTATCCTGCTGTGTGCTGTTCATCCTACACTCCTGCTTGTGGTAGAGACTTACAAGTTAGAGACTTCATCCAATCTGTTGTGTTTAGGACTTTATGAGTAAACCAGAATTGACCATGCATAAAGCCATCAAAGGCAAGTAGCATAAACCTGAGATTTGAGATCTCGGATCCTTTTAGTATTTATAGTCATTCTGCATCTTCCAGCATCTCAAATTTACATTTGCTGTTCTCTCACTCCTTATCTGCCTCTCCCTGCAGTCCTGTCCGACCTTTGCATCTTTCCCCCACTGAGTGGGGCAAACGTGTTTCCGCATAGAGCTCCTTTCTGTGCAGATAGTTTGTACAGGTATAGTGACCTGTAGTGCGTGCAGAACACTGACGGGGCAAAGAGGCTGGAGTGTGTGGCGTTTAAATTTAGACCGCGTGAACAGGCTGCTTCATTCCAGCTGCATACTGAACATCTGGGTGACAGAGAGGACGACTGGTGCTGGCAACAGGAAATGACACAGTTTCCTGAAAGAGCTCATCAAAAGTGCTGGAGTGGGTACCGGTGAAGACAATTAGGACCGATAACAATGCTCAGCAGATAGAGATGGACTATGAGAGTGTTTCGGGAAGATGAGCAATAGAAATCTGATTATCAGCAAAGATTTAGTTTGCCTATATCGCCATGGTCATGATCTAGATTATGTAGTACCATCTTTCTTCACACAGACCTGCAGGGGTCAGCACTCCTAATTATCACTTATGTATGGTGCCCAGTTGTAGGATCATCAATTTCTAAGAGATTTCAGCACTGGTATCTTATATCACCCGAATGTCCTTGTTAGGCACAGTTATTTTGCTAATGGGATCTGAAAACTGTATCAGAACAGTGAAGAATTGTACCACATTCTCTTCCAGTGAGTCACACATCAGGCCAGCACATTTAATACTATATGAATCAAAGTCACTGTCACTGAAAGTCATGATTTTTTTTTTACTATAGTATGACTATACATTCACCAGCTGCTTTATTAAAGAACACTTTATTAGAAATGTCATTTTGAAGTCTGTTGCTATACTGGATTCTCTAGTTCTTAATTACCAGGGGTGAGTTTCCCAAAACGTTCTTAGCGCTAAGTACTTCGTAACCTCGTTCTTACGTACAAGGTTAAGAAGTACTTAGTGCTAAGAACGTTTTGGGAAACTCACCCCAGTCCATTTCTACCGATCACCACTGAATTTGTGCCAGATGTCTCTAAACCCTGTGGCATTGGCACATGTTAAAAGAGAGAGTTATTGCCCTGGGGTGGGTTTCCCGAAACGTTCGTAGCGCTAGTTCTTAACCTCGTACGTTTCATACGAGGTTACAAAGTACTTAGCGCTACGAACGTTTCGGGAAACCCACCCCAGGAGAGTTATTGTAAATGTGTCCTATGTCAACACCCACAAACAATACTATGTTAGTGTTACAGCTGCATTGACGATGGCCCACCAGCCTAATATTTACTTAGCAGTGTTCCTGTGGTCAGACACTAGTGATGAATGGGGAGGAGGGTGGTGACTAATTGTGCCTTCCAACAGATGGGATACCCTGTAGGTGTTTCTAATGAAGTGGCTAGTGTATGTATGAAGCTGCAATCATGGTGGCATTTACAATAATCAGTGTTTTGTCAAAGTCATGCAGCAGTGCACTGAGAAAGCTTCCACGCATATGCAAATATGAAACAATTGCTAAAAGAAGATTATTTTGCATGCCGTTGGCAAATTCGCACGTATGTGATTGGTGAGCCACTATGTCTAGGATGTGATGTGGTGATTTCTACGTACATGTCAGATGCTAAAAGGGGAGTGTTGCTCTAAATCTCAGCTTTCTTGGCCCTTTTGAACAGTTGTACATGTGAACAATCTAATCGGCAATGCTAAATTTCTCAGTATTTCTCTCAACTCTGCAAAATAACTCCCCAGGATAAACAAAGGCAAGCTGGAATAAGGATTGTTATCTTATTGTTATCTTATGCCCTTCTTTGTAATAGCAGACTTCTAGCAAACCAAACTCTTCAGATAATTAATTTTTTGTGTGAAACAGGCAAGCAGTGGCGTTCACTCCACTGCAATTATCCAGGAGACAGACATGGTGAGAAATCACATAGGCAGGATACTGACACCTTCTGGGATACTACTTGTGTTCTCAGGTTAGCAAATCATTGCAGAATCAAAATTTACACATTCCTGTGATGTGGCTTGGTGTGATTAGACTAATAGCATTATTATTACTGAAAGGAAGCTTCACCTTGATTTTGCTGCACAGTTCAGTGCCGATGTGGTGTTTATTGTAGTGATATACATAAATACATTTCCCTGAATTTAGAATCACAGACTACAGGGTGTAGGGGTTTAAAGTACTGTACATGTTCTCTGCACACATTTGCTCTAAATTAATGTTTTGTCATGGCTGTTAAATGTTACATACATTAAATGTTATATAAAAGATCCTTCCTTAAATATATTTCTGCACACTTACTGTTTAATGTGTAAATTTTCTAAGACATTATACTGAAAGTGGCTGGACCATCTGTCAAAAGCTAGATGTCAAATCCTTTATAATCTGAAATCTGAGAACAATATGTCCAGGGTTGCCAAATTATGCTGAAACAACACACGCATTTGACCGTTTTCACACGCTCTCACACCACACTTCCGATATCTCACGCCGAAAAAAAAAATCCAGTTTATTTACCTCAGATCCACGTATATGATTCAATACGTTACTAGGTCGCTAGCTCTGGCACCATCCACCGGCGATATAACACTGAATCTGTGTCCATTTTACGTTCGCAACCCCCCCCCCCCCCCCGCTCAACAACTTTCGTTCGCCACCACCCCCCGCTCAATAAAATACACTCGCCACCGGCTCCAGGTTAAAATCTCACTCCAAGCGAACGTCAAAAGTTGGCAACCCTGATATGTCTGTCTGAAAGTATCTGATTTAAAGATACTTCCAGATAGTTTGCTCATGGGTAATTTCCACCAAATGTCATTTTAGGCAATTCATTAGAAATGTTTACAAAAAAAAAAAAAAATTGGAAGAGACTTATTTTTGTAAAATATGTCAAATAACAGGTGCAGGTCCTGATGGGTCTGATGTTTATTGGTTTCCTGTAATCAAAATTAGAGTTTACCATGAAGACTGATAGTTTCAGTATTTTTACAGTTTACCATGTACACTCATAGTTTCCCTAAAATTAACATTTGCCATGTAGCCTCACAGTTTCAGTTTAATTACCGGTAGTTTACCAAATAGCCTCATAGTTTCAGCATAATTACAATTTACCAAATAGCCTCATAGTTTCAGCATAATTACAATTTAACATATAGCCTGACAGTTTCAGTATAATTACAGTATAACATATAGACTGATAGTTTCAGACTAATTACAGTTTACCATTACATTGATGGTTTCAGCCTAATTAGATTACCATAGAGCCTAGTAGTTTCTGTATAATTACAGTTGACCAAATAACCTGACAGTTATAGTATAATTACAGTTTACAGTGTAGACTGGTAATTTCAGTATAATTACAGTTTACCATGATAGTTTCAGTATTGTTACAGTTTATTATGTACATCAATAGTTTCTATATAATTAAAGTTTGCCATATAGCAGTTTCATTATAATTAGTTTACCAAATAGCCTGATGCTTTCAGCATAATTACATGTCTTGTTAAGAGAGAGCATTGTTAGCGCTCTTGTTAATGTTTGATAAGAGGGACATGCTCACTAGCCTTGTTAGTGTTTGATAAGAGGGACATGCTCACTAGCCTTGTTAGTGTTTGATAAGAGGGACATGCTCACTAGCCTTGTTAGTGTTTGATAAGAGGGACATGCTCACTAGTCATGTTAGTGTTTGATAAGAGGGACATGCTCACTAGCCTTGTTAGTGTTTGATAAGAGGGACATGCTCACTAGTCTTGTTAGTGTTTCATAAGAGGGACATGCTCACTAGCCTTGTTAATGTTTGACAAGAGGGACATGCTCACTAGCCTTGTTAGTGTTTGATAAGAGGGACATGCTCACTAGTCTTGTTAGTGTTTCATAAGAGGGACATACTCACTAGCCTTGTTCATGTTTGACAAGAGGGACATGCTCACTAGGCTTGTTAGTGTTTGACAAGAGGGACATGCTCACTAGCCTTGTTAGTGTTTGATAAGAGGAACATGCTCACTAGCCTTGTTAGTGTTTGATAAGAGGGACATGCTCACTAGCCTGTTGTCTTTTGCAGATCATGCAAAAATAGTAATTGTGTACATAACGTCCTATTTTTATAAACCACTTATCTGCGGAAAATCTATAATCTGAGTTTTACGTTATATTAGGATGAATAGAAAAAAAACCCCAACAGATTATTTAAAAATGCTGAACAATGTTTTCTATTACAGTAATCTACATTATTCTGTAGGGTAAATCAACCATCTCTGTGACTGGCACTGGCTTAATTATAACACAGCACTGGGCTAGATTAGTCAAAAATATGCACCAAAAACCAAACCAGCACTCCCAAGATAGAACGAAGCAAAGGGAATTAAGGACACCAACACCCTGTATATGCCTGAGAGGATGAACATGTGAGAGCAAGATATATGCTCACTGTCTATCAGAATGCACATTTGAACAGCACTGAGAAATAGAGATGTGAAATCTAGTATCAGGATGTTTATCAGTTTGTGACTCATGCACAGAGGAAGCCAGAAAAGGTTAAAATCTTGAAGGCATGTCAAGGCCAGCAAGATAATTAATGTTGGGGACAGCAATTATACTGTCTTTAATGTAGACCCTTCACCCTGCAGTGCATACTGCAGTTTTGACCGAGGTCTCCAGGTCAACATAAAGATATTTCTTTGCTTATGTGCTGGACATCCAGTTGCTCAAGGGAGAATGTGTCTACAAATAATAGAGAAATAATGATGGTGTCATGGTGTCAGGGCCCCCTGCAGACAGGGTCCCCTGCAGACAGGACCCGCTGCAGACAGGACCCGCTGCAGACAGGGTCTGGGCTCCTGGGACAGTTTGCAGGCAGGTCTATGCTTTAGGGTT
Source organism: Brachyhypopomus gauderio (assembly GCF_052324685.1). Classification (NCBI taxonomy): domain Eukaryota; kingdom Metazoa; phylum Chordata; class Actinopteri; order Gymnotiformes; family Hypopomidae; genus Brachyhypopomus; species Brachyhypopomus gauderio. Next base: position 34,056,637 of record NC_135215.1, on the reverse strand, counting down.
TTTAAACACGATTGTATCATAATGTTTATTTCCTCAGTTACGTTTGCTCTTTCTGTGTTACATATTTGAATTTTGTGTTGAACAAGAATTTAAAGATGTCCCATGAAACCATGTGTTTTGAAATAATGATGTATGAAGGGAACCTCTGATTGCTTTTTTTTTAGTCTGACAATGTGGTCTGTTTGTGGCCAGTCGAGACAGTTTCGCACATAATGCTAACATAAAACATATTTTTTTCATTTTTGATGTACTTTGACTTATTTGTAACAAATGCTCTGTTTGTGGAGAGTAGGTTCTACTGGGACCTGATTATGCTGCTTTTAATGGTGGGTAACCTGATCATCATCCCTGTGGGAATCACCTTCTTCAAGGATGAGCACACCCCGGCCTGGATCGTCTTCAACGTGCTCTCCGACACCTTCTTTCTGGTGGACCTGGTCCTGAATTTCCGGACTGGGATAGTGAAGGAGGATAGCACGGAGATCATCCTGGACCCGCAGCAGATAAAGGTGAAGTACTTGCGCAGCTGGTTTGTGGTGGACTTCATCTCCTCCATCCCCGTGGATTATATCTTCCTCATTGTCGAGACACGGATAGACTCGGACTTCTACAAGACGGCCAGGGCCCTGAGGATCGTCCGCTTCACCAAGATCCTCAGTCTGCTGCGGCTACTGAGGCTGTCTCGCCTCATCCGTTACATCCACCAGTGGGAGGAGGTAGGCCCCCCCATATGCCCCCCCCACCCCCACCCCACCACCTCCATACACTCAGCGTTTTGGTGCTCTCATTCTGTACTACGGTCCAGACCAAACTCCACCCTTTATTCTTGTTTTTGCAACTCAGTCAGCCTTAAAACTACAGTCAGGCTTCAAAAATATTTGCCTTTAGGCTTTGTCACACATGGTGTCAGACGTGGGGTTGTGCAGGAGAAGTCATGGAGAGTGTACCATCACCCCTCTGAAGGAGAAAGGGGTTAAGGAACTGACCCCCAGCTGTTAGGGGGAATGGTGTAAAGCCCAGTGTGTGAACTCAGTGTGTGAACCCAGTGTGTGAACCCTGGCGAAGAACATGGATGTGACCCTGAATGATGAAGAATTGGAGCTTGAAGGATCCATGGGACATGCTGAAGTGCAGGTGTGTGCTCCCTGATGGGGAAAGCAGTGTGGTGTGGAGACTGCTACCCATGAAGGAGAGAAGGTGATGTGTCACTTCAGACAGGTGAAACAGGTGTCCTGGCTGCTATTATAGAGTGCCAGAGAGCTGGCTGGTACTGGTGGTGATTGGTGCTGTGGTGGTAAACATGTAGGTCACATGTAATGACCGTGTTTACCACTGTAGGACCGGGGTTTGACAGGTCAGTGGGGTTGCTACCCCAGTCTTTGTCACAGACTGATAATTGTCATACACTTGTTGACTATGTTGAGAACAATCAATCCTATCAGGCCAAATCCCCTTAAAATAAAGGATGTCTATGAGGGCAAGAGAGTGATACATCACTCTCTGTGTGGACTACATAAAATGCAGTGTATCTACCTGATCTCTTTTCCTATGCCTATAAACCATTTGTAACATGTGAGTTACTATAAACGTTACATAACATGTCACAACCTTAACCCGGCTTAAGAGAAATGGGAATGGACTGAGCTTCACATTAATTCTTAAATGTGACTTATGCAACATCCTGCACGTCTTTCATCACGGTTGCAATGTCTGTCCTGCTCTTCTGGTCACCTCCCTAGATTTTCCACATGACCTATGACCTGGCCAGTGCTATGGTGCGTATAGTCAACCTGATTGGCATGATGCTCTTGCTGTGCCACTGGGACGGGTGTCTCCAGTTCCTGGTCCCCATGCTGCAGGACTTCCCCTCCGACTGCTGGGTCTCCAAAAACAAAATGGTGGTAAGTGGGAACCAGCGCCATGTTCCACTTCCACATGTGTGCACTTTAACGTTTGAAAAGTTTTCACCCTAATCCTGTTTCACGTCTCATAAAGTGCCAGGTCATTTGGCGATGCATCAAATCAGTATCAGACAATGTGTCTCAGACAACGATTAAAAAACACTGACCCCAATAATTGTTTAATATTAGCATTTTTTCTTATTGAAGAATGTATGCTAAAACTCATGCCAAATGAATGTTAAGCTAACATTTCCAAAATGCACTCACAAATGTTTTAGTACACAATAGACACAAATGTTTTAATACACAATAGACACAAATGTTTTAGTACACAATAGACACAAATGTTTTAGTACAGCTTTAGTGTAGTTTCTCATCCTTGCTCTCTGGATATCATGCTTATTAAAGTGATGTCCCAAAACCACTTGAAGCACATGTGTCTATGTCTATGTACAGTGCTGTCTATGAAGACATGATATTCTCCTCCCTTCCTGTCCTTTTTCTCTTCTGGAATTCTGTAAGCGAGAAACTCTCTCTCTCTCTCTCTCTCTCTCTCTCTCTCTCTCTCTCTCTCTCTCTCTCTCTCTCTCTCTCTCTCTCTGCTCTCTCTTTCACTCTCTTTTTCTTTTTTAAATCATATTTAAATCACAACATTTTCTTCTCTGCTATCCCTCTTGCTGCTCCGTCTTTCTCTCCCAACTCCTTCAATTGCTGACTTTCATATTTAAAATGGTGTGTGTGCTTTAAATTTTATTCTTTCTCTCTCTCCTTTCATCTGTCCATTTTCTCCCCCCCCCTCCTTCCAACCACTCCCAATCCTCCACCACCACCCCCCCGTTTCTCTCTTCTCACTCCCACGTCTCACCCTCCTCTTGCACTGCAGAATGACACCTGGGGTCAGCAGTACTCCTATGCCCTGTTTAAGGCTATGAGCCACATGCTGTGTATCGGGTATGGCATGTACCCACCTGTGGGCATGACCGATGTTTGGCTGACCATCCTCAGCATGATCGTGGGTGCCACCTGCTATGCCATGTTTGTGGGTCATGCCACCGCCCTCATTCAGTCACTGGACTCGTCTCGGAGACAATACCAGGAGAAGGTTAGTGAAGGAGATGAGCTGGGAATGGGGGTCTGGGATGATGCTATTCTTCTGATCTTCTGAAGCTAGAAGTATTAATATCAAAAGCAACTAAAATGAGAGAAAGCCAAAGTATGAAAATATGATAAGATACATTTTCTGACCCTATGCTTATTGTTCATTTCAATTACATTTTAATTTAAAAAATGTATATAAAATGCAAAAAAACAGATCAAGTGATAAGTATATTGATAAGTTTATTAAAGTATATTGACACGGGTGTTTTATCCAAGTGGTTCAGTGGTCCCGTCAGTGCACACTGTTGTGTCTTCCACGCCAAGTACATTTTGAGTGTTAATTGAACTGTTGCCATTTTTAATGAGGAGGAGACACAAGAGCTTTGACCTCTGCTGTGTCTAAAGACTCGAGTCAGTTCAGTACTGCTGCAGTTGCCATGGCAACTTGCATTGTTGATACAGGATGGTTTTATTGATGTAGCTTTGGTTTCCTCGTGGATTCTTCAGTTAGTTTGTACTGTTCTTTAAACGTGTTTTATAATGGATAATCGCATTGTGCGACTCAGGGTTTTTTGTTTTTTATTTCACCCTGAAGGGAAAAGAGGTTTGTGTTCAGACACAGAAGAGAGTGCTTACGCACTGATGCCTTTGGTTGTGGTTCAGAATGCAGAGTTCATTCTTCACAGCGCTGAGAGCAGAGGAAGAGAGGCAGGTGCACTGTGGGAATCGACAGAGCTGTGGTGTCTAACGAAGTTAACTGGTTATTTCACTCCCTGCTGTGGTCCGGCTGTTCACCCTATGACTTCATATCCAGCCTTAATGACAATGCGATTACCACCAACCTGCTGACAACAGCATTATTCATTTCCTGAAAAGGACAAATTCCAATGACACTTTTTTCCCCCCCCTAACACCATGAGTCACGCTCAGCCTACTTCACCCTGACAGTTTAGTATGTGACTTCGTTCCCATCCTGATCTCGAGAGTCAACCCCGACTGTAACTGTTTGACATTATTTCCTGTTGTTCGAAGTCACTCCTGCTGGCCCCGTCTCCCGTCCTTGAATTATAGCGGGCCAGTGTAGCGGGGCCACAGACAGTGACTGGCCAAACGGTCACAGCCAACATGGCGGCATTAGCATGTATTTGTGAAACCATGCAGTGGAACCATGGCGTAGTTAACAGGGAGGGTGGGTTCTTGGTTAAAGGAAAGGGTGGGCAGGGAAGGTGTTTGTTTTGTGGGGGAAGTGTATAAGCTACGGACTGCGTGAGAGAGGATGGCTTAGAGAAGAGGGCAGGGACGCACGCAGGAGGTTTGAACATTTCAGCGCTGCGAAAGCCATGTCTTCTACCAAGACATGGGCAAAATAACAAAGACATCGCTAGAGGGAGAGTGGTTGAAATGAACCCTATCAATACTCAATGCCCTTCCTAGAAGTCGAACAGGCAGGTAGGGATGAAAAGACAAGGAGAAACGGAGCACAGATATGGTTTCGGGTGTGGAAACACTGTTGCGTTTTGCTTGTGGAGTTGATGTGGGGAACACGAACATGTATCTTGTCTCCTACATCCCACAGCCTGTTGTTTGCTATCAAATTATTAGTCTGCACTGATGTATAAATAAATACTGTAGCCGTAGCTTCTGTGAAGTGTAAGATTTTTGTTTCCCATTCCAGTGGCATGATACTTATGTTGTTTTTCATTGGTCTGCAACCCCTGCAGTACAAACAGGTGGAGCAGTACATGTCTTTCCACAAGCTTCCTGCAGACATGCGCCAAAGGATCCATGACTACTATGAGCACCGATACCAGGGCAAGATGTTTGATGAAGAGAGCATCCTGGGAGAGCTGAGTGAGCCGCTCCGAGAGGTTAGGCCTAAAATGCGAGCTTCTTTCCGAGTATGACATTGAAGAACTGTTTGACTGTGAAGAGTCTGCTCAAAATGTACTTCACTTCTCTCCACTTTCCTTTCTTCTGTCTGCGTCTTTGCACTTAAAGGAGATCATCAGTTTTAACTGTCGAAAGCTGGTGGCCACCATGCCCCTCTTCGCCAATGCAGATCCCAACTTTGTGACCTCCATGCTGACTAAGTTACGCTTTGAGGTCTTCCAGCCAGGAGACTACATCATTCGAGAAGGCACTGTAGGCAAGAAGATGTATTTCATCCAACACGGAGTGTTAACAGTTCTCACCAAGGGCAGCAAAGACACAAAGATTTCAGATGGATCTTATTTTGGAGGTAAGCAGTCAGTGGCCAGAAATCTGAACAGGATCAGTGAGTAAAGTGATTGAGAGTCCCTCAACCTTTAATCCCACTTAGTCTTAGGCACATCAGACTTTGTCTTGTGGAAGAATAGTCTTCTACCGTTTTATGTGAATGTCTATAATCCCTTTGCTTGGAAAAGATTGCAACCACCATATAAGTTGATGGTTCGCTTGGAAAGTATCAGTAGTGTGGACAAAAACCTGATGATTTCATGTAGCCACAATCAAAAGAGGGATGTGAGAATAAATCCTTCACACACACGAACTTTTAAACACCTCCACTTTTAATTGGATTTTAAAAGAAAGTAGGATCTCAATCTAAGATTTCTAATAAACATTTCTACAGATATACATATGGCAAGAATACAATTAGTAAGTAAGAATTTAATTAGTAAGTATAAACCAAAAACTACATCATATAGCTGTACATCTAATTGTTTATAATGCTAAATTATTTTATCTCAAAAACATGATGAACAGTAGTATGCAATACATTGTAAACATATTCCTTGTCTATTGCACTTTAAATAGACAGAGAAACATTTGAAAGGGATAAAGCAATGTGTGTTATCGTTTCAGTTTGTTTTGTTACAATGCCTCTGTAGACGTAGACATGGTCTAAGGAAAGTCGGAGATTCAAACTCACTTAATGATGCATTACAGCCAAATACTGCAGGATTAAATATTCTGAAAATATAATGTAGCCTCATGTATTATTGTCACGTAGGGCAACGCCCCCTCTCGTAGCTGTCACTCTGGGTTCCCTCGTGTCTGTGTTCTTGCCCGTTTGTCCCGCCCTGCTCGTTAGTTTTATATATCCCTCGTTTGTTACTACGCCCCTGTGTCATTGTCATCACCTGTCCCTAGTTTAGTTCTGTGTATAAAAGCCCCTGAGTCTCCCTTGTCCTTTGTCCGGTATTTTGAATTTGATTTGTGATCGTGTCTGTTCTTCGCTGTTCTCTGTACCTGACCGTATTCGTGTTTTCCCCGTTTCCCGTGCTCCCTGTGTTGTTATGCCTGTCTTTGCTTGTTTTACGGACTGCCCTCCTGTGATTGACCCTGCCTGGCTATCCGACGACGAGTATGGTATTCCCTTTAATAAATCTCGCTCTCCTCCGCGTTTGTGTCCGTCTCCATGTTCTGCCCAGCGCAGATCGTTACATAATCACGGATCTTACAAGAACACAGACACGAGGGAACCCAGAGTGACAGCTACGAGAGGGGGCGTTGCCCTACGTGACAATTATGTATAACATGAGTGGGCCAAATTGATTTTAGCTGAAATATTTGTAACAAACTTAACTGTGCAGGCTGGTACTGTGGTGTTCCAGCAATGTTATCAACTAGTTCTCAAGGGGAACAGTCACATTTCAACAGCCTAACGACAGCTCCCACCCAACATCAGTTAGCCATTCATGAAATTAATTTCCCTCCACTGTTGCTCAGTGGGATTTTACAATGACTCCAATAATGGGTGAACAAATATTGAATGGCAGCTGAAGGAGGACTGGTGAGGGCCTTGTTATCAAACTGAACATTGCACCTTTTCACTATAACTTACAGCTGTGAGAGAAAAACGTTTGTGAAAGCTTTGGAATATTCTGGGTTTCTGCATGAATTCCTGCTAATATATAATGTTATACAAGACAAAATAATAAACAATAACCGTTTTAAATATCAAACAATGCAAATAACATTTTATATTGTTTTATCCTAAAAAATAAAAATAGTTCAAACAATGAAGGTAAAAAAAAAAATACATTAACAGATTGGGTCAGTGGCTTTTAAATGTCTGAAATGCTTTACATTTTGACAAGCATCAATAATTTGAAATATCATGTATAGAGTAACACTGCTCGTCAGAAAAATGACAATGTCAAAGCTTCACAAATCATGGAAGGTAACATCGGACAGAGCAGGTTGCTCTATTTAAAGGGAATGACGATCACACAAATATTTCCTGGCAAATTCTGGCCCACCTGTTCTGAAAATATAATTTAGCCTCATTTTTAGCATTCTGTGCCACATGAATCTCTGTTACTGTCTCTGTGGTTTTAGGATCACAGTAAAGTAGACCGCTTTATCAGCAAACTGCAGATTTATTGAAGAAAGAAACTCATTTGGCCATGCCCGTCTTTTCCGCCTGCAATCATTCGAGGTGTTCAACAAGCCACTTGAAATCTCTTCCCCTCAAACCCTGTGTGTGAGAGCAAGGGGAAAGAGACAGACAGATAGGTTGGGTCCTGGTGTGCTTTTGAGCCTACTCACACTTCATTACTCTCTCTCAATCTTTTTTCTGTGTCTTTGTTTCTCTTGCTATTTGTTTCTTTCTATTTCTCTTCATATGTCGATCTCTTTCTCTTCATTTTCACACTCCTGCCCTTCTCACCCACCCCCTACACTTCTTGTGATATAGTGTATGTGTGCGTATGGGTGTGAGGTTATGTGTATATATGTGAGTGTGTGTGTGTGTGTGTTTGCGCGCGCATGCGTGCGCTTCAATAGAGGGTCTCTTGGCTGCTTGTTGTTTATGACTCTGGCCGTGACGGATGGGGAGAGAGAGTAATCCCTTAGGCCATGTCTGCTGCTCTATCTTATCCAAACATCCCCATTCCATCTTGCTCCAGGGCCCCAAAGGCCCACCGGAACCTTATTTATGCTACTCCTGTATTTTTATTCATAAAAATACAGCTTGTACCAATCACCAACATCAATCATAAACCTGTGGAGTCTGAGCCTTCCAAGGTTTTCATTTGCAACAGAGGCCTAATTGTGTACTCACATCTATTTACTGAAGCAGTCACAAAAAGTGCATAAAAAGGACATGAGCATGTCAAGCACCAGGAAAGGTGAAGGAGTCAACACATGCACCATTTGAGGCAACAGGCTGATTTGGGACAACATCCCTGGTCAAAGTGATGAGGCTTATGGTGATCAGCTGAGGCTTCTCTTGACTTTTTTGATGTTTTTTTTTTTTTTGATGTTTGCTTTTTGGACATTGTTTCTTTGCAACACTAGACAATACTCTGTAAATCAAATACTAAATTATGTTTATGATTCTACCCATTACATCTCGTGTATATGTGTCGGATGATCACATGTATGCTCACATTTGTGCTCACATATGTGTTCCTGCTCAGAGATCTGTTTGCTGACTCGGGGCAGGAGAACAGCCAGTGTCAGGGCGGACACGTACTGCCGCTTGTATTCCCTGTCGGTGGACAACTTTAACGAGGTGTTGGAAGAGTACCCAATGATGCGCCGTGCCTTTGAGACCGTAGCACTCGACCGCCTGGACCGCATTGGTGAGAGCTGACAGGCACTCGTGTCAAAACACCATGTAGACAAGAACACAAGAGTCAGTCAGAAATTGTGAGTAGTGATATGAAGTAAATTTCTGCACCAAACCGTTAGTTGCTGGGAGGGAGTGACTGGGATTGCACCCCCACTGCACTGCAGTGATTCCTGAGAAGTGCTCCCGTTGTCCATTGCAGTATTTTCTTCAATTCAGATTTCGGTTCACCATCTTTCAACAGCTGGGAAACGTCAAATCAAACTTAGATTGTTTTATTGATCACTGTAAAAAGTTTTTTTTTCTTCAGTTTTTACACTGAAAAGAAATTTAATTGGACAAACAGGACATACTTTTTTTAAGATGTAGTCAGAAGGCACCATAAAGTCTGAAAGGCTCAGACAATGATTGCTACATCACAATGTTGAAATTTGACACACGTCAAGGCCAAGAAGCAGTGGTGATATTTTTAACAGTATTATATGCACTGTAACGTATGCACAGCGGTGCACTTCAAAATATATTCCTTGATCCACACATGTTTTTCAGCTTGGTGTTCTGTTGATATTCATTTCAGGCAGCAAATAATATAAATCAATAATATATATGAAAATTGCATATTCCCAATATCTTCAAACTAGGTTAAACATATGCTAAAAAGGTTCTTGTTGACTTTATTGTCATCACAGGAAAGAGAAACTCTGTTCTCCAGCACAAAGTGCAGCGAGATCTCAGCTCAGGTGTGCTGAACTTCCAGGAGAACGAGATCATCCAGCAGATTGTGCAGCATGACAGAGACATGGCTCATTGTGCCCACCTACTGCAGACATCTCCTTCAGCTCCTCATGCGGCTCCAGCTCCTCCATCTCACACCCCAGTCATCTGGGCTCCCCTCATCCAAGCTCCTCTCCAAGCTGCTGCTGCAACCACCTCTGTAGCTATTGCCCTTACCCGCCACCCACACCTGCCCCACACACTCTTCCGGCCTCCGGTACACTTACTGGGCTCGTTTAAAGACCCACCAGGCTATCTCAAGAGGTTCCCCGTGGGGACGGCATTTTCGGATGCCACTGCACTAGCTGGCTCGTCGTCTGGGGCCAGCTCTCAACTCGGTTCTGGTGTAGAGACCCCTATTCTGGATTCACTCCGAGCCAGGAGTTCTGCAACAGTCTCCACTCCTCACTTGCCTTGTGCCTCTAGTTCCCTACCATCTTCCACCACAGTCACTGTCACCACAATCACGTCCAGCATCACTGATGCACCCACCTTAGCCCAGGGGCCCATCTCCACCTGCAGCTCCAAAAGCTCCAGCGTGGCTCAACTCAATGCCCAGCCTCAGCCTCCACAGACGTCCTTCTCCAACATTGCTGGACCATTGCCTGGCTTTTTCCAGCAGGGGGCAGTAGGAGGAGAGGCGCCTCACTGTGCCATTACCTCTGCGTCGACCATCACCCCTTTAATAGCCCATTCTATTAGTCCCATACTAACCCAACTGCAGTCCACTCAGTCCAACATATTTCAAGCCAAGCGGAGTCAGGATTTAAGCAAGCCAGTCAAAATTGCCAGTTCTTCGCCTGCTGGCTCTCCACTTTGCTCCAAGAACCTTTCAGAGCAGTCAGCCCTAAAGCCCTACACTCAGGATCCTCGAAGTTCCCCACAATGTGATCTCCTCCACCAACTCTCGCGTGAGCCATCTGCCCTGGCTTCGCTTGCCCAGTACGGCTCTGAAAATGCCTCCCCATGTAGCATCTCACCAGCCTGGAGCCCAACATACCAGAGTCCCATGGTGAAGAGGAAGAGGATGCCCGTTCACAGCAACACCTCCAGCACTTCTGGATCCCAAAGTTCACTGCTGTCCCCTCAGACCCTCTGCCCGCCATCTTTCCAGTCACGGGAGAGGGGGGGGTCCCTGGTTGATTGCCCCTCTCACGATGTTAGCACCATCTCCATATCACTCCCTTCCCCTGGACCTCTTGAGAGACCCAAGCCAGTAACACAAGGCTCAAGCCAAGTCCTAGATCAGTCTCATTTAGGAACAGCATCCCATACCAGTTCCCCTTCCCTCACACCTGTTACCAAACCCTATAGTTCAATACCAGGCTATGTGGCCTTGTCGAGACAGACTTCTAAAGTATCTGTAGCTCAGACTGGATCCTCCAGTGGTTCACCAGGCCTTGGCTCTCGAGACACATCATCTTCGGGGACACCTACCATACACCCCAAACTGCCATCAAACTTGTGAAACTGGATGGTACCCTCATCAATTGTACAGACAATATTTTGTATCATCTAGTAATATATATCAAAGAAAATAACTTTTAATGCTGATAGGAGGATATTTGCCTACCTGCATTTATAAAAGTGCAATGACTACTTTTCAATTAAAATAATGCCAAATGAAGGAACAGCCACTTGGTTGATTGAATGAAACTGTATGAAGTGTGGGTTTGCGACTGGACTGTGTATAAACATACTGTTTGACCTTGTCTTCCAAGTTCTTTTAGCAATTTTTGCAATACTAATGTCTGATGGTAAGACTGAGTAGGGATATGCAACAAATAGCAGTTTCCAAATATTGAATCATTACAGTAATAAACAGAACTATAGGTGTTATTGTACCACTACAATATGTGCTCCTTCTTAAGGAAAGGACTATGCTTGGGAAGAGATGCAAACACACTGCTTGCTCCTCATTATTTCATCAAATGTGATTAAAAGAACATGTAGTAAAGATCACACACACACAAACACATACACACACACACTTGCACACCTGCAAACATGCACATATACACACGTAAATACGCGCACACACACATATACCCTTGCACACACAAACGCATGCACACAGGCATACACAAACATACATATTTGTATCTAGTTTTCATCATCATAATTATGAGAACTAGACCCCCATCCATACCTCATTGTTGATCAAGGTGCTCTGCTCAGTACCTATGGCCTTTCCTTTTTTAACAAAACTGCCTTAGAGCCTGAAAGACCAGGGAATGATCCCCTCACTTCCACAACTAAAGAGAGAAGATAAAGAATGTATTGCAATCATTTTGTATGTGCTCAGAATGTGTACTTGTGCAGTACTTAAGCAATAAAACTGTATGTTTGGTTTTGTACATGCACAGAGGTTTGTACATTACAGCTTTCTTCCTAGCAAACATAGGTGTAGGTCCATAAGGATTATCACATACAATATGATAGAGATGTTGCCCCATTTAGTATGCCAAAGTTTTTCCTTTTTTTGTGGCATGCAAAATATTTCATATTTTGTATGAATTGATATGCTGTCAGATATAGTTTGGTTTAGATGAATGATACATTTCCCACTACAGTATCTTGTATACTTGTATTCATATACTGTATAAGAAGTGACCAAAAAACTGGAATTTGGTTGACAACAATTATACTTGCTGGCTTAGATCTTCATTGACATGACAAGTCTAATTTATAGAGAATTATGAGAAGGGGAGAAACACCTTCCTTTTGAGCATTGCTTATACAAGTTAACAATTAGAAAGCCCATGTACGGGTGAGTTTTTCAAAAGCATTGTGATGCTATGTCCATATAAACTGCCATGGCAGTACAAACAATCTTAATATCCTTATCTCCATGCTTATTATTTAGTTACAAATGTTAAGACATATTATTCAATAATACTGTGAATTAATCAGTAATCATATTGACATTTAACAGATATGTAATTATGAGTGCAATCAATACAAATCTGAACTCACAGACAGCTCTGAGGTGTGTAAGTGTTTAAGCCTACAAGGCACTTACAAAGCTCAATCCAGAACAGTTCATTAGTATTTACATATTTATCTTCATATAGTGTATGCATGTTTTAATTTATTGTGATTTTTTCACTCTGTGTTGTGAGAATAAGGGATTTATTGAGAGATCTCAAATCACATTTGATTTATTAAAATTAAAATTATTTTGTATTTGATAAGTATGTTACTGTAGTCATGCTATGATTACCTTTGACGCTACCTCAAGTCCCCGCACTTCAATCCAGACAACTACAAGGAAAATGCAAATGTAGGACAGATACATAATCCTGAATATTTATGATTTAACTGTTCAAGCATCAATGAGCCTATTTGTCAGTACAAGGGAGTATTTAACTGCAATGTTACTCTTTGTACTCTGTGTGTGTGTGTGTGTGTGTGTGTGTGTGTGTGTGTGTGTGTGTGTACTTGTTTTTGTTACAGGATTACACTATTTGCATGTATTCTTTTTCATAAAAGAATAGCAGCATAAATGGCTGTTACTATTTTGTTTAAATGTATTTTCCATGTCATTTAATGCTCAAATGAATATTCCAGACCAACTTTAAACAATGTCAAGTGGAAGAAGACATTTATATCAGAATTCATTTCTAAATTGTTGTGTCTGTTTGGCTTTTAACAGCCAGTTGCAGTTTACATGTCACATAATAATGATTACACAATGTAATAGTCTAATAATGAAAGTACACGAGGAGTTTTTAACTTGACAGTTTAACAAAATTACAAATTTAATAACAGAATTGTACATGATTATACCATTCATGGGCTAAAGTCAAGCTTTGAGTTATTTGAATTTGATTTGATTAACTGTACTGATAGTTTAAAAATTGAAAAAGAATAAATTTTTGAGCCCCACACCTAAAAATTTATTGAGTTGTTGATCTATCTATCTATCTATCTATCTATCTATCTATCTATCTATCTATCTATCTATCTATCTATCTATCTATCTATCACATTTTTTGCATGTCTGCTTTTCTTATAGTTTTCTTTAGGCACTCATACATACGTGAGGCGAGTGCAGAAGGTCGTGTCCTTGAGAATCCAATTCAGTGTTCTCGGTCAGTTATGAGGTCTTTATTGAGGCTTTGGGGCATGGTCTGGAGTATCTGACTCCTTCTGATGTTGGTCCAGTTGTGGACAGAGATAGCATCGGCCATTTCCCAGACACAGTGGACGCAGAGCTGGATCAATCTCTCCCTATCTCCCACTGCATACTCACGTACTAAGCTGACTGAATGACATACTTTAACGTTTAGTCTACACCTCACATCACAACACTAGAGCACAGTATCACTCATCGGGAATGGGGTCCTAACTGAAGCCATCTTGTAAAGGATGGCACAGAGAAGAATTACTGAAAACATGGGAAAGAAACTGAAATACACTCTTAACTCTGTAGATATATGTAAGTTTTTGATATTGTGTTTGTTTAAACACATTGTTTCTGAGTATTATGGTGTGTCTATATGTGTCGCTACATTATTGGCTACCTTAGTTTGGATGAGAATCCTCCTGGAAACTAGGTCCCTTCCTGGGAGCAGGGAAGTACAGTGCACGCCAAGTTAAAATTCAACCTATTTGCATACAAATTGACCAGCTGATCCCTGCCATCCTGACAAAGCAGACTGCTTTTTCTGCTAATTGTGGCATAATCAAACACCTTATGACCAAGATTCTCTGAACACTGAGCATTTGGGCTACATCCGGACCCTCATCCGGTTCATGTCTGCATGGGTAGCCCGATGATTCTAAATTGCTGAAGAATTCAGCTGCCATTAATTTATTAGAGGTATCCGTGGAAGTCTGAAAAGTTGCGTGTATGTTCCCAGGACTATTTAAAGTGATGTGAATATTAATGGGAAATCAGAGTGCTGACTCATGCTGCATCCATGCTAGTTGCTCGAACACACACAAGGATGAGTTAAGAAAAGAAAGTACACTTGACCTCTTACATATATGTTCATTTCAAACTGCTAAATTATTATTTGCAAGCTTGATATATGAAAAAATAAAATATATATTTTTATTGCTTAATACTGAAGCGCTGCTTTGTTTTTGGTCTAATTATGCACTGCCATCTAGTGTTCATTTTTTCTTTATGCCTATTAACATTAAAGGACTGTCTGGCAATGAATGACCTTTGCTTAGAATCTGCTGTAAATTTTATATTCTGGCCAAGAGACTATAATGCTGTGAAAGCATAGGGTAACAAAGCCAACGGGGAAAAAAATGTAAAAATAATTGTTCCTGAAAGCAGGGTCGTTATCTTAGTGTCAGGCAACATATTACAAAAATGGCAGCGTATTACTATGGCTATGATTAATTTCATCTTGGATTATACTGACATAGCCATACGGAGGAATTAGACATGTCAAGCATAAGGGCTGATCTGTGTAAGATTTAAGGAGTGACATTGAGCTGGTATGAATGTCAAAAGTGTTTTTAAAATTCTCCACTAGATGGTAATAGTGAGTGGTGTGAAATCAAATCTTTGTCCTACATTCCCAAAGACCACTGGCACTCAGTGACTGCAGAGACATTCAGCCTACCGTTCAGAAGATGCTGTCATCCAATGAAAAAGCCCTGTTGTCAGGTATTTCAGTGCAGTCGAAAAAAACAAAACTCACATCGGATGAACATCAATTTAATAGATGAAAATGTATTGGATGCGGCATCAAACGCTTTGCACAGAGCAGACCCACATCTTATTAGCCCGAGTCAGTGGTCAGTGGTGAGTGGTCAGTGTACAGAGTGAGCGGTCTGAGTCCAAAGAGCTGCTGGAGTGTCTGGTGCTTTTTTTGATGTTCCCACATTCTGTACAAAGCCACCACAAAGGAGCCCTGAGATCCAGCACAAGCTGCTTATAAGATTCATTATGATCCTTTTACTGTTACACTGGGCTTGCCTATCAGGCACAGCAGACATCACCAAAATAGTGTATCATGCAAAATCCAGCAGAAAGCACTGGAGGGTTGATGATTGCATATCACTATGCTGGATAATGAACAAAGCGCTCTGAAAAGCCAGGATGTATGGAAATAACACACCAGGACGCGCGGGAATGACACACCAGGGTGAACTGAGGCATATGGAGAAAATTGAACACAGTGTGAACAGGGTCATAATGTTCTCTGGAAAAAAAAGTGCTGAATGTAAAGGCCTTTGTGTGTAACTTAAATATATCTATATCTATCTATATCTACATGAGAATGGAGGATGTGAATTGGGCCTGGGGTGCAGCACAGTTCAGTGCAGTGAGGTTCAAGGCACCAGAACAATACGCATGGTGTTAGTGTAGCCAGAGCCAGGGCGCCAGCCGGTGACCACGATCGCTACGTCACCGGTCTTGAAGTACTTCCGTGCTTTGCCTGAAAAAAAAAAAAAAATGAAGGGTGGGAGGGTTAGCATTAGTCCCTTCAAGCACCAGAATCTGTAAGAACAGCGACGTACTGTCAAGGTAATTAATCTCTGGATATGTTTACATCTTTGAGTCAAATTACACTACCCCTCCCTAACTGTCGAATGGTTTGGATCACACGTGTTGACAAAGGATCCAGCCTCGACAACACCAGCCTGACAACCGTTGCCCCCGACAGCAGAGTGTGTCCATGGAGGTGCGGTGCCCTCACCTATCTCCATGGCAAAACAGACGCGCAGATCCACGTCCTCAGCCCACACGTCATTGGCAGGCTTGGTGTAGAGGACGGGGATGATGCCCCTGTACAAGTGGCACAGACGCGCCGCATGACCGTTACGGGTCACGGCTATGATGGGTGCTCGGGGCCTGTACCTGGAGAGCAGGTGAGCAGACCTAAAGACAGACAGAGAGAGAAAGAGATCTGTAGTAAAGTCCATCCCAGGTCTTAAGAGGTGCTTAAGAGGTGCTGCTCTTTAAATAAAAACTCTTTATAGAAATCTGTTCTGTTGACCGTTTCACTGATAACTAAATCATTATAGTTACACGTGCATCTGAATGCCCTTCATCAAGTAGACGTGACTTCTCTGTACTGCAACAGCTGAATGAGGAGTTTAAATTAGCCTGTGAAATGTCAGGGTTCAGATCAGCAAAGGTCAGGCTTAGCATGCAGGAGCATTTCACCCTGCCTGGAACACAACCTATAATATGTGTCCACACACCCTTAAAACTAAACAAATACAGTCTGCATTGTATGGGTTTGTATGCATTTTAAATTGTATTTCTAAATCAGAAATAAGTGCATTGTGTAGTGTGTGCGTGTGTGTGTGTGTGTGCATGTGTGTGTGTGTGTGTGTACCTGCCGGACTGAGTAAGGACGATGATGGCAGTGGCACAGCACTTGAAGGAGGCCTCCACGGCTCCGATGGCAACAGCCTCACAGGGGTCACGTGTCAGGTGGGAGGTGCGGCGTAGCTCCTCAAACACCTGCCTGTGGAACATGGCTGCTTCAGCCTCACGGGCAATCTAGACGCAACCACACACACACACACACACACACACACACACACACACACACACACACACACACACACACACCAGAAGGAAGAAAGAGATTAAAGTTGATCTATGTAGGCAGATTAACATCCTGCCATATATTTCCACTTTTGAATATTATCAATGTTGCATATAGTTGTAATTTTAATAGTGGTACAAAGTAATTCGGTGATTCAAGAAAAATAAAATAAAATCACAGCTTTATCTGTAATGTGTATAACTAATATCTCATTGCAAGACTTGTGTATGTAACTTGCTAATATATGGAATATATTTAAAATAAATGAAAGCCTATCAGCAAGCTTTATACCACGTTTATACCAAATTTACTAAAGTTGTATCAAATTATGAAAAAACTTTGGCAGTGTAGCAAGCAGTAAATGAAGCTCCCCAAATGAATGTGATGGCAGCATCAGGATAGCCTAACAGGCAGTCTGAGTGCATGTCCAACATGGCCTTACAGGCAGTCTGAGTGCATGTCCAACATGGCCTTACAGGCAATCTGAGTGCATGTTCAGCGTGGCCTAACAGGCAGTTTGTGTGCATGCTCCACACAACAGAGCCAGGCACACAGATACACTGACACAGACACATGTAAGGTGAGCCAAAATAGACACACACAAGACAAAGAATTTAGGGACATGAGCAGTTAGTAAATCCTGGGGTTAGGCGGTGTGTAGGCTGTTATGCTACTTCAGATGTTTTTTGTTGTACAAGCATCAATAAAGAGGTTAGATACACATATGCTTCCTATATTCACAAATTAAATTATTTGTTGTACTGACAAACTATCAATGTTGCACATTTGACCAATAGGGCTGGACTATATATTATTAGTCGTTGTTACTAGGCAATATTGGCCTTTCCAATATACTGTTGAAAGCTGCATGGAAATAACCCCTTTTTATTGGGTACTAATCCAGGTGTAATTGTGTTCCTTCACAGGCTCTACGTGGCATTTGAGTGACCCTTGGAGTGTCATTGGCTGGAATAAGAGGCAGGTGGAATAAAATATGCATGGTCAATAAATAACTTCAGAAATAATTGTATGAGATCTATCACCTGCAATCTATATCCTGATACTGTCATGTTGCAGCCCCGGACCCTTCCCCTTGGGGGTGTGTTTACGTAGTCCTTGTCCGTGTATGTACAAGTGGGGGTGTGGTTGTGTGTGTGTGGTTGTGTGTGTGTGTGTGTGTGTGTGTGTGTATGTGTGTGTGTGTGTGTGTGTGTGTGTGTGTGTGTGTGTGTGTGTGTGTGTGTGTGTGTGTTCACCTGTGTCATTAGTCTAACGTGTTTCGCGCGGTGCTCGTTAGCTGAAATGTATAAAGTGTGTGTGTGTGTAACGTCTTGTGCTCGTCTTTGTCAAAGTCATACACGTTTCTATGTGTGAGTGTTCTACGTGAGCTGTCTGCGCATCGCCCACCCAGTGTCACAGATACACAGCATACCACTTGCGTTAGTACATTTATTCAGATGCAGGAAGGCTCCAGACCAGAAGGGGCAGCATCACTCTCACCTTATGCTGTGTTAGCACTGACTCCACTGGGTAGTCCCCTTTGGCTGTCTCTCCGCTCAGCATGATGCAGTCGGCCCCGTCCAGCACGGCGTTGGCCACATCACTGCTCTCAGCACGAGTGGGGCGGGGCTTCTTAATCATGCTCTCCAGCATCTGCCATTCACAGAAGCAAAAGAGCAAAACATGTATTAAATAGACATTCCGTAATATTTCAGTAATTAAAATACATTCAATTAAATCACCTGAGTAGCACAAATGATAGGTTTGCCAATCCGGTTACAGCGCCCGATCATCATCTTCTGAGCCAGGAACACCTTCTCTGTCGGGATCTCGATACCCATGTCTCCACGGGCGACCATGATACCATCACTAGCCTCCAGAATCTCATCAAATCTGACAGAGAAAAACAAAAGCAGTCGAAGCCACAAACCACAAAGTCAAAAGCAGAGCTCCTCAGCGTATATACGACGTGGCACTCTCGGTAGAGTTGACTCACTTGCGTACGCCCTCGTGGTTCTCCAGTTTGCTAATGATCTTGATGTCTTTGCCCTTCTCTCCCAACACCTTCCTAACGGCATGCACGTCTGAAGCCTTGCGGATGAAGGAGGCAAACACCATGTCCACACCCTGCTCTACGCCAAACTGCAGGTCCTGGATGTCCTTCTCAGACACAGCGGGCAGGTCCACATTAGCACCAGGGAGGTTCACACCCTTCTTGCTGCCCAACATACCACCATTCTCAATCTCACAGTTCAAATAGTCAGCACCTGGTCCAAATCCAAAATGAATAGTGTTAGTGTGAATTTTGTGAAAATAATTTTGTGATTTTGTGAAAACAATGATAATACATTTAAAAAATCCACAAAACACAAAATAAATAATGATAATGATACACACAAAAAAGTCCAAAAAGTTCACTATGTGCTTAAGGACAAGATTTTGGAAATATACAGATTACTTTTCCTAGCAAGTATAATTAGGGTCCGATCTATTTATCAAATTTCTATTCTAAAATGGCTGCTGAAACGTACCGATTTCCAGGACCTTGAGGGAAATGAGACCATCATCAACATAGACCCTGCTGCCCTCCTGGACTGCTTTAGTAATGTTCTTGTAATCAAGCCACAATGTTTTCTCATCACAGTTGTCCTTGAATTGGTCATCCAGTGTTACCTTGATTTTGTCACCTTTGTTCAGCTTCACCTCTTCAGTGCCACTCTGCAGAAAGGACACCCAACATAAAAATCACAGATGTGTCAAACACTAAGAAATGATGACCTGTGTGCAGCAGGCTGAGCTTGTCTTTTGGTCTGCCTGTCAGGCACAACTCTTTGGGGTTATGATGGCAACCAAATAACTGTACTAAAGGGGTGCCAATGGGAAAAAGTTACTGTAAGTTCAGTTTTTTGGTGAAGGTTATTTTACTCATTGAGTTAGTTTTTTTTTTATTAAAGAGTGGTTATATATTTTTTCATTTCCAGTTTTTTTTCCTTTTTCTGAGGGGTCTGGTTGAGATATGGACTAAACTGGTGTCTTGATTGGTAGATGACTATAATGTGGCCCGTCTCTTGTACGTCTGTTTTCTCTGGCTGATGTTTTCTAATATACTTTCCAATACTTGTCAGTTAATTGTTTGTATATATTATATATTTTCCTGAATATTTACAGGTGCAGAGGTCATGCTGTAATGGCTGTTGGTCCTCGGTCCCCCTTCCCTGTTCTTGTGACTCACATTTTACTTAATAGCACTGTTTTTGCAGCGAGTGTGTGCCGCAAAGCTCACTGACCTGGTGTTTAGCTCCTTCCTGCAGCTGGCTCCGTTTGCCTTAGTTTTCCCCAGTGTACTATGATGTGGTTTTAGGAACTTCCAAGATGTATCTGCATGCCTTAGATTGTACTTTTTGTTCTTGACTTTGAATAAAATGTTGTTTTTGTAAAAAAAAAAAATCTTCCAATACAGGCTTATGTTTACATTAAAGATAAATACTATTTAAATTTTATTTTAACCATATAGCCTCACCACTTTAAGCTAATTAATAAGTGGTGAGTGGATTAATTTAGCTTCACCTCCGGTAAAACCTCTCCGGTAATCACAGTCATGCAATGTACAGTCCCATACAATTTTCCCTATAGCCATTTTGGTCACACATGCATCCTTTGAATTAACTCCTCAATTAAAGAGGCCACTCAAATGAAATGGAGTAAATGAAATGATATTGTGTTGGGCAGCAGGTTTTCACAGGAAACAGTGGAAAGAATGTGTTGGGTGCTGGGAGCTAAACCAAAAACTTACACCCTTGATGAGCCCAGTCCTGATCTCAGGCCCTTTGGTGTCCAGGGCAATGGCCACCGGTTTGTACTCTAGGCTCCCGGATCCAAAGCTCTCAGTGGCTTCACGCACATTCTTGATGGTTGAAGCGTGGTACTACAGGACAGAGAAGTACACCTTACTGAAGTGAACATTTATGGATTACCATATTTCACTCTCAAAACTAAGTTTCATGTGAATACGTTAAAGGATATTTTAAATATTAATAAAGTGCCCTGTGGTGGCCATATGCAAAGTTTCACAATTGTTTATGGTCTCAAAATTACTTACATAAAAAGCCAAACATCTTTAGTTGTTACATATTCTGTATATGACAGCACTTCTGCACATTTGACTGGTCCTCGCTGCTTCTTTTATTACTCAACCTATAAATAAACATCACTGGCCCTGATTTAAAAAGGCATATTTGAATGTCACTATGAATACCACAGTGTGTAATCTGATCTATGCAGCTGTAATGTCTATGGCTTGACTTGCTGCACCCCTAACTTCCTGATATCAGAGCTGAGGTTCAGACAAAGATCTAGGGCATAGCTCCTCTGCTATAATTAGCTCGGCCAGCTGACTCTACACTCCATACATTACAAATATATTTTTTTAATATCATTATTTGTTTTTCAGGTACAAAGCCACTATCAATGCATTTGCTTATTTCACCTCTCAGGAATCACCCTAACCACCATAGACATCACCCTAACCACTGTAGGAATCACTGCTTTCCAAGACTCTGAGAAAGCACAATATATTGATGGTTCACTGGTGAAAATCTGTCAGCAAAAGTTATACTGGACATTTCAGTTATTTCTCACCCCATAGAGCTGTGATAAATTAGTGTTTTTTTGTGTAATGGAATACATTCTAAAAATTAACTTTAGCCCGCAGGCCTGCTACATTAAAGTATATATGCATACAGTAAGACACAGCCAAGAGCAAACAGGTTAGTTAATACAAGTTGAAACACAGGATCTCTTTTTTACATAACTTTTATGACTTGGTAGTCTATGGCTTCACTTAGACAACAGGGCAAGATAATGCCATCCATCTAAATATAGGACCTAAAAATTAAATATCAAACATATCACATGAAGATGTGGTGTCAAAACGCGATGAACTTATCAGATGGCACGCAAACGCCATGGCTTTTAAAGCAAGAGGTCAACACACTGCAGTAAAGCTCAAAGTCATCTCTGCTACACTGCAGTGCAAAGGCACTGAGTAGTGCATAAGAAACCAGATCAGCTTACAGACATTCAAATTTCCGAATGTAAAAAGGAAATATTCCTGTGTAGAAGACTGTGCTGTGGAAAGAAAAATCAACTAAAGTGACTTTATGACTAAAGTGGCCATATAAATAAAATTGATAGTTTCACTTAGATCTTTCCTTGTACTGTATCCAGTGTAGTGGCTGTCTCTATTAGGAACACTTTTAGAATCATATGATCCTTTCTGGCATTCAGGTACACTGGTAGTAGTGGGAAGCAGCAACCTCGTGAGTTCCATGAGAGAAGTTCAAACGTGCAACGTTCATGCCAGCCTTGATCATCTCCTTCAGCTTCTCCACAGATGCAGAAGCCGGCCCTGCAGCAGGACACAATTCAAACACTTCAATCTTGCTTTCAGCCTTCCGGTAGCTAAAACACGCACACAATGTTAAGCAAAGTGCAGGGAAAGACCTTGGTGAGGGAATATCCTATTCAAAAATGATGCTATCATCACTGATATGGGTGTCTAAAGTGGGGATGAGGAAGGTGTCCACTGACCAATTGTGCAGACGATGCCAGTGTTGCGAGACACTGTGGGCTCGGAGTCGATGTCCAGCAGACATATGTGTTCCAGGAAGGTGTCTGCCACAGCTGCACGGAGCTGCTGGGTGTGGA
This sequence comes from Brachyhypopomus gauderio, assembly GCF_052324685.1. Classification (NCBI taxonomy): domain Eukaryota; kingdom Metazoa; phylum Chordata; class Actinopteri; order Gymnotiformes; family Hypopomidae; genus Brachyhypopomus; species Brachyhypopomus gauderio. The sequence goes on along the minus strand of NC_135215.1, from coordinate 34,034,075 downwards.
TGATGGAAGACCCCGTATCCTTAGACATGACTGATGCTGTGTCTTCTGGAAAACTCCTGGACAAATAGAGAAAATGATGACAAAATATTATAATCTGTGGCCATATTCTATGACTAAAATATCTAGAATTCCACTGAAAAAGTAATTAAAGCCACTAATAAGTAAAGGAGTGTCATAACTACTGTTTTTGTTTCTAGAGTAACTTATTCAAAAAAAAAAAAACAAATGGGCCCAGATATTGCCATCAGTGCATGAAGGAAGCACTAAGCATACAGTAATAGATATATAAGAAGCACAAACAAGCGAAATGTTTGGTGTTAAAACATTTATGTTCAAGAGGCATTAGAGGGCGATATCAAATCAGCCAAAATAGAGCAATGTAATTTTGTTATGCATGTTGGGAAGGTAGCACCCAGTAAACGGGAACGTCACTTGTCATAGTTTGGTATGCTACATAACACAGCCTACATATCAGTGCGTATTATTCATAAGGTCAAATGGACGGCATCTTGATGGACAAAATTTGTTTCTTATCTCCCAATTTACAATAGCATTTAGATCACACAGAAAATTACAAAATAGCCAGAACCAAATACGTCTAATATATAAATAAATGACAACAACAGCAACAATAATAATAACAACATATATGTAAAATTTTGATATATATGTAAGCCTCTATGAAGTAAATGTTTAAAGTAGACCATTAAAGTGAAACCTTTACAAGAGTTTTGTTATTTACTTTTAGTATTGCTACTGTTATTTACTAATACAATTAACCATGAACAGCCTCGATAAAGCTAGAAACGAGCACACCATATTATCAAAATAAGATTTGGTTATTACACAACTAACAATTCTTTCTGCTATAACTCTGAATCTCATTCAGTGTGCTCACATTATATTTGATATCAATACGATGCATTTATCAAAATAATTAAGTATATCCAGTAGTTTTAACACGTTAAATTATACAGTCTTACCTACCCCACTTGTTGAACTGTGCGCTCTTCGGACGGCTGCTGCCCAAGATTAATCCCTGAAGTAACCGGGACTACTTTTAAGGCACTACGTCGTATCCATCCGAGACGGCTAAAAATTACATGACAGCTCTCTGGCTGCTGCAGAAATTTCCGCGGACAATATTTTCTCACAATACGTGTAATCCGTTCTTATACTATAATAAACCATTGCGAATTTAGCAATATTTCATGGATTATTTGGAATTTTTTCTTTTTTTTCATTATTTTTAATGATGTAAGCTTAACTCTTTGACTCGGTGACCAGTCAAAAAAGACCATACATAAGAAAGTATGGGATGCTTGACAGTCTCAGTGTTTACTGATTAGTGAATAGTCGACGTCCAGCAAAGTATTTCAGGTATTACAAGTGAAAGTTCATACAGTTATTATAACTAAAGCCTGTGTAGTATGATAGAAATTGAAGAAATCATTAATTAACTCGATATTGTGCTTGTACATACACGCGCCCTCGCGCGCGCGCCTAGATACATGCGTATCTATTAATATTGTTTTTTTTTTACCATTGCTATTCTTTATATATTCCTAACCTTATGCATTTTAATCTTATTTTACTTTAGCTATTTTTTTTATTAATTTTTTCAATTATTTAATTAATCTTCAATATTCAGATATTACTTCAAATCTTCAAAATTATTAAAAACAAAAAAAATTCTCAGTTGATTTGGCTTAAAACTTCCTATTTAAGCCTGCAGGTCCCAGTGTAGTGCTGTGCATACATTCCCTATTTATCGCTTTGCGCGGCGAGAAGTGATTTAAAAGCGCTAAGATGTTTTTCACTCATAGGCTATTTGTTTGTTTTGGTTTCGGGAGCATGGATATAAAAAACAACCACATGTCGCCTCCTGCTGCATCCGTCCTGTCACAAGTTAGTGCAAAAAGCAAAACTCAATGAAATTCCTGCAAAAGCACGTACGTCGCTCAGAATTCTTTGTTTTTGCCTCAAAAGTAAATATCAATCAGCTTGTCAGTGCCATCAGAATATCTAGTCTGTGTGTCCCCGTCTATGAATAAGGCAGTCAAAATTCTCATGCTATCAGTGCAACGTGTACACTAAGTATATTCGGATGGAAATCAGATTTTGATAAGCTTTTGATTACAAGAATGCTGCACATTCTGTGACATACACTTGAAACGGTACGTGTGTGTACCTGTAAACAGCTGTTATAGTTATATAGCCTACAATTGTTTTAACATCTTTGTTTTAATGTAGCTATAAGATGTATTCAAAACCAGAGTTCTCGTTTTTACAAGTAGTTTTTACTACAGCTCTGAGAGTGATGGTAGTTTAATTCAAGTGATGTGTTGGACTTTCTTTTACAACCCTCTGAAGAGTTTACTGATGCAGCCTGTGTAAAAATTATTGAGAATGGGAGTGCTCACGCAAACCTTCGCAACCTTTTGAGGTAGAAGAGATTTTGTTGCACCTTCTTTACCACATGACCAAAGTGAGTCCATGTGAGGTTCTTTGTGATGTTTTTGCTTCCACCAGACACAGTAATATTTTGTCAAAGCTACGAGCTAAACAGAAGAACTGCACTGCAAAAAAATATTTAAGCAAAAAGTCATGATAACGTCCTTTAAAAATTTATTTTGACTTGCTGAATTAAGTTCTGTAATTTCAACTCAATTTTATGAACTTTCAGCCTTTCAACTTGTGTTTTTACATTAGTTAAATGCAGAGGTGTCAATTCCAGGTTCAGAAAGTAAAAGTCCTCACCAGGATTTTGCTCAGGCTTCCTGGATTGTGTTGATTCCACTAATTTTACCTGGATTGCACTAATTAGAAAATCTAGCAAGCTTGAGCAAAATCCTGGTGAGGACTTTTAATTTCTCAACCTGGAATTGACACCTCTGGATGAAAGGACAATTCTGAAGGAGTCAAATAAACTTAACATTCTGAGTTATGTGTCAGACTTGTGTATGGCTGTATTAATGGCTGATTACCAAAACAGAATCCTAAGCGAAAAACGTAAGAGAGCCTTCAGACGCACTACTCAACGCGACCTAACCAGATGGCGGATGAATACATTTTACTGGTGGAACAGCATCACCGGACCGGGAGGAGAGAGGGAGAGGGAGAGGGAGAGAGAGAGAGAAGGGGCGGACTGGGGAGAAAAAGTGGCCCGGGAGTTCCTGAGAGACTGGCTCATACATATATATATATATATTTGCTTTACTGCAGAAATATTGATCATTTAATGAACACAGAAAGGTCTGATTTTGGCAAGACAAAAATTTTGTATGCACCCAATACAATATAATGCACCCAATCCTAGTTTACAGCCTCACCTGTGCTCACTAATTGATTGGTTAATTAGTGGGTGTGTATAAAAAGAACTCCAGCACCCTAGACCGCAAACAAGCCAGTATCCATCCTGCGACTAAAGCCTTGATTATCAAGACGCTGAAGACCAAATCCACTGCTGTCTATGAATTTATACATGACACGTAGTGTATATGACAGCTTTTATTGTCATATGGACAATATTACTTCCAGCAATAATATGATTACAAAACTACAGTGGCATAACAAAATAACTAACAAACTTAACAGCTTGACCTTGACAAAATACAGAGGAAAAACTGGAAGCTAGAAGCTACTGAAACCTACATTTTTTACTCGGTGAGTATCCTCTGCAGTTTTTTTTCTCTCCGCTTTTCAGCGCCACATTTACGATTCGTGTTTTTAGACCCTGGCTAAGACTGCTCCATCTTTACTGAAACGTGAAAAAATAAGTCCACGTTGTTGTAGTGTAAAACGTGTCGCGGAGGGATCACATGATGAGTTAGACCCTCAGCAGTGTCGGTGTGCAACTGGTGTCTCTCTCGACTTGTCACTCGTGGGACAGGGAGATATAATTAATGTGGCATTAGTATGGACAAGGCTTTTCCAGTTCGTGACTACTTGTATTAAGTGACACAGCTGCTGTGTTTTCGTAGTCCGGCCCGGATTTTCTGGGACAAGTTGGTTTTTTTTCTGATCTCCGCTGCACACAGTCAGCCCGCATCAGCTGGCCCAGTCCGCGGCCGCGGTCCAACTCGTTCATGTGTTTACAGGATCAGTTCGCGGCCGCGCGCTGAGCAGGTTTGCCTGACTGGAGCGGGGGAGGTAATGGCATAGATGCCAGGTTCGCGGTTTTCACGCTAAATTGGGCTTGTTTGAAAATCCAGCCGAGGGTAAAAATTCTGGGGTCGCGGGGTGAGGTTTTTTGGGCTACTTTTGAGTTGGGCTACCGCGGGAGTTTCAAGTCAACACTCATCAATCGCGATATAACTCAATTTGTCTCCATTTTACACTCCCCCCCCCCCCCGCGTCGACAGCTTTGGGCTAGATTAGGCTCTGGAAGGGCGGGTTTTACACTGACTTTGTGCGGGATATTTTGTAGGACCTGGCAACCCTGGGTAATAGGCACCGTTGAACAGCAGCGTGACCACGCCACTACGGGCCGGGGCCGCAGTGCGCGGCGGCAATGGCTCCTCCACGGGCAGAGTTAAACAACCGGCGGCCCACTAACCCATCGGCCCACCGGGGAAGTCCCCGGTAGTAATGTATGTCTGTCCGCTCCTGGAGAAAGGTGAGGTTGTGTGCATCATTCAGTGACAGAAATTTTGTCTGAATCTTTAGTTCGTCATGCAATTTGTAAATACAATAAATTGCTCTCATGGTGTTGTATGGGATAGGTTTTAGTTTAATGGAGTTTGTTAATGAGCTAGCCTGTAGCGTTTACTTTCCCACAGTTTAACTCGCTCTCAATCTTAGCTAAACAGTACGCGTTTGAATACGCCATTATTCACGTCTCTAAAGCTACAGGTTGTGCCGACTTATTTTGTTAGTCAGAGTTTTGTGCTGTAATACAAGAATGAAATGAAGGCCAAGTAGATTTAGCTACCCATGATTTAAAATTACGTACAATCTAAGGCTAATGTCGGTTGTCTTGCGTTATCAACCTTTTAGGCTACCTGAGGTAAATGCTGTTGAGCTAACTGTCAAGCTGTCTTGTAAATTAGCCAGGACATGTTTCCCGCCAAGATGGCTGCTGTTGCCGACATATGTAGGGGAGAGTGGGGTGAGTTGTGCCAGTTTTTACTTAAAGTGACTTTAAAGTGAGACTATGACAGTAATGCTTCCAACTAAAATATGTACATATATTTCAGGATGTGGGGCATCCCTGGAATCAGTCACTTTGGATGTGAAATATAGTATTCACGAAATACAGCTTTTTGAAAAAAAGTGGTCTCGTGGCACAACTTGCCCCCAGTGCGGGGTAAGTTGTGCCATTGGAGAGAATACATTGGGGTAAATTGTGCCATTGATTACTGAAGTAAAATAATATATTTTGATCTCAAGAACTGGAATGCTATATAAAAGCTAGACAAATTCAATACAAATTTACTAATTTAAGGTTTATTTAAAGTTACTTTACAACATCAAAGGCTAATTTTCTACAAGCCTATTGTGCCACATGAGCACACAAAAGAGAAATTTTCTTAAACAAGGCCTAACACTTCAGAACAAAGTTCAGTTCAAAATGAAACAAAAACGGTAGCAAATATTACGTTTTTTTAGCATAATTAGCATATATCTTAATTTTTCCCTTATTGATCCATTGCAGTTTACATTTACATTTGCATAAGTTGAAGCTATACGCTTTAAATAAGTCCAGTTCTTTTATATCCTATTTCTTTTCCATCTATCTTTTTCTTCTCCATGTTTTACTTTAATGATATCCTGCATATGCTCATCTCCCTCGCCACCTGACCAATAGACTTCCCTTCTCCACCTCTTCACTACTCTGTCCATGTCCTCTAGAGGAGTGGAAGCCCTGCATGTCTTCCTCTTATAACTCCGTGGCATGATGGTCTATTTCTATTTTGGGTCTAAAATTAAGAATGTCACATAGTTTAAGTGATTAAATATAAGAATACAATGTACAACTACAAAAAGAACAATGTTTAAAATATTCATAAGTGGGTGTGAGTTGTGCCACTGGCACAACTTACCCCAGGCCCTATGGCACAAATCACCCCAACCCCACCATTGGGGGGGGAAAAAATGCATCATCCAGTAGTTTTGGGCTAACATCATGCTAGCTGCATAGACTCATAGTGTAGCTTACCAAAGTACTAAAACATGTGTAAAATGTTTTCATACTTCTCTATAACTGTTTGGACACAACAATCAAAAATCCTTGATCATAGGAATTTTACTTTGAAAGGCAAAAAACAGTTTTTTGAACTTAAAAGTGCTTTCCTCTCATGCAATGAGGCTCTCTTCTTTGCAGGATGAGTAAAATGAACGTTTTTTCAAAAATTAATGGTCACATAACCAATTTCTTCTCTGGTTCCCTAGAAACAGGGGGTGGGCACAACTTCCCCCCCTGGCACAAATCACCCCACTCTCCCCTACCTACCTTATTTTTTTAGTAGGTTTAAGCTAACTAGAAGACTCGCAAAACTCGTTAAATTTAATTGGTTTGGTAGCTTGGTCAGTTTAAGATTGCGACGATAACCCCATTGTAATAGTTTTACTGTTTGCAGTTTATGCTTTCATTTTGTTTTACAATTCATTTGATATAGTCAGGTTAAGTTCTGATGCTAAATTTTCTGTTTTACAGGTATTTAAATTCATTTTTGCAACTGTAGATGAATTGTAAGTTTTGCAGTTTTTCATATGTTGAAAAAAAGTAAATCATTCCAAAAGCAGTCATTTAGGTGGAAGATGGCGTTTCAGTTGTATTTATCCAAACTGTCGAACAGTTCTTAAATCTCATTGGAATTTGCACATGTGAAGAATCACAGAAAAGGAACAAATTCTTTACCAGATTCACTGAAAGGACAAAATTCAGAAAATGCAGAGGAGAAACGCAAGATGATTGTGCTTGAAATGCAGAAGAAAGATCCTAATCTTCAGCTATTGGATGAACTGATGACTTATTTTCACACTGGAGACGAGATCGTGGGTGGGGGGCTTAAGAAAATGCTCTTTCCCCTGCTGTTACCTTATTAATTATTGGAACTAATAAGAGGCCAGCACCCTGTGATCTTAGTGGGTGATTCTCACGAAGATGGTACAACTCTATGCAATGGTTTTTTTTTTTTTTTTTTTTTTTTTTACTCCAACACACCCTTTTATAAAACAGGATTTAATTTTACAATGTAAAATTATAAACTCTGCACGTATTTTTAGACATTTTATTCTGACTTTGAGGAAATAAATTCATTACCGTAACACTTTCAGTTAAATATGAAACCACAAAGCCATTTTTATACCTTTTTCAGACACAAAGATCTTCAGTGTGCACAAAGAAACAGATAACAAAAATGGGCATTAATAACAATGTATTTTAATGCAATCATTTCATCACCGTAACATTAGTAAAATTTTTTAAATCAATTTTCATTGTGATTTTGTCATCATTGCACTAAACAAAAACACAGTATAAAGATTGTCACATTTTCTTGAGGAATAAAAAAAAAAACATTCATTTATCTGATTGAAATAAATCGGCATGAATTTAACATGGCGGTAATGAAAAAACGTATGTCGGTAATGACTAACAATGTTTCGGTAGTGAACATTTCATAAGTACATTAACAAAGGAGTAAATAAATAGCAAAATTAATAAATAAAAGGAATTAGAATTTCATTAGAATATTTCTAGTGATACAACACTTTGTATGGAAATGAAGAATACAAAACATGGCTCGGTCAAATAGAAACAATCTTAGTATCAAAAATGTGATTTCTTGTTTACTGTTTTTTGATAAGCTATGTTCTAGCTTTTTTATTTCTTTTCATTAATGCTGCTAAGGGGATCATTCATTGGGTTTCCTTTTTGTACTTGGCCCAGATCTCTGAAACCACACAAGTGTCTCGCTGATGAAGAGGTAGGCAGTGGTTCAGGGATAATTTCTTTGTCATCTAAATAATACCACACCTCACCAGCAAATCTTATTGATGGGGTGTAGAACTGATTGTCACCAGCACAGCTCATTGTATCAACCTCGTACTGACCACTGTCAATCTGGAACAATTAATTAAAAAGATCATTAAAATATCAAAAGTTAAACAAGTAACAACTTTTCAAACACTGTTTTGATTTATTATTATTACATTATCATTACCTCCACAGTATAGGTGACTATCTGAATACAATACTTGTATGTTTGACTTCTCATTCTCTGCATTCAACTTGGTCTTAAACCTACCTGTGTTACAGTGCCAGGATGGAGGTCTCCGTCGTAGTCCACAAGGACCCATGTTCCTACTTTGATCTCTTCAAACTCCATTGGGGTGAAAACAAACTCCTTTGGGGAGAAGCAGTCACAAGAGTGACTACAGAAGCATGAGACCTCTCGAACTCTTAATTCTTTCTGGTTCAGTAGCAACAACCTGTGGGGAATATTTTTTTTAATGTTTAGTTTGATTTGCAAAAACATTGAAAAGATGGGCAAACAAAAATGTTGAGGGGGAAAAAAAATGAAAAGCATAAAGTAAAAAAAAAAAAAGCCAAGCAGAATTTGTTTAGGTGCACATGCAGGTACGGTGAGCTCACCTGGTTTATTTTCATAGTCCCTGCGACTGATTTCAGAGATGGGGGAACCAGTTCCGCACATGTAGCAATGTTTTCCTGTCACCTCAAAAAGCCTAACAGATGAGTGCTTTGACAGATTTTCCAATAAAGCAGAAGAATTTGGGATGTCTGTGCCATAGGTCACCACACGATCTGCAAGGTTTTTAAGAACACCTCCTACTCCGTCAGGAGCCCCCTTCCCGTGAGAGGCTTCTGTGAAGTTCCACGTCACAGTCTTAAAGCCTTTCATAAAAGGCACTGTGGATGCAAGGTAGAATGCTACCTTATTTCAATATTGAGATGTTGGTCCATCAGACAAGGAGTGGATATTTTTTGCCAGAGGGTGGCTTGATGTTATGTACTCCAAAACTGGCTGCAAATGTACCCATGTAGCAATGGCATCATGTTGTAGACTGCCAGATACAGTAGCAAATGGCTCTGACTGTCCGTCAATGTAGTACATGACCCCTGTATGGAGTGTGACTTGCTAGTGGGATCCACCAAAGTGTCTTTACACTTGCAAATGGAGTAAAGACATTAATTTTCACTGTAATCAACATGGACTACAACGTCATGCTGAGTCAAAGAGATCTTTTAGTTGCTTAATATAGGTGAATTGGTGCCAAATGTGTCAGTACTCATATATACAACGAGGCAGGTCAGTCTTGGTTAGCTCTACCAGTTTTTCAATGTTGGCAACTTTCTTCTCCAGGGTTGTGGTTTTCAAGTCTAACAGTTGTGCCGTCTTTTTTGTTATTGGTGTTGACCTCATCCATTCACTCCAAGATATAATGTTTTTTGTTGTGGGATCCATGTTGACAAGGAATGTAAGATCCTTCCTTGCAGGCTTCACATCTACCATACATGCAACCACAGACGAATGAAGCCACTACATCAGTAACAGATAATGTATTTATTATTCCAATATAGGTGTTTTTTTTATTATTTTTTATATATATACTTAAATTCTCATGAATTTTACAGGCACATGTTTCTCTACGTTTTGGTCTAGTTATCCAGAAGGGCTTCAGCTTAAACTGGGAGCGGGACACATTCAGGCCTGGGTTCTCTTTGAGGAACCTCTTGTGGAGATTTTCCATAGTGTCTGAGAGGAACCTCTTCCTGTAAATTTGTCCACTCTTCCTGACCTCCCCAGCTTTACCGTTTATTATTGTGGACACATCTCTGTTTAGGAAGAGTCTGACATTGTCGCCCATCTTTTTTCTTTTGGTTCTCACACTGCTTTTTATGGTTCTTTCTAGGGCTGCAGCTATCGAGCATTTCAGTAATCGAGTACTCTACTGAAAAATCGATTCGATTAATCGGGTAAAACAGAATTGCTTGATTAAGGAGCAATTAAAAATACAAAAGAGAAAACAAGACATTTCACTTAATAATGACTGACCAATCGGTTTCCTTTTTTAGATAAGTTATATTCTTAAATTCACAACATTTCCAAATTGTAAATGCAAATAGAAATAAATAAAACCCAAAACAGAAATACCACAAGTAAATAAATTAAATTCAATTACTTTCAAATTAGAATTTCTTGTATCAAAGATATATCAGTATCATATTCTTTCCTGCTGAAGTAACTGCTAAGGTAAAGTAGCTCAGCTATCTTTTAATATATTTATTGTTTATCGTCTTAACTCCACAGCGCTGTTACATAATGCCTGTATTAAGTTATTAAGAACTTGTCTCCGTTGTACTAAACTAGCCACACATTCGACAGTATTGCTAAAAATCGGCACTCCACAGAGCTGTCGTTATGTTATTAAGGTACATTAATGGTAATCTCATTAATTTGTTGTAAATAAAATGTGCATTGTCCCGGCTCCACCACTCCATACCGGGTGTTTTCGGCCAAGATGGTGCAGCATTGAAGATGTGCTGTTATGGTAGGCAAGGACTATGTTGCACTGAATACATGTCACTGTATTGTTCTTGCTGTCGAACCTAAAATGCTCCCATACTTTCGACATTTTCTGTCTTTTCCTATAGCCCCTTTCTTCACGTACGTTGTCCCTCTTTTCCCTCACTGCTTCCATATTCTCCGCTTCTCAACTAAACCTCAGCCGCGTGGGTGACGTAAGCGTGTTGCGCTACATTAAAATTAGTCAGTGCAAAATACTGTTTTAAAATAAACGATTCTTCCGAGGCACAGAAAATTACTCTATCACTTTTTGTAATCGAGTAACTCGAATTACTCGAGTAATCGTTTCACCCCTAGTTCTTTCCTTTTTTTTGGCTCGACTTGTAAGCAGCACTGTGGATCTATGTTGCCTTGCAGGACTCCATATTTCACTTTTGTGCATTTGGATGGAATATTATTAAGGTCTACAAACAGATTGGAACTTTTCAAATATGCAGATATTGTAATGTGGTGGTACCAATGAGTACACACCGCGAGTAAGAACCAGAGTGAGGGGTGGACCCAAGTGCCGGCTCACGTTGATTGACGATAGGCGTTGCCTATCTTTCCGTGTGAGAGAGTCACGTGTACACAGTAGAAAAAACAAACAAAACAACGTGGATAAATCGACGCGTGCAAAACGAAACTTAATTGTAGCGAAACATGAAAGAAAAAAATAAAGGCAAAACAAAAGGACGTGGAAAAAACTACGCGTATAACGAAACTGAGGATGCCGCAGGAAAACAAAACCTTCCCAAAATAAAGGTAAAACGGACAGGAAGAAAACCGTCTTTTGAAAAAGTCCCCCCCCCCCCCCCCCCCCCCCCCCCCCCCAAATTACGTCCGAGGTTAAATGTACTAAATGTTGGCTTGCACTTCAAATATCATGTTTAGCTGAATAAACATGTTATCAACCCCTTTTAATGTACAGTATGTAGGCTTACAAATTCATGTTTAACTGAATTTAAATCTCAAAAACTGACTTGGTCATTACTTGGGTAGCACGCATATGAGCCATTTTAATATAGATTAATCTAGATTAATTTCAAGATTTCAGTGAGATTAATCTAGATTAAAAAAATTTATCTATGCCCACCCCTACTTATTTTGTTTGGAAACTTATTATGCTTAACAATTTATCTAGTACAAATGTTATTGATTGTTATTGCGTTTCTAAAGCTATACTGTCGTCTCGGTTTTTTCTTTATCCTTTATTGCAGTTTATTAGAAGAGGGGGGAAAAAAGCGGGCCCAGGTTTAATGGTCACGGTTCGCTACTGAGATTATTTATTTATATATATTTGTGTGTGTGTATATATATATATATATATATATATATATATATATATATATATATATATATACACACACACACACACACACACAAGGTGTATCTCAATTCAGGGGCTGCAGCCCACGAAGTGCGCATTTGTAGGCCGGTTACGTCACTGCGCCGCGCCAAGGCTGTCCCAATTCGTGGGCTCCTTCTTATGCAGCCGACGAATGTAGCCTTCAAAACCCCGAAAACGAAGGATGCATCTGAGTATCCTTCGCGTCCCACCATATCCCAGGATTCATTGCTCTATGAACAATAAACAGGAGGAGTCTAGTGTACGGGACGAAGAATTCGTTTTTAAACGTCGGTATTTTTAAAATATGGACATTTATACTGCAATGAGATGCTAAATAACATGCCAGTTATTAATGATATTGCAGGTAAACCTGTGCTTTGAGTATTTACTAGAGTAACGTTTATAATAATACATTGAATTTTGTTATGAAGTTATACTTCCCGCCAAACATGTGAATACATGTTCAACGCATTTTCTTTTAGGCATTTGTGGGTGATGTGATATTTGTCGGACAGCGCGCTAACACGTATGTAACGTATGAAACGGGGCAGTGTGGGGTCACGCAAACATACGTCTTGCGAAGACTAGACTGTCTCATTTAACAGCCGTGAGATGCAGCCTACCCGGCCTTCGAAGTGTGTGGCCACCGTGGGCTGCGGTCTACGCGGTCTACGTAGGCTGCAGCCCCTGAATTGAGATACACCTATTGTTTTTACATCAAACTTTGCTTTCGTCAAAGAATCCTCCATTTGCAGCAATTACAGCATTGCACACCTTTTGGCATTCTAGCTGTTAATTTGTTGAGATAAGCTGGAGAAATTGCACCCCACGTTTCTAGAAGCAGCTCCCACAAGTTGGATTGGTTGGATGGGCACTTCTGGCGTACCATACGGTCAAGCTGCTACCACAACAGCTCAATGGGGTTCAGATCTGGTGACTGCGCTGGCCACTCCATTACCGATAGAATACCAGCTGCCTGCTTCTGCTGTAAAGTTCTTGCACAATTTGGAGGTGTGTTTAGGGTCATTGTCCTGTTGTAGGATGAAATTGGCTCCAATCAAGCGCTGTCCACTGGGTATGGCATGGCATTGCAAAATGGAGTGATAGCCTTCCTTATTCAGAATCCCTTTTACCCTGTACAAATCTCCCACCTTACCAGCACATTACCTCCACCATGCTTAACAGATGGCGTCGGGCATTGTTCCAGCATCTTTTCATTTGTTCTACATCTCACAAACATTCTTCTTTGTGATCCAAACACCTCAAACTTGGATTCATCCGTCCACAACACTTTTTTCCAGTCTTCCTCTGTCCAATGTCTGTTCTTTTGCCCATCTTAATCTTTTTTCTTTTATTGGCCAGTCTCGGATATGGCTTTTTCTTTGCCACTCTGCCCTGAAGCCCACAGTCCCGCAGCCGCCTCTTCACTGTAGATGTTGACACTGGTGTTTTGCGGGTACTATTTAATGAAGATGCCAGTTGGGGACCTGTGAGGCGTCTGTTTCTCAAACTAGAGACTCTAATGTACTTATCATCTTGCTTAGTTGTGCAATGCGGCCTCCCACTTCTTTTTCTACTCTGGTTAGAGCCCATTTGTGCTGTCCTCTGAAGGGAGTAGTACACACCGTTGTAGGAAATCTTCAATTTCTTAGCAGTTTCTCGCATGGAATAACCTTCATTTCTAAGAACAAGAATAGACTGTCGAGTTTCAGATGAAAGTTCTCTTTTTCTGGCCATTTTGAGTGTTTAATTGACCCCACAAATGTGATGCTCCAGAAACTCAATCTGCTCAAAGGAAGGTCAGTTTTGTAGCTTCTGTAATGAGCTAGACTGTTCAGGTGTGTGAACATGATTGCACAAGGGTTTTCTAATCATCAATTAGCCTTCTGAGCCAATGAGCAAACACCATTGTACCAAGGTTCTACAATGGAAACCTTTTTTTTTTTTTTTTTTTTTTCTCTTCATTTTTGGGTGATGTCCTTAACCGTCTGTCTGTTGTCAGTTGTATGTATCGGCACCGTTATTTTGTTTTTGTTGTTTTGTTGTGTTAGCGCTTGCTAACAACTGTCTGGTCACTGCTACTTTGTTGCCGTTAGAAACGCAGAGCAAAAATTCTTAAGATAACAAAAATAAACACCAGTTTTCTGTGTGAACCGGTATACCGCCCAGCAGTAAATCTGTCCCAAACAGTATACAATCTCAGCAAAACAGCTTCTGACGCTGCGTGCTAGCCATTAGCCAGGAATACCTCTCATAGTTCGTCCGACAGAAAGTACGTACATAACGTTTTCCTTTCTGATCCAGATTTATAGGTGGAGTTGGCCTACCTTGCTGAATTATTGTGAGTTTTTCATTGAACGTGTCAGGGCTGGCTCAGATGCCATGCCTTCTACCTCCACAAGAGGCACCCGAGTCGGTCCTAGACTCGCTGGGCGCAATCAGCGGTGATTTCAGCCATTTCTAGGGCTTCTTAAGGAAGCTTGGTGAAACGGATCACTGCTGATTCATTTTGGTCTCTTGCCGTTGCATTCTCAGCCCTTTCTCTGGTCCCTCAGTCTACAGTTATCTAGCCAACTTACTTTGTTGTCAAACTCATGTTGAAAAGCGTTTTACTCTTGATAACAATTAGCCAGCTGAATTAGGTGTGTTTGAATAATACACAATGGTTGGTAAGGAGAAACTGACCTGTTTATTTTGCAATTAATAAACTCAAAATGGACAAAATAATAAATAACAGAAATGGCATCAGTAAACCAAGGCTTAAAAAGCCATAAGTGCAAATAATATTGTAAATTGTATTTTAAAAAGTGGCGGTTTGTCACGCTTCTCAAACGTTTTTGCCAGTGTTAGTTGTGTAGGACATTTCTTTTTCTCTTTGGGTTTCTTAAATTCTTGATTAGATTCTTGTGGCATATGTTGCACTCTACCTCTTCGTCTTTGTCGTCCTTTAAAGTAAAATAATCCCACACAACTGACATTTTTACCGATAACTTCAAATTTACATGGCTGTCTTAATGGTTAGGAAATGCCACTGAGCAAAATTGGGGAGATGCTATGCTCGTCTGCTGAATGTGTGCTGGAAAATGCTGTGTGCAAACACAGCAAAAACTGGAATGGATTATCTATATGGGTGCACTAGAAAACCCAGATCAGACTTAAAAAAAAAAAAAGTCTGGATCTGCATTTTCTCATGCCTGCCGAAACGATATGCATTTTTTGCAAATATCGGCGGCTGATCCGATCCAAATATCGGATCAGGACAAGCCGACTTTTCACTATTACTTATTCAAGTGTCTATTTCCTGCGCCGCTTACTGGCCTCCCTCAAGTTTTCCTCCAGCTTTTTACTTTTTTACTTCCTATCAGTTTATCTTTTATTTTGGGAAGGGTTTTGTCGCGGGGTTTACCTGCTGTCAGTGACTTCCCCTGGTGTCTTTAATTTCGTTTTCACGTGTTGTATTTTTTCCGCGTTCTTTTTGTTGCCTTTATTTTCCTCCTGTGCCTATGAAATGAAATGTGCCATATTTGTCAATTGTGATATATTTTTTTTTTTTTTTTTTTTTTTTTTTTTTTTTTTACCACAATCAAAATTTGTCCTCCGCATTTACTCATCTGTGCAATTAGAACACACGCACACACGAACACACACACTAGTGATTACTAGGGGGCTGTGGTGCACACATGCCCAGAGCGATGGGCAGCCCTAGCCCGGTGCCCGGGGAGCAGTTTGGGTTAGGTGCCTTGCTCAAGGGCACCTCAGTCCTGGCCTCAGGCCTGGGAATTGAACCCACGAGACCAAAATGAATCAGCGGTGATCCGTTTCAGCCCTTTCTAGGGCTTCTTAAGGAAGCTTTATGAATCGGATCACTGCTGATTCGTTTTAGTCTTATGCCGTCACGCTTTCAGCATTTCCCTGCATTTACTGCTTGTTGCATTCATTTGCAACGTGTCTTGCCACCTTTCTCTCTTGCTTGTCCTTCACTTATTCGAGTCTCTATCTCCTGTGCTACTTTCTAGCCAATTTCAAGTTTTCCCCCTACTGTTTTCTTCCTATCCATTTTACTTTTATTTTGGGAAGGGTTTTCTGTTGGTTTTTTCCCCCGTGTTCTACGGTTGTGCTTTATTTTTACGCGTTGAGCTTTCCACGTCCTTTTGAGTTACGTTTTGCTTTCGTTTGTGTGCAGAGTGATTTTCTGTTCTGCTTTCTGTTTGTTTGCTTATGTATTTCATACACACAGTCCTAGTTATAAGCATTTATCCCTATTGGTTTCTAACGGCATTTGGGTTCAGTTTTTCATTTTCTTACGCAGTATGTACCGGTCTGTACACCCCTCCGCGTTACATTTTGAGGGAACCGAATCTAGTGTGCAAGTAGTACAATTTAATGATGAAATTATTTTGTCCAATACTGATTTGTGGGAGTGGATGAAAAGCTCAAAGCGTTTCTTTTAATGCAAAATTTAGTTCAATGTTGACCAAACCAGATGACATACCAGTTGGATTATCTATAAAAGGTTTTATTTTGTCTAATATTCTCTATTTTATTATCAAAGAAATCAATAAAGGCATTACTAGTGAGGTTTCCTGGAATCTGAGGTTCAGTGCCTGCTTGATTGCTGGGCGCAATCAGCTGTGATTTCAGCCGTTTCTAGGGCTTCTTAAGGAAGCTTGGTGAAACGGATCACTGCTGATTCGTTTTGGTCTCTTGCCGTAAGTCCTAGCCTTAGCTTAATATTGCTGCTCACTTCATGTTGATTAAAATATATATATATATATATATATATATATATATATATATATATATATATATATATATATATATATATAATAAAACATATCGCCCTGTTATTCCTATATCTGCCACGGTTAACAGACACAGTCTCAATGGTTTGGTAGGTAGGGAAGTAAGTTTTACTTAGCTGGGTAGGGAAGTAAGTTCTACTTAGCGAATGGCCGTTGAAAATCGTTTTTTTTTTTTTTTTTTTCCATTTTTGGGTGATGTCCTTAACTGTCTATCTGTCAGTTGTATATATCAGCACCATTATTTTGTTGTTTTGTTGTTAGCGCTTGCTAACAACTGTCCGGTCGATGCTACTTTGTTGCCTTTAGAAACGCAGAGCCGCTGCGTTAAGTTAAAATAAACTTTCGGTTTTGTTCTCAGAAGATGCTCTGGTGTTTCTTCTATCCTTTTATCTCATCAATAGATTATATTTCAAATTTCTCTAGGTGAAAATACCTTAAATGTTTGTTTTAGTTTAGGAGCTCATGCTTTTTGCTGCCATTTAAACTGGGTTCCAGAATGCAGAATGTGAGATGTATCCTTGATCGATACTGACATCTCTGCTGAGGTAGCGAGAGGTGGAAATGTCATCCAGGCTGGGCAGCGGACAGCCAGTGGTCCCCTGGGCTGTATTGATCACACTCTACAGTGCTTTTTTTTTTTTTTGTCTGCTGCTGAGCACCCCCCATACCATGCCATGATGTCGTACACAAGAATGCTGTCAATGATGGATCTCTACAATAGCACCAGCAGCTTGTTCTCCAGCTTGTTTCTCTTGAGAACCCTCAGGAAGTGGAGTTGCTGCAGAGCTTTCTTCACCACTACTGTTGTATTTGTAGACCAGGAGATCTGCACACCCAGGAACCTGATGGACACACGTTTATGTGAAGCGGGGCAAGGTCAGCCCTGCCCTTTCTGAAGTCCAGAATTAATTATTTTGTTTTCCTAGTGTTCAGTGGCAGGTTGTTTGCAGAGCACCATCCTGTCAGCCAATTTATCCCATTTTCCCCGAATTGGTCTGAGTAGATGCGTACCCTGTCTTATGAAGTATGCCAATAGATTCTTACATGTGTATCCTGACTTGGACCTGACATGGTGTTGGGATTGGGGGGATACTGCTGCCTCCTCCTGGTCCACCTTCCATGGGACCATGTTCCCCTCTCCAGCCACACTGGACACAACAGCAAAACAGGAGCAGTTGGAATTCAGCCTATTGCATTTCAGTAAATGTACCTGAGTTAGAAGGTGAGCTGATACCTTTGCCCATAGAAGAGCAGGTAGGCTGTTCTTGACCTGCATGTTAAGGATGGCTGCCTCAGTCGTTCTTGCAACTTTTGAACCACTGAATGCAGGCCCGTTGACAGTCTTGCTGGGGCCCGGGACAAGAAAGATTCATGTGACCCCACCACCCCCCCCCCCCCCCCCCCCCCCCCCCCCCAGCGCCAGCGGCACGAGGGTTTGCGCGAAAATGACGTAATCGCAGTGGCTCCGCCCATGCGCGAGGGCCTCGCGCGCAGTCGGTTCGCGAGGTCGTGCACCTCTCGAATTTTGTAACTTCGCGCGTGCCGCGCTTCAGCGCAATGAACAAAGTCATGTTTGTAGGGTTCATACACACACACATATATATATATATATATATATATATATATATATATATATATATATAAAAGGTGGAATTAAAGCACGTGTACGTCACTTTAAAGGTCCATTTCAATATTTTCCAGCACGTTAAACTTCATTAAGTTAAATATTTATACATATACTCGAAATGATTCGAAATAATTCGCTTTTTATCACATTATTTAATGGTTTATTTTCAAAACGCCCAATCTTAACGTCTTCACGAGAACTGTTCAGTCAGACAGCTATTTGTTGTGAAACGAAGTAGTTACAATTTCAAGCATTTTCAAGTACTTTACCCTAAATTCCAGCACTTTTCAAACCTGGAACACAATGCAACTTTAAAATTCGTCAGGTAAATGTTTTTCCTTTCTTTTCTGCGCTCCAGATTTCTGTATTTACTTTAACTATCCACCACTGTATTTCCCGCTGTTGGGCGGATACCGGCCGGCTACAGTCGGTGCTGGATCAAACCATTTTCCAGTGGGAGGCGGGGGTGTATGCACTTAATGGAAAATATGCAGATAGGTAAAAAACATATATATTTGAGCCATTGAGCTTATTATGAGTACATAATTTTATATTAATGAAAGATTTCAAGATTATTTAAAAATTATAGACTTTAAATAAAAAATAAATTGCTGGGCTCTTTGATGGGCCCCCCTGGCCCTAGGGCCCGGGACAACAGACCCGGTTGTCCCCCCCTGTCGAAGGGCCTGACTGAATGACAGCCAGCTCTCTCTTTCCTCCTCAGCTACGTAGCTGATGTAGTGCCCTGACGGGGTAGCAAGAGGTCCGCAGTCATTTTATAGTTTCTACTGCATGGGTGTGAATAATGTCAGACTTCTCACCACTGTCCGTGCGGACACCCAAATAAGACACCACAGCATTGAGCTGTGTGGAAACTAGGGCTGCCACAAACGATTATTTTTATAGTCGACTAATCACCTATTAATTTTTATGATTAGTCGACTAATCGGATCGTGCGTTAATTGAATATAAAACATACAGCTTATCACACTAGAATGCAACTGCTATTATATAATCATCATTAGATTTCAGCTAAAAATAAAAACAATTAAGATCATAGTTCATTAAACCTTTAATGAAATATGCAACTTGTTGCAACAATTATTAAAATAAGTATAAGGCACTGACTTAAACAACGCAAAAATAAATACAATAATAAAGAATTTTTTTTTTTTAGGTTTTTCTTTCTTTCATTTGTCTCTGGCATCAAACGTAGCTACATATAAATCAAATTAGGTAGGTACCTGAAACGAAGGAATTATTCACAAAAATAAAGTTTTGGTCTCACTGACGTTACAGAAAACACACGAATGCGTGCTAAGGCTAATGAAACAAATCGCCATCACTAATGTTATCTTTTACAGTTACCACGATAAGTAAGTACAAAGTTAGCGCTCTGTTTACGGTAACGTTAGCAGCTAACCTAGCAATTTAGATTACAGAGATGACGGTCCCTCTTCATCATTGTCATAATAAGCCACAACATGCTTCAGGTGCTCGTACATGGCGGTTGTGCTGCCGTGGAAGGAAAGTTCTGCCTTGCAGATATTGCACGCGTTTCGGAACCCGGTTACGGAAAATGATCCCACACTTTAGAGTTCCGTAGCCGGGTAGCCATGATACCAGTCTGTATAATGTCCTGGGATATCGTCCACTGTCTACCTCGGTTTCCACTACTGCGCATGTGCGTTAGGGACAGAAAGGCAGACGCGACTGCAGCAGTATGGAGAGAAAAAAAAAAAACGACGCATCGACTATTAAATTAGTCGTCGACATAATCGTGATTAGTCGACTAATCATGGCAGCTCTAGTGGAAACACATTCCTGTAAACAACACATACATGCGTTTTTTTCATATGATCCAAATGAAAATGCATCAGAGATCGTTGATATAGCGCTTTCTCATATCTATCTGTCTGTCTCGGCCTCTCTTTTGATCTCTATCTCTCCTCACCAGTGGGCTGACATGCTGTCCTTTCTCTACCTGTCCTTCTCTGCTAAATGTGTGAGGGTGGACAGAGAGGAGATTTGTCAGCCTGTTGTATGAGCTCACCTTAACTGCTGCCCGAGTGCAGACACCCCAGGAAGGACAGAGAGGTCCAGCTCTACTGGGATGTCCAAGTTTCTTAGCTTTTGGCCCAGCATGTCAAACCGCTTCATGTTTAGGATCAGAACTCCGTTCCAAAGAGAAAACTACTTAAGGACTTGAGGTGTGTGCGAGTTGGACTGGTTTAAAAATCATTGTTTCTGCTCATTTGCATAAGGTGAGACTCACTGTGGGAGTGAGGAGAACTCCATCACTTCATGTGCCTCGCTGCCTTGACCACATTCACAGTAAAACTCCAAAACTGTTGGCTGAAAATAGATTTTTTGAGAGTGACAAATTTGAATGGCAGCATGCCATAACGGTACTCTTGCTCAAATATAATAAAATGGCAATAAAAGTGTTATCCAGTAAAAGTGTGAGCTGGCGGACCTTGAAGTAACTGTGTAGGCTGTCAGTCATGGTAGAGCTCAGGTTAACAGAGAGGTGATTGTAGTTCTCCACAGTTGCACTCTGCAGTCCACAGCTCTGCTCCTGGACTTCAGCAGCAGCACAGTGAAAAAACAAAAGACTGTGTGCAGGTCTTGCATGTGGTACTGATGTGTTTTTAATGGCTCAGAGGGCTATGTAGCTGGACCTGTTCACAGTATTCTCCAAACACAGGGCACCAGACTGAAACACAGGCATTCAGGGCTCCCAGGAACTGCATCTTCTGTGTAGAGCTTTGAGTGATGAGCCTGGCCTGATGCAGATCTGTAAAACACACAGCAACAGGAAGAGCAATGTGATTTATATCTCTCAACATCACAGCAACCC
Source organism: Brachyhypopomus gauderio (assembly GCF_052324685.1). Lineage (NCBI taxonomy): Eukaryota > Metazoa > Chordata > Actinopteri > Gymnotiformes > Hypopomidae > Brachyhypopomus > Brachyhypopomus gauderio. The sequence continues at coordinate 34,012,903 of NC_135215.1, read as the reverse complement.
CCTAAGCACTCGTATTTTAAAAGTTTATTTAGACACATAAATCCTCTGGTTCGGATAGAAACCATCATCTGGCAGCTGGATGGATCAGTCCAACTAGACCACTGAGCTCTGATGGGGCTCCAAAAGCAGGAGAGACTCAGTAGGCACTGAAGAGTGGCGTTCATATAGCAGGTATTCCCAATGTTGGGAAACCTAAGAGACCTTTTTAAAAATAGATTTAGTATTCTGTGTGATTTTGTATTAGATATTAAGACCGCTTCATCTGTGTAAGTTGTATAATTATGTAATGTTAAATAGGCTGCGTGGTAAAACACTGTGTTCTGTCATTACCCGAGCTTTTGGATGCCGGTGTATCTGACGGCTGAAACAGTGGGGGTGTGGCCTTGGCCCTCACCCTGGCCACTCTCAGTCCTCCTTTCCCTCATGATGTGTGGTTGTGACAAATTTAGTTTGCACATAAGCTTCTGTATGCACCTGAACTGCCACCAATCTTAATGAGAGTGAAGAAGTGTGAGATGAACATGGAGTTTGTGTTGTACACAAAATGTTCACTTACCTATCATTAGACAGAAGAGAAATTTTTTGTTGGTTTTAAATTTTTTCAGTTTCTCATTATTTATGAGTGGGGAAAAAATTACCATATTCATGTGACTACACAATTCATAAGGCTGAGATACTTTTCATACCTGGGAGCTGAGGGCCAGGAATGAGTAGGTAAGGTATTGTTGGAAATATCCACAGGACGAGAGGTAGGAGCAGTGTGGGTTAAGTGTTCCTCAGACGAAGAGGTGTATGAGGTGACATTCATGGAGTGACCCTCAGATGACACATGACTGTCAGACACTTTGGAGGATAACTTCATGCATCTCCACCATATTGTCTTCTTTGTCTCCTTCTTCTACCTCATTCTCCACACCCACTTTGTTGCTTTTCTGTAGAACAGCATTCATTGGTTTGACATTTCATTAGTATGTGACATATCTCGGTACACTATTAAAACCATCGAAATTTAAATGGGGAAGAAAATATTAATACTACTTTTTTTTTTTTCAATCATCTGTGCAAATTTTTCACTCAAATTTTTTACACATGATGAACCGGGCACTGGTTACTCCTTTTTAGACTATAATTTTAAATATTGTTCCCAAAGTATTTTAAAAAAGCTATAAATACCTTCATACATGAGCAAACACATATCCATTCTGTTTAGGAGATGTGGATGTGCTATATTTTGTCAATTGTGATTTTTTTTAACACCGCAATCGAAATTTGTCCTCCGCTTTTTACCCATCTGTGCAGTTAGAACACACTAGTGATTACTAGGGGGCTGTGGATCACACGTGTCCAGAGTGGTGGGCAGCCCTAGCCCGGCGCCCGGGAGCAGTTTGGGTTAGGTGCCTTGCTCAAGGGCACCTCAGTCATGGCCTCAGGTCTGGGAATCGAACCCACGACAAAAGGTAAAATGTACAGTATGCAACATTAGACTAAAGTCTTGTTCAAAAACAGTAATATTTAACTAACAGTATTAAAAAACAAAACAATTTTTTATTTTTTCTAGAAATCATTCCAGGTATCCAATGGAAAAGTAACAGATTACAACTGTCTAAACTTTGTAGTTGTAAAACAAGCTCGTCTTAGCTTCTCCAGAACCACCTCTACAACTCTGACTTAACAGCTGATTTGTGACAACAGTTGATGTGAAAAGCGCTCTTTAAATAACTTTGACTTAATACACACCAGCTAGTCTATACCATTAGCAAGACACTGAAGTTAGTTAAACAAGTTGGTAAGTTAGCCAATGCTAGCTAGTTAAATTCACCAGAACGTTCGCTAAATTAGCTAGATAACACGAAGTTATCTAGCTAGCTAGTGTACTAGCTTATGTTAGCTACTGGTGAACTAACACTAGTGCAAACATAGATTTCACTACTGTAGGCAGTCCATTGGTTCTGTGATTGAAAAATTACACATAAGATACACAATGTGACTAGCTAGCCAGCCATCTTAGCACGCTCTTCATCAAAGTTTCTATATTTTCTTAGAGTGATCAAATTTGGCGGCAGATGAAATCTTGAGCCCTGACGAATCGCGTTTACAACGAAGGGGGAATGAATGAAGCACTTAATTCCCCCAAATGTATTTAATGTATTATACATTATTGTACAGTACATTTGTAGCACATCCATACTTGCAATACAAAATAAGTTACTGATCATTTAAAAATGTTTTTTTTTTCAATGAAAAGGCCAGAGTAGAAGGGCGGAGCCAGTCACTGGTAACTCTAACCACAGGTTGGGCAGGTCAATGGCACAGGTGTTGTGCCGAATTCCGACTCCTCGGCAGAATCCTACTCCCCTCGTTTGCACACGCATAAAGACACTACAGATGATATTTGGAAGTTACAGTGATTATAACTTGGTTCATTGAGCACTCTAGTTTTGTCCTAACTAGATATTTAGACATAATACTGCTGTAATCCTGCGAAGTCATGTGGTCAGAGGTGAACTTCGGTGTAGCCCATCCATCGATCCATTGTCATCAGCTTTATCCGGGTTCGGGTCGCGGGGGCAGTAGCCTAAGCAAAGAGGCCCAGGTTTCCCTCTCCCCAGCCACCTCTTCTAGCTCCTCTGGGAGAATATCAAGGTGTTCCCAGGACAGCTGAGAGAATCTCTCCAGCGTGTCCTGGGTCTTCCCCGGGGTCTCCTCCCAGTTGGACATGCTTGAAGCGCCTCCCTAGGGACTGGATCCCAAACCACCTGAGCTGGTTCCTCTCTACATGGAGGAGCAGCGACTCTACTCCGAGCCTCTCCCAGATGACCATGCTCCGTACCTTGTATCTAAGGGAGAGCCCAGAGAAGGCCGGGTACTCTAAAATGACATTGGTGCATAAGCACAAACAGTCAGAGCCCGTTCCCCAACCCGAAGGCGCAGGGAAGCAACCCTCTTGTTTACTGGGGAAAACCCCAACACAGCCAGTGAGCCGGGGACCTATGAGTAAGCCCACTGCAGCCCTCCGCCTTTCATTCTGGGAAACTCCAGAAAAGAATAAAGTCCAGCCTCTCTAAAGAGGATTAGTTCCAGAACCCAAACCGTGTGTCGAGATGAGCCCAATAATATCTAGTTGGTATCTCTCAGCCTCGCACACCAGCTCAGGCTCCTTCCCAACCAGAGAGATTTTGTTCCATGTCCCAAGAGCCAGCTTCAGTAACAGGATCGGTATGCCAAGGCCCCCGCTTTCGGCCACCGGCCAATCCACCATTCACTGAATCCCTACTACTACCTCTCCCCATGGGTGGTGGGCTCATGGGTGAGTGAACTCATGTATCTCTTTCGGGCTGTGCTCGACCGGGTCCCATGCGTAGAAACCCAGCCACCAGGTGCTTGGCAAGGAGCCCCTCCCCCAGGCCTGGCTCCAGGTGAGACCTCGATAACCCTGATCCGGACGAGGATAACTGGGTCCTGTTATTTGAGTTCCATAGGGGTTTTTGGACCACTCTTTGTCTGGCCCATCACCTAGGACCAATTTGCCTTGGGAGACCCTACCAGGGGCATTGCCCTCGACAACCTAGCTCCTAGGATCATGTAGGCACGCAAACCCCTCCACCATGATGAGGTGGTGATCCATGGAGGAGTCCATGACTTTCACTATAGCCAGTGTGTATTTAATTTAAAATAACACCCTTGTGCCAGTGTGGCTTTGGACATAGATAATGCCGTGCCATTTGCTGTGATGGATAATTAAAGTCTAGCTCTTATTTATGCATAGGCGATAAATCAACAATATAATCTGTAGCGTATTTATGTGCGGATATACTGTATATACAATATATATATATATATATATATATATATATATATTGCTGCTCCTAGTCTCGCTCAGCCTTTTATACTAATTGAAGTGGACACTAGTGCTTCTGGTTCTGGAGCTGTTCTTCAGGAAGAATCTGGAATCTGACATTCAATGTTATTATTCTTGCAAGTTTAATGTCAGCAGAATGACTCTACTATAGAGAAGGAAACTTTGGCATTGGTATTCTGTCCTCATCCTGTTTTTGTGTTTACTGACAATCAACTGTCCAGGATGTACAACCAAAATTACCAGCTGATGCAGTGGTTCAACATTATGTGAAGATTTGCCATAAGAAAGGGATGGTTAATGTCATAGCTGACAATTTTCCCATGCTGTAGACTGTGGGACAGGTAGTTGCCAAAGGTGGTATCTTCATGCCTTTTTTTGGTGGTGGGAGAGGGGGGGTTGTTACATGCACAGGTGCCATGTTTTGTTTTCCTTTTTCTCTTTAGGTGGATTGAACCGTGTTCGCTAATTTAACACCGAGAATGATTATGGCCATGCTATTCCTTCCACCAATGGGACTACACCATGGCTAAGCCTACGCAGATATGTAATTGTATTTGCTGGAAACTAAAAAAAAACTACATCTTGCAAAAAATATTGTCTCCCTTTATCAGACGTAATGTCTTTGTTCAGTCATAGACACTTGATGTGTTTTATGTACACAAACCAATATGGAGGATGTCCAGCCATCTGATACAGCCCACATGCATACACAGCACTCTGGAGTTTCAGGTTTTCTTGGCAGGTGTAAGGTGTACTCATAGAACTGATTGTGCTGTTCATTTGTCTTTTCTGTTTTTCTCCATGTTCTTTCTTAATTCATCAACTCACAGAAGATTGACTTAATGCATGACCTGTTACGTCTGACATGGGATTGATAAACTTGAGCTAATGCCATTGCACAACAAATCAAGCACAGTGTTTTGTTCTTTTCTGTTTGCATGTGCACATATTGCACAAATCTCAGATTGTCAGATGAGATGTATAGTCAAGTCATTTAATGGCTCCATGACAGCAACCACATCAATGTTGCAGTCCTTCATTCCCCAGAATATTTACATTGCTGTCTCATTGCAAATTATTTTTTTTGCATATACACATGCTGGACTAAATGCTTTGTGTTTATTTTGTTTTCCTGTGTCTGAGCCCATGCACAAGCTTAAGCACATGCGTCTACATTTGAAATGGATATAATAAGCAGTAAATTCACCACTTCCTCAAAAGAATCTATCAAGTGCTACCACACAGGCTGTGGCATCTGTAATGTTGGAAGGAATTTCTGAATGTAATCAGCAAAAACTGTTATAAAGGGATTGCACACACATCACACCCAAGTCAGTTAGACTGAATAAGACAGAGTGGTAATTGAGTGGCAAAACAAGGTAAACGTGCTGGCGGTGACTTATTATTCCAGTTTTGCCTTAAATTAAATGCACTTACCAAATATAGCATCAAGCTTGGTGTTATCCAGTTGTGGCTTTGATTCCACATCTTTGTGGGCCCCTGACTGTCTCCCTTGAGTTGGACAGCATGTCTTTACCATTGATGAGCACCGCAAGATCCCCAATGTACAATGCTGAACTTGCAGTCTGCAGAGACTTCAGCTTTAGTCTTGGGACTTTTACGTCACAACCTGGCGTAAGAAGTACCTGCAAAACATCTGAAGATTACTCACCAAATAGTGATGAAACAATTACATAAATTCTTTCTAAATCTATCTATTCATCAGTACAGTGGATATGCATAGGCCTATAGTCTATAGAGTAACTACATAACATGAGAAATTTGGGGGCATCATCACAGCATTTCCAAATCCATCATGATTTGTATATATCCTATGTACATCCTATCCAACTATGTACAAAGTTGATGAATATGCTTTCTAATTATGTATACAATCACAAGGTGTAGAGGGAAATTATATAGCAAATCTTTCCCCACATGGATAAACACATACACTATCAATGCATTTTGAGGTACTTACCATATCAGGGTCAGACAACACATCAGGAGAGGCGGGTGAACAAACTTGTCGGTCTGGTGTCGGTGTTGAGATCTGAACTGTGATTTTTTTCCCAAGATCTCTTAGTGTTGTCACTACTGCTGGAAGCTCTGTAAAGGGAATATAAACAAGGCAACAAAAGCTTTGTGTCATTACTGTGTTTTGAGACTATTTTAAAACATTAAATTAGTCATTTTTGCTATGAAGACTGAAGTTGCGTCCGAAATCGCGTACTTAAGCAGTACGTTCTAGATTTCGGTGCAGTACGTTCTTCCCAACCGTCAAAGCAGTACGTTATTTAAGTACGCGATTGGTCAGTATGCATCCAACTTCGGACATACTACGTCCGCCATCTTACCCGTCACATGACCTATGACGTTACGCTACTAAATTAAAAGCCCCATTTGACAGTTTTCTAGTTTATGGTCTGTTGGCGATTTACATTCGATTTGCTTCATTTACATTTTATTCATTTACATTTCATTTTACATTTACCTCGTCAAGAGCGATGGTATTCTCTGCAAGACGGCGTTGAGTAGTAGCTCGGAGAAGATTCCTCAGGAATTTGATCATTTACCTCAGGAGAAATGTAAGTACCGCTATCGTCTTTAGCAATCGTAGCCGGCACTTACTACATACATATTTGTGCTATATTACTGATTGGACAGCACAAATCAATGACATCTTAATAATAAGATGATTAAAATACAGCTTCAAGTTATATTTCTAGACCAGAGGTCACTAACAGGCGGTCCGGATCCGGACCCGAACGCAGTCCTGTCCGGACCCAATCTCATTCCTGATTAACTCTGCAAATTTCTATTTCCATGGTCCACAACCAACGGACACAAATGCCATCCCATCCGGACCCAGAATAAATTGTTACAAATATTTTTTTATTGTGACGGGAGAATTTATTTTAAACCGGAGCATTTATTTCAGTGCTATTGAAAAACCACTCCGTTACAAGTGTTACGTTCGCCACCTAAGCCCCCCCCAAACAACTTACGTTCGCCGCCGCCGCGATTAGCCCTGTTGTGGAGCTAGAGTTAGTGGAGCTTCGAGCGTAGTGGTAAATATCTGGTTTGAATACTGCGGAGCAAAAAACATTCTTTGTGCTCATGATTATGAAATAATGTATAGTCAAACAACTTTCACAAAAATATTTATTCAATTAATTTATTTTACAGTAAATAAAAAACCAAATTCTAATTGGATCAAATAAATAAATAAAGTATTATTATATCAATAATTAATTAAACTATGTGCATTGATTTACAGGATGGGAGCCTGACGTATTGTCACCTCAGTACAGCTGTGCCCGTCTTGCAGCTGTATTTCGGTGGTGGAGACCTCAGGGCAGATTTCAGACTCTCCCGTGAGACTATCACCTCACTCAGTAATGCACTGAGGCAGGAGACTGATCATGGGTGGAGCAGGGACATCGAGCTGTTGGTGTTCCTTTACTGGCTGGCACACGCAGCATCCTATCGTGTGGTCTCCCGAGCGTTCGCCATCCCAAGATCTTCTGTGTGTGACATCGTGCACAGAATGAGCAAGGCAGTCAGTGGCATTTTGAAGAGGGTCATTATGTTACCTGCTGGTGATGAACTGGATGTGGTAGGAGCAGGATTTGCCCAGTTGGCTGGATCGGCATCTTTCAAAGTGGCAGTTGGTGCCATCGACGGGTGCCACATCAGAATAAAACCCCCATCTGCCAGTGCACAGTGCTACCTGAACAGGAAGCTTTTTTATTCTGTGCAGCTGCAAGCGATCTGTGACCATCAGGGAAGGTTTATTGACATTTTTGTTGGTTACCCTGGGTCTGTACACGACGCACGGGTGCTGAAGAACAGCCCTATATACAATCATGCTCGTGCAGAGCTAAAACACGATGTTGTGGTGCTGAGACAGCTGCAGCCAGAATCTCTCGTGCATCTTCCCCTGATGTTTGTTCTGTGCCAACAGGCTCTGGTGGGTCAGCGTCATCAGCCTCTGGAATATCTGGGTCTATGATGTCGCCGTGAGCAATGCAGAGGTTGTGGAGCACAGCGCAGCATGCCACAACCTCTGGTGCAAAGACAGGGCTCACCTCAAGGGCTTTAAAGAAAATGGATCGCCAGCGGGTCTTCAGCATTCCAAATGTTCTTTCAATGATGTTCCTGGCCCGAGAGTGTCTGCTGTTAAAACGAGCCTGTACAGGGTTCTGCACAGGCTCTCGATAAGGGGTCAGGAGCTGGATTGGTGCGCTGATGCACGGATAACCCCCATCCCCAAGGATGCACCTTCCTCTAGGTGGGTATAGGCCCTCTTTGTATTTAGAAATGTTTGTAGAAATGTAAAAAGTTGTTTCTCCATTTTTCTTACTGATGCCAAATTAAAATCATTCCAAATTGTACTCAGACTTGTTGGGTGTAAATGATGTATTACCTTTAGGTTATGAATATCATTTAGCATTAAAGTTTAAACAGAAAGCTTGCTCCATCAATACATTCAAAAGATCTATGACATGAGAATTTCTACTCAGTGTGGCTACTGATCAGAAGACTAAAACTTGTTTAATTAATTAAGTTGTTTGGGACAAAAAGATCTAGTCACACACATCCTTTATGCATAAGCTTGAAAACTATGCCCTACCTATAGTATACCTATAGTATAAGACTTGGGTAAGTGTGCGCGTGCACACACAAAATCTAAACATATTTAAATTAAATCTACAACCTAACTATTTCTAGTTGCAAATTAGTTGTATTACTGTCATCATTCTCACAATATATAATAACACCAAAAGACTTGAAAGCTGATATACAACTATTTATTTTTTAGCTAAAATCTCCAATACATTTAAAAATCTTTCCTCTCTCTCTTGCCTCCCTATCCCTCCTTTCCTCTCTTATTCTAGCTTCTGCATCTCTCTTCTCCTCTCGTGCTATTGTTTCCCTCTCTCTTCTTTCCTCTCTCTCTTCAGCCTCTCTCAATCTTCTTTCCTCCCTCTCCTCAGCCTCTCTCCATCTTCTTTCCTCCCTCTCCTCAGCCTCTCTCTGTCTTCTCTCGTCTCTTTCCTCAGCCTCTCTCTCCCTCTCATTTTCCCTCTCTTCCAACTCCCTCAAATAGTCCATTAAATTCCCCCGCCTCTTCTTGGCAAGGGGTTCCTTTACAGAGGGCAGTGGCTCAACAGCAGCACCCTGGCCAGATGAGGCAATAAGGGTGGGTGGACTAATTGATGGCCTCCCTCCTATTGCCTCATTCATGGCAGCATACCATTTCCAGGATGCTGCTGTTGCTACACCACCCTCTGTACTCACCCCAGTGGGGGGGCACTTCAGTTCCTACAAAATTAATAAAAACACGGAAGAGGGAACGGGGGACAACACCTTGTATTATAACTAAACCTTCACTGAATTATTTTAATCTGATAAACTATCAGGAAGAGACTTACTTTATATTTTTGCTTCAAGTTCTCCCACTTTTTTTTAACATAAAGTGGAGAGATTGCCTTTGGCAGTTTTTTCTCCAAGACGAAGGCTCTGCAAGATAATGGACATAACCGTTAACTACAGTAAAATGCATACACTGTCTTAAAACTGGTAATACTACATCTCTATTACATACAGCCTTTTGTAATTAATAGTGTACATGACCTGTAATGCAGATGTATTAATTTAACCAAAGTTACTTACTCAAAACCTCGTACTGCTGCATTTCTTTTACCGGTGAAGAGGGACGCATTGGCCACCCTCCACCAGATAAGGTCCCTGGTGTCATCAGTCCCTGCAAGAATAAACTATAGCTTTAAAATTGATGGTTACTGTATCAGTGTAGCAAAGTTACAAAAATCAATAATCACAAAGCTAGATATATTTTTATAGTATAGAATATGGTAAGAATAGGTTAGCCTTTCAATAGTATTACTAAAAAGGTGAGGTGAATGCACGAACGTCGTTATATCAGTATGACAAACAACCAAGGTTTAAAATAAAAGAAAATAAACAAAGGAATTCGACCTGCAAACCACTTGTAAACCAGATTAAAGCTGGGCGTACACTGTACGATATTTTAAATCGTGTACTCAGCTCCAGCTCAAACTGCACGACTGAGTCGGGTCGTGGAGCTGCTTCAACAGTGCGATACTCTCACGAGGAGTGAATTGAATTTCAAACATGTTTGATATTCTTGCGACGCTGCGATTTCTGATCGGGAGTTGGTCGTGATGTGTGAATCGCTCCTCGTTTACCTGTGTAAACTATACGATGCACGACACGCTTGAGCCGAAACTCGGCCCGATCGCAAAAATAGTCACACGAGTGAAAAATCGGCTGAAAATGGGCCAAAAATCGCACAGTATACACCCAGCTTTAGTCAGTCATGTCTTAAAATCATTGCGAGCAAAATGGTCTAAAATTGACGGATGCGCTTCAGATTTTGTTGCGAGTTAATCGATACGACAATAAGTATTAGCTTGACGGGTCAACTAGCGAGCTAAGATTACCTCAGCTTGGACTCGCTGATGGTCATAAACACTAAAAAATGTGTTTACACTAAAAAAACACTAAAAAATAAACACTAAAAAATTTTTAAAAACCGACATTAATACCGCACATTTTTCGCGTTATCGGATATACGAGTTAATCGGTATTAGCTTGACGGGTCAACTAGCGAGCTAAGATTACCTCAGCTTGGACTCGCTAACTACGTTAATAAAAAATGTAAAAACGATATATATGTAATCTAACAAATTGTATTTTTCATTCTCAGTGACACTACTTGTAACGGCACTTGGGTTGCACTTGGTTTGCACATCATCATATTTTAAAAATGTTTTATTTTGTGTTTGTATCTACTTACACTTGTAAATTGCTGGCTCGCCGCTTTCCGCCATTTTATTTTTCTGACTTCGAACTCCTCCGCTGCTCCAGTTGAATCATGGGATAGGACAGTTGCTCCAGTTGAATCATGGGATAGGACAGTGTGCTGCAATCACGTACTTAAAAATGGCTGCCGATGCAGTACGTCATCCGGGTACGTTTCGCGTACTGGTTTAATGCATACTGTGGTTTCGGATGTACTAGGTTGTTCGCGTACTGCTTCTCGCGTACTATATAGTAGTGTAGTACTCGGTTTCGGACGGGCCGTGAGTCTTGAAGTGGAGCTGATTAGGAAGAAACAGGAAGCAGGAGGAGACTGAATTAGCCATAACCTTTAAATGTCAGGTTGAAGCCAGGTGTGGCCAAATCCCAGCCCTCCTTGCCAGCAATTGTTTGTGTGATTTGTGAGTCTCTTTTTTTTTCAGATTTCAATGGTTCAGTATGGGAGTATATGAAAATTTCCATTTGTGTTAAGTTTAGTTCATTATGCCTGACATGCACACCCACAGTGTTTGGGATATCAGCATAGGCATCTTTACTCATTAAAAGCTGTTGTTTTATAACATGCTTTAGGCTACTTGAATTGATCAACAGAAAATACCTCTCATAGCATCTAGTATCTCTTTCCGTGTGGCGTGAGAGCGTGTGAAGGCAGTCAAATGTGTGTGTTTCACGCTCAATGCGTGAGAGTTGGCAACCCTGGTAATGAAAATTTTGTTGCATTCACAGAATCGACTGCACCACTGATTGATCATACCTAGATTAAAAAATGTGTAACTCAAAACAAAAATCATGTAACTATGGAGTTACGTTTTATGCACACCAGAAATGATAAAGAAATGTCAGTTATAATCAGCTGGTGTCATACCAAGGTATTTATCAAGGTACCTACCTTTATTGATGGAACTTCATAATCTTCTTTACACTTGCTGTTTGGCTTACTCTTCCTCTTGGTTGCTTCTTGCCAGATGTCCTCACCCTTTATGAATTCCTGTCTCTTCTTGCAGAGATCACTGTAGTTGTCTGTGTAAGAAACAAGATCAATTTAAATGTTCGTTCCCATACTCGTCGACATCGCCAAAACAAAGGCAATTTTTTCTCATCCATGACATTTTAAATTGGAAGTAACGATAGCTGCTAGTTGTCAATGATACAAGTTAGCCTAACCTCATGTGGAATCAGCACTCATCCATGAAATCTTCCCAACTTCCACAGTTTTGTCCTTGAAATAATAAAGGGCAAATGCCATTGTGGTAATGCTGAAAATAACGTTTTAGCTAGGATACAGTTGTGATCAAATTTATTCAACCCCCACTGAAATAAAGTGTTTTGGCCAGTTTGACATTGATTTTGATCATTTCAGTCATCTTATTTACAATTATATCAAAGAGGCACTTATAAATTAGACAAACATAACATAATATTTATGATGGAATAACCACAAATGTCTTTACTGTGCTCACATCATTATCAGTTTTATTCAACCCCCTAGTGACATTATTTTTTAGTACTTAGTACAACATCCTTTTCCAGTTATGACAGCTTTCAAGCGTGAAGCATAGCTTGACACAAGTGTCTTGCAGCGACCTATGGGTATCTTAGCCCATTCTTCATGGGCAAAAGCCTCCAGTTCAGTCACATTCTTAGGCTTGCGCACTGCAACTGCCTTCTTTAGGTCCCACCAGAGGTTCTCAATTGGATTTAAGTCTGGTGATTGCGATGGCCACTCTAGAATGTTCCAGCCTTTCATGTTCAACCATGCTCTAGTGGACTTGGATGTGTGCTTCGGATCATTGTCCTGTTGGAAGGTCCAACGTCTCCCAAGCCGCAGGTTTGTGACTGACTCCATCACATTTTCCTCCAAGATCTCCTGGTACTGAAGGGAATTCATGGTACCCTGCACACGTTGAAGCTTTCCTGTACCATTAGAAGCAAAACAGCCCCAAAGCATAATTGACCCCCCGCCATGCTTCACAGTAGGCAAGGTGTTCTTTTGTTCATAATCCTGGTTCTTCTTTCTCCAAACATAGCGCTGGTCCATTGTCCCAAACAGTTCTAATTTAGTTTCATCTGACCACAGTACACTGTTCCAAAACCTTTGTGGCTTGTCCACATGACTTTTGGCATACTGCAGTCGACTTTTCTTGTTCTTTGGAGTCAGCAAGGGGGTGCGTCTGGGCGTTCTGGCATGGAGGTCTTCGTTATGCAGTGCGCGCCTTATTGTCTGAGCTGAAACTTCAGTGCCCACATCTGACAGGTCTTTTTTCAGTTCCTTAGCAGGGGATTTTTCTCCACATTACGCTTCAGGTAGCGCACAGCAGTCGCGGTCAGGATCTTCTTTCTGCCACGACCAGGTAACGTTTCCACTGTGCCCTTTAACTTGAACTTGCGAATGATACTTCCGATAGTGTCTCTTGGAATATTTAACAACTTCGCAATCTTTTTATATCCATTGCCATTCTTGTGAAGAGCAATAACCTCTTCTCTTGTCTTCTGGGACCATTCTCTTGCCTTCACCATGCTTGGAAACACACCAGTAGATGTCTAGAAGGAGCTGAGTATCACAGTCCTTTTAAATCTGCCTAATTGGTGCTTATCATGCTTGATTGCTGCTCGTTGACATCCACAGATGTTTTCAATACCTGATGGAAAACACTGAAATGAACCTCTGTTCTTAGGAGTGGTAGTCGTAAAGGGGTTGAATAATTGTGTCAATGAAGAAATCACAAAAAGGCCATTTAATACTTTATGACAAAAAAAATTGATGCTATCTTAGTTGCATTTAGTTCTTTAACAAGTCCTTGTAAGATTTCATTATGAACACAATTACAAATGTGCACTGAATTCCATAAAACCCTTCGCAGCATTGGGGGTTGAATAAATTTGATCACAACTGTATGTCTTGAGAACAGACAGGCCTGTATGTAAAGATTCACAAGTCAATGTACAAAGTATTTTCCTATATGTTTAAAAAAACTGAAACTGTTAATGCTGTCTGGCCTGGCATGATCAAAACAATGTGTTCTTGTTGAAACAGCTGACACATGTACATAACACCTTATGAAAGGGACTAGCTTGATCAATAAAGTCAATTTTTTTTTTATCGTGTGTGATTTTTAAGGTACAGTGGGGAAAATAAGTATTTAGTCAGTCACCAATTGTGCAAGTTCTCCCACTTAAAAAGATGAGAGAGGCCTGTAATTGACATCATAGGTAGACCTCATGAGACTGAGAGACAAAATGTGAAAAAAAAATTGAGAAAATCATTTTGTCTGACTTTTAAAGAATTTATTTGCAAATAATGGTGGAAAATAAGTATTTGGTCACCTACAAACAACCAAGATTTCTGGCTGTCACAGACCTGTAACTTCTTTTTTAAGAGGGTCCTCTTTCCCCCACTCATTACCTGTATTAATGTCACCTGTTTGAAGTCATTAACAGTATAAAAGACACCTGCCCACAACCTCAACCAGTCACACTCCAAACTCCACTATGGTGAAGACGAAAGAGCTGTCGGAGGACACCAGAAACCAAATTGTAGACCTGCACCAGGCTGGGAAGACTGAATCTGCAATAGGCAAGCAACTTGGTGTGAAGAAATCTACTGTGGGAGCAATAATCAGAAAATGGAAGACCTACAAGACCACTACTAATCTCCCTTGATCTGGGGCTCCACGCAAGATCTCAGCCCGTGGGGTCAAAATGATCACAAGAACAGTGAGGAAAAATCCCAGAACCACAAGGGGGGATCTAGTGAATGACCTGCAGAAAGCTGGGACCAACGTTACAAAGGCTACCATCAGCAACACACTACGACGCCAGGGACTCAGAACTTGCAGTGCCAGACGTGTCCCCCTGCTTAAGCCATATCCAGGCACGTCTGAAGTTTGCTAGAGAGCATTTGGATGTTCCAGAAGAGTATTGGGAGAATGTCATATGAAACCAAAGTAGAACTATTTGGTAAAAACACAACTCGTCGTGTTTGGAGGACAATGAATGCTGAGTTGCATCCAAAGAACACCATACCAACTGTGAAGCATGAGGGTGGCAACATCATGCTTTGGGGCTGTTTCTCTGCAAAGGGACCAGGACGACTGGTCCGTGTACATGAAAGAATGACTGAAGCCATGTATTGTGAGATTTTGGGTGCAAACCTCCTTCCATCAGCAAGGGCAATGAAGATGAAACGTGGCTGGGTCTTTCAGCATAACAATGATCCCAAGCACACTGCCAGGGCAACAAAGGAGTGGCTTCGTAAGAAACATTTTAAAGTCCTGGAGTGGCCTAGCCAGTCTCACGATCTCAACCCCATCGAAAACCTTTGGAGGGAGTTAAGTCCGTGCTGCCCGCCGACAGCCCCAAAACATCACTGCTCTAGAGGAGATCTGCATGGAGGAATGAGCCAACATACCAGCAACAGTGTGTGCCAACCTTGTGAAGACTTACAGAAAACGTTTGACCTCTGTCATTGCCAACAGAGGATATACAACAAAGTATTGAGATGAACTTTTGTTATTGACCAAATACTTATTTTCCACCATTATTTGCAAATAAATTCTTTAAAAATCAGACAATGATTTTCTCAATTTTTTTTTCACATTTTGTCTCTCATAGTTGAGGTCTACCTATGATGTCAATTACCGGCCTCTCTCATCTTTTTAAGTGGGAGAACTTGCACAATTGGTGACTGACTAAATACTTATTTTCCCCACTGTACATGCAATGAGCACACATACAGTACTATGTACTGTAAAGTTTTAAACTCCAGCATTATACTATTAATATATATAAATTAAATTTTAAGCATGAGTCAATGACTTGACCTTATAATGCACTTGGAGCAAGATATAGTAAGTATTAGTACTTTGTGGCAGAAAGATGTAAAACGTATACTCAAGTATAAGTTTTAGTATTAAAATACAAGTCTTGGTATTAATGTACTTAATCTTAGACTTCTGTTTATACTTTTAAGTATAAGCCAAGTATACTTCAGTATACTATTCTTAAGTATTTAAAATATAGTTTATAAAAAGTGAACTTCAAGTATACTTCCTCAGTTTTAGTAAAAAAAAAAAAAAAGTATACTCATAGTACACTTGAATAAACTTATTTTTGCTAACAGAAAGCATAACAAAACACTTTTCCATTACAGTTCTGTATAGACATCAGTAAAGTACATCGTAAAATGACCACCGGGGACACACTACTCTTAGGTGCATAAAGCCCATAGACCAGAGGTCACCAACAGGTGGACCGCAGTCCGGATCCGGACCCGAACGCAGTCCTGTCCGGACCCAATCTCATTCCTGATTAACTGGATACGGACCCAAATGCCATCCCATCCGGACCCAGAATAAATTGTTAAAAACATTTCTTAATTTTGACGGGAGAATTAATTTTAAACCGGAGCATTTATTTCAGCGCTATTGGGAAAAAAACACTCCGTCACGAGTGTTACATTAGCCACACCCCCTCCCCCCCTCCGCTCAACAACTTACGTTCGCCACCCCCCTCCCGTCCCCCGGAACGCTGGTCAGAGCTATCTGCCAAATTTGGCCCGCGGAACAATATAGTTGATTACCCCTGCCATAGACTGTATCATACATGCATCATTCGTCACTTTATTGGTTTGTTTTTTTTATTATTATTATTTTTTATTATTACTTATTTTGGTTCTATTGTAAATTTGTGAGTGTGAATGATAATAATCTCTGCACAGCTTACATTTTTAGTTAAGCAACCCTAAATCTGTTCACTTTATTACATTCTTTTGTTTCCTTTTTTTTATTTTTAATTTCATAATATTTTCCTTTGTCTTTTCATCTTTGCCTCCTTTTAATGTTTCTTTTTAAAATGTATTCTGTAAAGCACTTTGAGTTGCATATATGTATGAAAGGTGCTATACAAATAAAGTTTAATATAATAAGCAAACCATGACTAAAATGTATGAACACACATGTATCTTTTTTTGTTTTTTGTTTTAGGCTGGACAGATGAGTGTAGTTCTTACTGCCAAATTTAGTTCCTTTGCTAGTCAGGCGAAATTCAACTGCCACAGCTGTATGAGATTGCTCATCCTCCACCAAACAGACACAACTGAAAGTCATTTTGTTACATTGTGTTTTTCAGCTCCTGTCCTCAGGTTTTAACACTAAAGTGTTTTAATTCACTGCTCAACTTAAAATTATTTAATCATTGGAGTAAGTTTCACATATTGATATATAAGAAATGTATATAGATATTGGTATTATTTCACAATCTTTGGTCTAAGGAATACAAATTAATGGGTTTTATACATTATGCTGCACTGTTACAGGCCCACACCTATGGGGAGCAAAAGCATGCACTGCACACTTAGCCAGAGAGCATGCAGATAACCAGCGTATAGGCATACTATGAACACAATGGTTAGTACATCCAGACTAAAATGAAGTAAACTGTAGTACTCTAGGATCCATATTAACAAGTTCAGAGGGAGTTGCAGGGTGGTGGTGGTGTGGGGATGGTGAAGCTGTACGGTGGAGGGAAAGAAATGAAACGCAGAAGCATTGCAAATGTGTTCAGTATTTTAAAGTTGTGTTTATCGTCAACGTTCATTTAAATGATGTCCAGTTCTGTGTGTGTGTGTTACCCGTGTGTTACCTGTGTGTAGCATATGATATTAATAAGGGAGTACTGTTTCAGGCTGTT
Organism: Brachyhypopomus gauderio; assembly: GCF_052324685.1. Lineage (NCBI taxonomy): Eukaryota > Metazoa > Chordata > Actinopteri > Gymnotiformes > Hypopomidae > Brachyhypopomus > Brachyhypopomus gauderio. The sequence goes on along the minus strand of NC_135215.1, from coordinate 33,995,490 downwards.
GGTAGTCTATATTTCTATCTGTCCATGACCTACCCTTCACTGTCGATCTACCCTGTGTGTCAAAGAAAACTTTGCATTCCCCATCATGGTATGACAGTGTTCACATAGGCATATATAGTCTATATCAGGGGTTGGCAACCTATGGCACGCGGGCCACCGTTGGCACGCCGAGGCATAATCACTGGAACGCGGCACGCTGGACCAGCATCAGTAAAAAAAATTTATGGACAGTTTTTAGGGTTAAAAACAGATATTTAAATAGCGACGAATCAAGTGCTAGGAGCACGCAGAAAACGGCCGCTCCGAGTTCGCTGAAATAAATCTGGTTTATTATTAGTTCACTCTGCCCCCATGCACCCCCCCACCCCCGCTCCTATTTTATTTGTTTGTTGATAGTGGCACACTCGTTGACTAGAAATGTTAAAGTTGGCACTCCATGTCTCAAAGGTTGCCGACCCCTGGTCTATATTGTAGATGTTACATCCCACTCTCTCTCTATGGGTGCACAGGGTTGTCACTGGGTGTATGGTGGAATAAGATAAATACACGGCACGGGGTCAAGCTGATAGTGACTAGAGATTTTACTGGTCCAGAGAGCCAACACACAAAACAGGTGTACATAGACAAAAGTCTAGACGATAACAAACAGGGTGACTAATTTCATCCACGTCGTCCTGGAGAAGAACAGCTCCAGCACCGGAATCACTAGCGTCCACTTCAAGAATGAAAGGACGAGTACAGTCAGGGGCAAGTACAGGGGCCTCTGTAAGCAACACCTTTAAGTGCACGCACTCCATGCACGTAACAGTAGATATTAAGAAAAAAATACAAAATTTGTTGCCAACCAGAAGAGAATGGGTCCCCCCTTTCTGCAAGTTTCTGCAAAGCATGTTGTATTTTATTTTCACTTTACACCACAACTCGTTATTGCTCCAGCTGTCTCAGCCTGGCAGTCGTGCACTGAGCATGCCCAAGTTGTTGTGTGTTGTCAGGGAGAAGGCAAGTAGTAAAGAGATATAAGCAACAGCAAATCCAAGACAGACCCAAAGCAAAGACATAAAGGGTAGAATATCCAAATACAAAGTATGCATTAGACAGTAATCGAAAGGTACCCGGATGGCTTACTGAATCTGGAGCCATTTTGGATTATGCAATTGCAGCACACTGTCCTTTCCCATGATTCAACTGGAGCATTTAACTGTGATCATGTGATGTCATATGCTGTAGGTAAAATGGTGAAAGAACAAACCGCTTTGAAATCTAGCGTGTACTGCTTAAGTATGCTGTTTCAGACTTAATGATCTTAATGAATAGCAATCATTGGAAGGTGGGTGTGTCAGTAACTGTGCTGAGTCTTGTTGACATGACATTTACCTACAGACTTAATTCGCAATTATCATTTTGGGTTTGGATATCTGCTTAAGAGATGAAGAGGTTTGGTTTAGTTGCACTTGTCCAGAGATGAGAGATGAGTCAAGGGTAGAACTACATACCCTCAAAAGAGGAACTGGTGTAGCATCAGAGTTATCCTAGTTAGCACCATCTCACAGGTAAGGTCTGCTTAGTGGCACAGGGCCAGTCCTGGTGTTCCGCAGCATGGTGCACCATTATCCTAATGTAAACAAGGGAATCTAGACCAGTCAAGAGAGTAACCTGTACATCCACTGTAGACGACGGACCCGTGTAAAGGATTTACTGTGGGCTTTCATGCTTCCTTGTCCTAATCCACGCACGTTTATTTTCTGCAGTCACCCAGTGCACTGAATATTTCTTCAGTCATAATGTAAAGTGTGGCTCCTTGTGAGGATAAGTGTGAGAAATTGGCTAGTACAGTCACAGTATTTACACTTTTGTCTTGTAACCGAGATTGTAGGCATATATTTGTTTTTTGTACACACTAATAGCATCAAAAGATCTCCAGAAACATGGGAACGCATGCCCAGTGCCTCTCCACACATCCACGCGATCTGCACATTGTGTCTGTGCTACAATCGTATGAGGACGGTCAGGTGCGAGATGCTTATGTTCAAGGGTCACACGGGTCCAGAATTAAGATGGCGATCTTGCAGGTGAACAGGACAGTTGAGTTGAATGTGATGCGCCAACATTGTGATAGATTCAGATCTAAGTAAAAAAAATAAACCATTAACAGTCATTTGTTCAGTGATCCTAAATGACTACATGGTTATGGTTGTTTTTCTTCCTTACAGCCAGTGGGGGGTGCACTGCAGTTCTGATATATCTCCTACCCAAGGGAATGGGTGCTTGTAAAATGTCAACATTAATAATGTGCTACAATTGTAATTTTCAACAGTTTTTTTCAGTGTGTTATAATTTGCAGTGTATAATTTCAGTGTGTTTTCTGGTTACCACATTCTATCATAAATTCTGTCACAGTCTTTTTTTATGTGTTTATTTATGTAGCCTATTTATTTTTTGGAGAAGATTCTGGTTCCTGGAGGACAGGAAGTGTTTTGAAAATATGATCTGGTGTCCTTAATGATGGAGAACTATATATAATCTGCAGAATACTGTATTCATCTGTGCAAAGAGAGGCCTGTACAAAGGAGGAAGGACCTTTTTATTGGTCCCCTTAGGAAAATTGTTATATATATTATGTGCCCTTCATCCATCCAGAGTGAACACACACTGTTGCTAGAAGTTTTTAGAAGTTAATTTTCCCCAAGAGCTGCTGGTATAGGGCCTAACTAGCACAGTTAAACATTACTATACATAATATACACTGGATTATCAATATAGTCATTTAACAGCATTCTTATTTTGCAGTTCCATGCCTCTAGTTGTGATGTGTTTATTGTGAAAGGGCTCTCTAGTCCTGCTTCACTTCCACAAATCAAAACTGAATAAACTTCATGAATTATAGCTGAAAGGCTGGATTAATATTGCAGCGTTGGCTGGATATGGCCTTGAGTGTTTGTTTTGTTAGTGATTTTCACATGTTATTTCTCATATTTTATTCTCACATGTTATTTCTCATATGTTGTTTCACATTTGTGGTAATTTCTATTATGCCAAGAACAAAATACTGTTTCTTTGTTTAATGTATCTTTAATAAAAGTTTAAAGTAAAGTTCTACTTGGAAGATTAATAACATTATGCTAACTCAATTTTGGCTTCATTTCTCTGGGGTACTGCAATCCACTATGCTTCCCTTTGAGACCTAATTTCATTTTAATCAAATTAATAAGACCTACAGAGAAACCCACTAGAGAGAACCTACAGAAGGGCTTTGGTGGTCTGCCAGATAACAGCTGACTGTGTGCACTGTCTGTAGCACTCGATAACGACACTGAAACAGCAAATTGAATAGTTGCAGTGATGTTTTTAAAGAAAGCAGCAGTTCTGAAGTGCCGCTCCATTTGTTATGGATAATAAGATGTTATGTTCAACATAACTTATTATGTTACATGCATGGATGTGCACTGGCTTTATGTTGAGAAAATTCAACAATGTTTATAATGATTATGGTGTTTCGAATACCAGGATGACCAGAACATTGTAAAACAAAGGAATTAATGCCATCAGGACCTGTACGTGATGGTAGCTTTGGGATTACTCCTTAAAACTGCTAGGTAACTGTTGGTACATTGAGTTTCAGACTGTTTTACACTGAAATGTGTCTTCCTCATCCCTAATGGCTAACTGTATTTTCAATGTCTATATGCAAGTGCTGGATGCCTTTCTTTATCTAGAATTCAGGAAATGGAAGCAGAAGTACAAAACTCCAACTGCTGCTGCTATATATATATATATATATATATATATATATATATATATATATGCTATATACGTATTGTTGGGATGTGGTACCGATCTCTTCAAGAGGTCCCAATGTCTCGTCTCCCTCATTGCCCTGCTGCCTCATGTCATTCACAGTCATTCAGATTCTTGTATAACCATTATAACCAAAAGGATTCATTATTGTGTTGTGCTTCCTATAACATTAACTACAAAATTCTAGATTGTAGCTATACATTTTGTGTGACCTTTTCAAAGATCAGGGTCCTTGAAGAGAAAATTGTTTATTCATAAAATGTTTCTGGGAAATTATTTTTGTAACCTTGCAGCTGGTGAGGAGATCTGGTGCTGCCAGGTATGTTGCTGTTAAGTAGACAGTTGATTTATGTCATTGAGAAGATTTCCGCATACAAAACGTCCACTTTTGAAAACTGTGACTCTGCTGCAAATCCAAGTGCCTGTACTACCAGGACAAGGAAGATTCAGAAAAGTGTCTTGTTCCCATGTCTAATATCGGAATAGGATCTGGCGTTTCTAGAGATGCAACTTGTATAGACGACTGTAAAATTTAAAATCATTTGGGATTTGCTATTTCATTTTTACAGAAGGAAAAGCATGTGGTTCCATTATTGAATAGTGACGGGCTGAACGTTTGTACAGGGGTAACTTCAGCGCACAGGTGTCAGCATAGGACAGCGATAGAGACGTGTGGAAGAGGCAGGAGAGTTAAGGGATTCAGATGACTGGATAAAAATGTCCCCTCAATTTGCATCAATTCTGGTCACCATTACCATCAATGGGACAACATAAAAGAGGGTCAGCAGCCTCACACCACAGAGGACCTCGCAGGGACTCCTCACATGGGTCATGTGGTAAAGACATGCAGCAGGAGGCGTTTCTTTCTGCAGGGGATCAGACCGTTGAGCAGCCAGTAGTGTGTTATCATGGACTGTAGTCTCACGTATGCACGCTCACGTGGACAGTCCTCACGACACATCATCCCTTATTTGGCCCCCATTACTCTGCACTTTATCACAATGTCATGTTACGTGGCTTGAACAACAGCATATTGTATGATTTATGAATGTATGATGTGCACAAGTCTTGTGTATGAAAATGTCTGTACTCCACTTCTCTTTTCTTCTTTGGCAGATCTTTACATCCTTGAATTAGACTACAAGTGCTTCAGAGTAGTTTGTGTTGTTTCTGGACAGTCTCTACTTGCTTTTAATTTTACATTCTTAGGACATAGATCAACAACCACACAGTCAATGTTAAAATGTGCCATATTTGTCAGTTGTGATTTTCACCCAAATCGAAACTTGTCCACATTTTACCCATTTGTGCAGTGATAAGACACACAATAATTAGTGTTTTAATTCACTGCTCAACAGTAATTATTAGGGGGCTGTGGTGCACAAATGCCCAGACTGGTGGCCAGCCCTAAAACAGCACGCAGGGAGCAATTGTGGTTAGGTGTCTTACTCAAGAGCACCTCAGTCATGGCCTCAAGACTGGGAATCAAACCCACAAGCCTTTGGTCACAAGACTTGTTCCCTAACCACCAGACCATGATTGCCCTGGTCTGTTTAATGTTTGTTGATGACTATTTTAGATGTTTTCTACAGACTGCAGCAAACGATTTTTGTATCTTTAAGATGTTTATGCCATTTATTTCACAGAATTGTCAGCATATTGTTTGTTTGCTGTACTTATTATTTTTTGAATTGCATATTCCTGGAACACAGGCCACACACTGCTGTATCTATTTTAATAAGATTTTCGTTTTTAAAGCCTTCAACCTGCCTCTTACAGTGGGTTCTCAGAAATTTGCACAATGCCACTGTGTAGAATGTTTATATTGTTATTCCGGAATTACAGAAGAAATCAGATGCTTGCGGACATAGAAAGCATATAACTCTAACATTATAGTTTTCTTTACCTCATATAGCCTTTGAAGATGTGCAATAGTTTTAAATCTTCATACCACCCCTGTTCCATTACACATAAAAATATTAGTGTTGCTTTTTTCTCTTTCGAGACTGAGAATACGGCTGCCAACTTTCTTGGTTGTCATTTGGCCTCTTTTCATTTATGATCTTGATTCAAATGTGGAAGTGAAGATCATGGATGCCTTGGAGAAGTAAGACTGCAATGAAGGATTACTTCTGCAATCACTTCTGCACCCCTGTTGAACAATTGAGTGCATATGTACACACATACATCTGTGCATCAAGAAATTGATACATGGGTGTATCGGTAAACTGGAGGTCCTGGGAGGATGAGAGCGTTCCTTACCTCAGATATTGCTGTCTTCCTCAGCAAGATACAGCACAGACAACATGCTGACTGGCCACATAACTAGCTCTTCAACTGCCTAGTCCATATCCACCTGCAACAGCAAAGTCCTTCAAAAAGGGGTGAAGACAACAGCTTTCCACACTACATGACATCTGTCAGTCACAGTCATACAGTCATGGTGGACTGACGTCACCAAGAACACACTCTGTTTAGCTGACTGCCATCATGTTGGTGGTAACATAGCATTTAGTCTAGGACAAGTACATGAAAGAACCATTTCTGCTGTCAGCCTATCAGGTCGCTAAATCACTAAATAACTAGCAAGGAGGGAAACATTGTATTTAATCCTAGCAGAGACATGCAACCAATAAAGAGAGTGGAGAATAAATGTAATGTGTTCATATTTTCACATTCTCATCAGGGTCCTAGCAGTGCTGTTCTGAATGTACTGTAATTTGTGTAGGCCCTATGGACCTCAATGAGAAATGCATAGTGACAATGCAGTCTGGAGGACACCAAACCATGAACCAGCTTTTCAGCATCTGATGAGGTGAGAGTATGAAGTTTAGCCAGAGTTGTATAATCCAGGTTCAGAAAGTAAAAATCCTCACCAGGATTTTGCTCAAGCCTGCTAGATTTTCTAATTAGTGCAATCCAGGTAAAATTAGTGGAATCAACACAATCCAGGAAGCCTGAGCAAAATCCTGGTGAGGACTTTTACTTTCTGAACCTGGATTATACAACTGAGTTTAGCAATATGTCTGAAATGGTGAAAGGAGATCTTGCGGTGGTGTTTGATACGAGCTTCAAAGGTGAGTTGAGGGTCAAATTTCACACCAAGATTAACTGACGAGGAGAGAGGAATAAGTTCTGCTTCTGAAGGATGACTGAATCTGATTTGGGCTCAACCAAGATTACTTCAGTTTTGGCACTAACTAGAGGAAGTTATGTTTTATCTACACCTTTATCTCCTCAAGACAGAGAAGATGATAATTCTCTCATTTTGGGCAATTCTCACTTGTCACCTTTAAGGCATCGTTTAATGAAAATTGAATCCACACTGGTGCTACTTGGTAAAAGTCCTCTCATTACTACTGTAGTAATGATAACTCCTTTCAAATTCCTTCATTTTCACAGTAGCTATACTGAATATGTATTGCATTTAAACTATTAATCAATAGGGTACATATATTTTGTAAATAACATTTTGAATACATGGTATGTTTTTTTTGTATATACTGTGTTCTGCAGTTGGTGAGGTTCTTGTAATTACATGAACATTTTTTATTGTGAAATGCATCAAGCAGGAAGTGATTTCGCTTGAGCTACCATAATTACCAGCTTCATACAGTTCTCTAGTTCTTACGATTACGATTGTGAAACTGGGGCAGCAGCACTCAAGAGGTTGCACATAAACTGACATGCAAACCTGTGCAATTCAATCCGAAAGAGTGAAAAGCACACAATGTAGGTCAAATGCAAAACTACAGATCTGAAAAAAGGAAACAAATGCACTCAATAGTTATGCAATGTCTTATTTTTGCACGTTAATGCATTTCTCAACAAAACACCATGAAAATAACAACTCACAAATATGTTACAGGCAAGGCTGAAACCAGAATTTTTTTTTCTGATGTCCATACTTTGGAAATGTTATTACACATAAAATAACATTTTCTGCTGGATAGTACATCTCGTACAGCATGTTCCAATCACCATTGTTTTCTGTACTTCATTATTGCCCCGTTTTCACCATAATGCCCATAATGTACAGTCAATTTTTCAAAAACGTACTGATTAAACTTTCAAAACATGTAACACAATTATGTAGGGCTACCACATTTTTATACATTTCCCATCACTCTATTCATCCACAGTTTACATAAATAACTTTGGATCAGGTTAAACTGAGTTTTATCTATGTCATTATTTTATTTCTAATACAAATGAGATTTCCAGTTCCCCAAATTGACACCACCAGAGGGAAGGAAATGCAATGTCTTGTCCAGGAGAAAGTGAGAGCAACAATATATAGTAGAGACAAGAACCTGCTAAGAAATGAGAATGAAACATTGTGGACTTTGGACAAGATATTGTCCTTGAATGTAGTGAAGTGACATGGGCTGAGATTTGGAAAGCCACACTGCATCCAGTTTCTCATCTATGAATTGTATGCGTCCAAGCCCTTCGAACCTGCACACATTGGGATAAGCAGACACTAACACATCCACTTTGTTACAAGAGGGGAACACTGGAATATGTCCTCAGCTGCTGAACAAAAGCACTTGGTGAGGCATGGTACTGATGAAGGCATGATCAGGTCCTGAAGACCTTAACTGAAGCCATTAGTGCAGGAGTGGATTGGGCAGAAGCAGTCTGGACCAAGCAGACCATCACCTGCCAAATACCAATACCTGCAAAAAGAACATCTGCAGGCACCTTGATCTCATGAAATTAAATGTGCCATATTTGTCAATTGTTATTTTTTCAACGCAATCGAAATTTGTCCTCCGCATTTACCCATCTGTGCAATTAGAACACACACACACACTAGTGATTACTAGTGGGCAGCCCTAGCCCAGCGAGCAGTTGGGGTTAGGTGCCTTGCTCAAGGGCACCTCAGGCCTGGGAATCAAACCCACGACCCTCCGGTCACAAGACCAGTTCCCTACCACAGAACCATGATGCCCCTCATCAAGGGACTGGCGGGTTTGTGGACCTCAGACAAATCCAAGCAATATTTCAGCCGGCACCCTGTGGTCAGACGTCATCCTCGTGTCAGCAAGTCAAGTTGTGCAGCTAGAGCCAACAGATTACTTGGAAGAAGCATTTGAAAGATTTAATGTTCTCCTCTCAAACCTGTCCTCTTCTAGAATATTATTTAAAGAATGTAATCGTTTTGAAAATACTACTCATTGTATTTAGACATGGGTTGCTACTTCTCTTCTGTAAATTCAACATTTGCATATATGAATTTATTATCCTTTGTCGAAGACTGACTACCAAACAAAACAATAAAGTCGTTCTGTAGTTTTTGGATTTGATGAGGGGTTTTATAATAGCCAAGTGAGTTATTTTCGTACACACCTGCAATCAAAAAACAATAAAATGTTTTTTCTGAAACGAAATATTTAAATGTCAAAATCTTATATAGCCCTCCATTGCACTCCGTTTAAAACCACGTTGAACTGCCCTTATTTCCTCTGACGTACTTGTCACGAGTTGTCGACCAGCTTTCGGCTGGAGGGCACCGGTGTACCTACTGCGCATGCGCGGAAAGCGACTCGTCGCTTCGCAGCACGCCCGCTAGCGACCGATCCTCCCGGTTCAAGCGGCGTTGTTGGGTAGCTTAGCCAGTTAGCCCGTCTTTTGAAGAACAGCAGCGGTGAGCCAGGTGTCCTGCATCATGTTCAGAGCCGCCCTCCGCCTTTCGGCCTCCGGTGCTCGGAGTTTAACACGACCACGACCCCGGTATACAGGTAAATTAAAAACCGTCGGCCCGCTACGTGGTCGTAACTAAGCAACAACGTTTTACCTCAGGTTTATCGCGGACACGTAGCTTAGCTAGCAAGCTAACTAGCTTCGACTCGCTTCTTAATAGTTACAGCAAAAGTGCGACCTGCGGCGTTGTTCCCGCTGTTAAATATAACAAGTTTGCTCTTTCAAAACACGGATACAGCCTGGAGGTGACCGTCCTAGCCAGCGCGAACTAACGCGGAGCTGGAGCCGGGCTGTGTCCTTGCAATGACCCGGCGAGGCTGCGAGGCCCGGGCGCGCTGCAGCGTGAACCACCATAGCCGTCTTAGCTGGGCAGCTGGCTCCCTGTGGTTTATACCGTTTATTTTACAGCGTGATTTTAACTAACGCACCTTAAATTAGATGTCTAACGTTGGCCAATACAAACAGATATATTCTATATTTTATACACGTGGGATGTAGTTTTGCTTTACATAAGACCAGACAGACTAGTTGGCTGTGCTGCGTTTTACTTCCTGTAATGAATGTCACCCTGATGTAGGTGATGTAGGTTTCACTTCGCTTTGCTGCCTGGCTAACGGTACCGAGTGTTCCGCAGGATAAGGGTTTCTAGCTCACATGCAATTAAAGTAGCTCACGGTTTTGCTGTGGCTAACGGCAGGTCCTGTTACTAAAGTGAATGTCGGGTGCAGGTGAATGAGTGTATGTGTATTATACACTGTGCAGTATCACTGACCCACTAATGTGAGCGTGAGAGCAGACGCGTCCCTCTCTTGTACAAGATCAGATCTCATTTCTGATCTTACGACCTCACAGACACCCAGCCTAAAGCGTTGGCATTGCTGTTACCAACAGACCCGTCATTTTCACCCAGTGGGATTGTCAGATGCTGTGTTACATTTACATTTATGGCATTTTGGCAGACGCCCTTATCCAGAGCGACTTACATTTTTATCTCATTTTTATACAAGTGAGCAATTGAGGGTTAAGGGTCTTGCTCAGGGTCACCTCAGTCATGGCCTCAGCTCTGGGAATCGAACCCACGACCCTCCGGTCACAAGACCAGTTCCCTAACCGCCAGGTCATGATTACATTGAACTGGAAGAGTTCGCTTCTGAATTTACAAAAACTGTGTTTTTGACCTAGCCAGGTACTCACTGACGATAGGTCGTTTGCTATGGCTGTCCTAGTGGAAACTATCTGTGATGCATATTGGTAGTGCATGTTGCTTTCTATATGTGACCAAGGCTTCCTTCATTCCAAGTCAGTTTTAGGGCGCGACTGACACAAAACAGGCTGCACAAGTAGAGAAATGAGAAGACTGACAAACAATATTTAACTCGTTTTTAAACTAAATACTTACATGAAGTTAAGTTTTCCATTAACTGGGAAATAAACAATTAAGATTAAGGAATAAAAAACAAACTCTAGATAATGTTTTAATTCTAAGCCACTTTTCTCATACTATTGTGTTCATATATATCATATAGTCACATATTCATGTTTATTATATCATCATATAGGATATTTGTGGCGTGTTCATGAATTTGAATTATTGCCCTCAGCTCCTTTAGCCACCCGCTGCTACTCTCATGGCAGCCAGGAGACAGATGAGGAGTTTGACGCTCGCTGGGTTACCTACTTCAGCAAGCCAGATATTGATGCCTGGGAGCTGAGGAAAGGTAGGTAATGTTCTTGCAACAGCTGTGTCATTTAATTAAACTTGGAGTAGATGGTTAATTTGCAGTAGTTGGTGTGGTGAGTCCCATGTCAAAGATATTTAGTAATTTTAATAAATTGAGTCCTTTCATAAACTTTACATTAAGGATGATTTTCTTTCAAATATGCTAACTCTGTCTGGCTTTTTAAATCAAACAACTTGTACTTCCTGCATTTAAGTCTGTTTTTGTTGTTTTGTTTTTTTTTTTTTAATACATCATCCAGACCATCCAGTTTTAAAATGAATTCCATTTGTGTATTCATTTTAGAACCAGGAAGTAATTTCTGCCCTAGAAATTATGTAGTCTTTAAAGTACTTCTTGTTTTTTGTGTATATACACTAGAACACTGTGTAGCAAATCTACAAAGCTCCCTATGAAATGTGATCCAGTTGGGTAACTTGTAAAACTAAACTAAAGGTAAATAAAGTTGATGCTCAATTGCATATGTAAAGAATACATATTTCTTTCACATTTTCCTCAAGGTATGAACACTCTGATTGGCTATGACTTGGTACCTGAACCAAAAATCCTGGAGGCAGCCTTGAAAGCCTGCCGAAGGATAAATGACGTGGCCAGTGCCATTCGTATTCTTGAGGCAGTCAAGGTTAGTGGAACACACACTGAAACATTAAGGAATACATTTGGTTTCACCTCAGGTATTGCATGTCCCTATATAAATCCATTCCATTGTTTAGGGTGCAAAACTAGAATGTTGTATTTTTGATCTCTTAAGTACTCCTTGTGTTTATATGAATGCTTTAACTTTCTGCTCTTTTGCATGTGAAGACGTGCAATAATGTAGCATGTACAACTTCTTTCTGAATTTGGCACAGGACAAAGCTGGCCCCCACAAAGAAATATATCCCTATGTTATTCAAGAGCTTCGACCCACACTTGATGAACTGGGCATCTCCACACCTGAGGAACTGGGCATTGACAAAGCATAGACTTCTGCCATCTTGGTTAGAATTAGTCCATACTGCACTATGTATGCCACAATTTGTCTTAATTTATTATTATTTCCTCTTAACATGTCAGTATTTGTATTGTTCCTTTCTCTGACAGAGTCTTCCAAGGAACTGTTGCTGTTATTGGGACTGAGTGGACCTCTGTACTTGAAGTCTTTGCTTCGTGTCATGATGTGTTATATTTAATCTGCCTTTATTATGTTCTTTTGCTTGTAAAATATTGATGGACCTAATAAAGAGCAAATATCTTTACTGAATTAGTTCGTCATTCAAAAGGTTTTGTTTCTGAATGACTCTGTCCAATTCACTGTGCCCACAGCTTACATGAGATAAATGAACCTTTGTGCAACACCAGCAGTTTTCTGTCATGAAGATTAAACGAGTAAACGTTCAGTACACATTTTCACCACCAGAGGGCGCTAAGCGAGCGCCTTGAACATTGGAGTTGGCGCTACGATACAATCCTCTTACCTGAAACTTCGGTTTTAAATGTGATCAAAATGAAATAAAGTGTCACAGGAGACGATAGTAAAAGTATCACGGTACTAAATAAGCGGTTTTTGTGTACGTCCGCAACATACGTCGGCTGAAAATAGAAACAACGTATCTGGAGGCATATCAGTTTGTTCTATAAATATTTTACTCCATCGTGGCAAACGTAGACTACTTGTTGCTTTGGCCAATGGGGCGGGCTGCATATACACGTTGATGGGGGGTGGGTTCGGCTCTGGGTGGAGGAAAGTGGAGGGGAGTGGGAGTCCGGTTCGGGAGGTGAGGTCAGGAAGACATTTCCCTTTGGCTGCCCCCTCCTCTCTCTCTTTTTTTTAAGTCCCAACATCGATTTTTCCTGCGAAAGCCGAAGGGCCATTGAACTCTTATCGGGGGGTATCAAACACTCGGGTGGATGCAGCGTTCTTGGTGCGTTATTCGAGCTCCAACAGCTTTGTGGTAGAAAAGGTTCATCTAGGAAGGAGGGATGGTGGACAATTCCAGTAGCAGCAAAGCGCAAATGGTGAGTGCTGGCAAAAAAAAAACCCATGTTGTTGATCGTAGTCCGATTGATAACTACTGTAAAATATGATTACCATTACTCCAGAGCCAAAAGGTCGTGAACAATTGAGAAATGAATATGTGTAGTTTCCTGTAGTGCGTCTGTTCGTATTCTTCCACGTTTCGTCCTGTTGACCACGTACCGATCAAGTTTTTATGTGGCTAAAATCCACATAGTACACGTCATGATGGCGAGTTTTGTCCCCCTCCCCGTGTTGTACACTTCTGGCAGATTGCCGCTGCGAATTATCGTTACAATTTCGTCGGAAATTTCCTTTACCAAGTTCTAAAACACTTTGTTAATTTATTTCTTATGAAACATGGTCCTTTTCTGCTACCTCTTGGTCATTTGTCGTCCCTGTTTGTGGATTTAATTGTTCATTTGGAAGTACGCCATACTTTCAGCACCCACAGTTCGAGGATAATGTTATTGTATCAACAGATACATGTAAATACTACTATGTTTTTAAACCTCTGTAGTTTTAATAATTACAAATTCCAGGAATACAATAGATTTAACCCCCAAATTAATAATTTAACTAAGTTTAAAGCGACAGAGTTTAGCCGGAAATCCGGTCAAGTAGCCCCCCTTCGGGGTCAAAGAACATTTAGTTAGCAAGCAATGGCATACAGGTACTTTAGTTTTCAGTAGAAATAATTTATTCTGTTTACGCCCTTTCGTAGTATTGTAAACTGCACAGTCATACAATTTTGAGACTCCTTATAATAATTACGAAGCATACGAAAATTTGATGCAAAACGCTTTTAACTCTGAGAGTTGTAGCTACTGTGTGTAAGATAGGTTGAGCATGAATGTGTCATTGGAACAAAACGCAAGCCTAAATTAACCTCTCAAAAACATTATTTGCTTGTTCACCCTTGTTATCCCAGGATAGCAGCCTGGCAGGAGCCTTCTCTCAGACAGCACTTGGTGGAGCAGCCGGTGTCAAACTTGAAGCCGTCATGGAGCAGCTTCAAAGGCAGCAGCAGGCCAAACTGGAGATGGAGCGAAAGGAGAGGCATCTCAGCGAGGCCCACCTTCTCTACGCACAACAACTAGCTGCTCAGCAAGCCATCATGGCTTCAGCAAGGGCCCGGGGCACACCACTAACCCCTGACTATTTCAACACCAGCACTCGAGAATGGGCCCCAAAGGGCAGCCAAGGGCCCCAGAGCAGCAAGGTCTCCGCAAAGAGCAGCGTGGATTCGGAGCAGGAAGACGGAGAAGGGGGGATGGACAAAGGAAGGGCTTCTATGGGAGAGGATGACGAAGACGACGAGATGATGGACGGTGAAGAAGGTAGCGAGGATGATGAAGGCGAGGGTTTGGAGTTCCTGCGGAAGCAGAGTCTCGCTCTTCAGCAGGCGGGCATCGGAGTGCCTCCATATCCTTTCCCCGTGTACGCAGCCTCTCCCCCAGCCGTGAAGAAAAGGGCTCGCTCTCCTCCACCTAAAGTGAAGGATGAACCAGACGGCAGCCCCTCTCCCACAGACCAGCACTCGTTCAGTATGCCAAACGGCATGGCTGACTGGAGCTTTGAAGAGTCCCTCAAGCAGGTTTGTGTTCATAACCAGGTTGTCTTGTTTTGGGAACATTAATGAAGTCAATGATGAAGTGTTACGAGCAGCTGCCTGCCATGTCATGCATAAAAGGAATGCGTTCGTTTTCTATATACATTACAAATACATTCATCAGTCTGTCAGTCCATAGAAGTGTAGAGCTGCATGTTTATCATGATACTTGCATTGGTTTAGGGCAGCTGTAATTATGTTGTAATCTTTTTTTATTACAGTGTGTTGATTATTTTCCTGTAGAGTAAAATGGCTTTGGATTTATGATTTTTTCGTTAGACTAAATGTAGCATTGTGGCACTAAATACTATTCAGTTATCCCCATCTCCAAGTATAGTTTACTTTCTTAACATATTTTTCCTGTCTGACTTTGCTCATGTTGAATTTGGCCTCTTGGTAGCAAATCCACATGAGATGCTGATATTTCATGTTGGTAATCGGGGTTTTCTTCACCGTCGTATGTTGACCAGTTTTGTCTCAGAATAGTTTTCTGGCAGCCTGCCTGGCCGGCTGGGTTTTGTTCTTTATTTCATTCATTCTCACTTTCCTGTGTTGCTTCTGGCCTGTGGTGTTTTCTTGGAACAGACACTTGGCAATGCAATGCTGTCTTGGCTTGTGTCCAGAGAGGCATGCCGTCAGGGCTGCCAGACAGACGACAGAGGTGTTGTGGGCACGTGTCTCTGCCACAACAGAGCAGCCACTTTGTTTTACATGCAGTGATGGGCCTGGAAAACCTGACCTGCACTAATAATGTGACATAAAACCACAGGGGTTTTAAAATGAAGAGGGGGAGAGACTGCATTGCAGTATTTGTAGATTTAAAATGTACATGCAGTTGCATGTTTTAACAGTGCTACATAGTTAATTGCATTTGAATGGCTCTTTAGTTATGAATGTATTGTTCAGATGTTGTACATTTCGTTCATGCTGGACACAAAAAAAAATGATCTGCTTAATTTTGTTTTTTGAAGTGGCTCTGTTTCCAGTTTGAGTAAATTTAGTGAGAACTTTATACACTTGAAGTGGAATATGCTAATGCATTGAAGCCCCCAGTACTCTTCCTGTTGTGGCTTTTCTTCAATTTTCACATCTTTCACACATTTTCAAACTGTTACTGTTAAACATAAATGTATCTTAATAGTACATAAATCTTTAATAATAGACACTTTGTAATGAGTAACTTATTTTTTTTAGATGCACCAATCGTGAGTACACAGCTATAAAGGTACTAAGGCAGGAAGTGGGGCCCCATGTTGATGGGCAACACTCTGATGTTTTCCTCACACCCATGTCACCTCTGGATTTAGAGGCTAATGGTGTGTATGAGGGTGTGAGCAATAAAACTGCACATGCGCTCTTAAAATATAGCAGCTTGATGTGGGCTTTGTTATTTTAGCTTCTTTGTCACTGAACAAGCTTCCATAGCTATGTTTGGATGAACACACTCTAACAAGTAACTGCTGCAAAGCCAAACACTACAATCAGAGCAAATGTAATGGGCATAGAAAAAGCAATCAGTTAATTTGTGCCTGCTGTGTAAACAGAAATGGTGAACAGAATTTAGTAGATTCAGTTTTGTTTCATGAGAATAATTAAAAGTTTCAACAAATTCTACCAGTGTTGATATTTATTATGATTTTTATTATTATTTTCATTCTTCCCAGCCTTAAAAAGTATTTGGTGTTGATGGGTCAGGGAATTATATGCTATGACTCAAGACAGTTGGACTCTATGGCCCTGTGAGTTATTAGAGAGAAGGAGATGGTTCTCTTTGTTAATGCCTGCTTTATAGAAGTGCTCTGCTTCTGACTTGGATAGAGGGCTTTATTGTTGCCTAAGAATTTGCTTGTGTCTTTTTGTTTTGCTTTCTTTTTATCTTTCCTCTCTTCATTTCTGGTCTTTAGTATTTAATGATTCTCTGCTGTGGTAACAGTATCGGATTGCAGTGGTGAGGGGTGGAAGAGGGAAGGAACCGTTTGATAGCACCATCTACACAAAGAGAACAGATGCCCCAAATGGCATTTTCAAATGAGAGCGGGGGTTGTTTTTTTTTTTTTTTTTTTTTTTTCCTCCCCTCCTCCTCCTTTCTTTCTTTTATAAGCTTCTAGACAACCAGTAAACACCTGAGTTAAATCAGTCATTCACAAAGACCATGGTAATGTTTACATTTAATCTTGGCAATTCACATAATTAATTACTACATGTATGATAACTGTTAATTCTGTTTAATTTAAAATGACCACAGGGAATAATTCTGTTCTGTTGAGCTCATGAGAGAAGAGTCGATATGTAAAAGGCTGCATTTTTTAACATAAAAACATTTGAACATTAGAATTGTATCATAGACAGAACAATTCAAAAATTGTATAAAATTATTAAATAAATATTCTCATGGAAACACTGTCCTTTTTCCCCCTCTCAATAGTATTGCTGACTGCTGTTTGCAGAGACTACCTGACAAAATTCAAAGGCATAAAGCCTTTTTTAAGCTTAGCTAGTGTAGCTGTGTTGGCTCTTTTTTGTTTGACTGACACAATGAGCCTTTTGTACTGGCGTACTAAACTACCATGATTAATGGAGGTTAAATCAGGCTTGGTGCACACTGGACCACACGTCTACAGAGTTATAGTAAACCAAAGTTTGCTATAACTGTGTGCTAAGATATGGCCAACCAGAGTTAAGTAGAACTGTGTGCTGAGGTATAACCCACCAGAGTTAACTAGAATAGTGTCAAAGGCTTGATGATGAGAATGGAATGTGTGAAATTCCCCTTTGTAACTGTGACAGTCAATGTATTTTGTCTTGCCCTTTTCATTACTAGCTCTGTGTAATGTATTTGGGTAATTTCACATAAACTTTCTCATTTCACTAAAAATGTTTACTGTCAAAGATCTGGTGGGGGTTTTTTTTCTGTGTTTAATAGAGGTTGTTATTGAGAAAGGGGGAACTGTGTACTCGTGGACAAAAGGCCCTTTCAACCCAAGGCGTTGACGAGATGTTGCCGTGCTACCACGCCAGTGTCTTAGGGTGGTCGACTGTTTTTACATTGTTGAAGACTGGAAGGTCGGTTCCAGTGGTTCCTTTTTGGGTCAGGGAACGATCTTGTTTGTTGACTACTGTTGCATTATTTAACTGTCACCGTGGCAACACATCAAGCCCATGCTGATAGTACCAGCCACCTGGTAGCAATCAGTTCTTATTATATCGAGGTTTAATGTTGCAGAGGAATGATTTGCCACATAAATTATCGGTTGGCTTAAGGACTGGCACTTGGCCATTGGTGTAGATGTCAGCCAGGAAGATCATATCATATTAGTATTACACCGTAGTTCATTGCACATAATCCATACCTTGCATGTATTTTTGAATAGTTCAACTGTAGTTACATGTATTGTATAGCTTATATACAGTTTCTGCTCAACAAGAATAAAGGCATAACATTTTCATTGCATGTATTTTTCATTGCCTGTGCTCCGTGGCCCTGCTTGACCTAGAGTTATCATTAGGCATTATTGCTGGACAACTCTCTTGGGTCCTGTGATGATGTGATCCTTGTTGTCGATGCGATGTGCGGCCATCTGTGAGATGGATCAGGGCTTATACATTTTCCATAGTCTGTGCAGCACCTGTCCTGTAGACTAGCTATTCTGCAGTCTTACATTACACGTTTTGGCCAGAAAGAGAATTTGTGTGACCTGACCAAAGGACAGTAGATGGTGGGTCTAAATGTCTCCATTGAGAACAATGCTACACTGTGGGTTGGATTCAGTGAGTCTTTGTCCTGGTTGTTTTCAGTAGGGTAGCGCGAACTATGTTCGAGAAGGTGCTCTAAAGCCTAAATCAGAGGTATTTGATAGTAAAAGTCTTTTAAAGGCTTCGAGTGAGTATGTGAGGTGTGGGAGGGGTTTGGTGTCTGTGTCTAGATTGTCCGGCCCCACCCAAAGGAAACATTCCAAGTGGAATTAAGAGTTCCTTCTCTTGATATGGTGAGAATTCCCACCAGGGGCCTGTATGTGCCGTGAATAGAGGGAGTGGCTGTGCTGCAACCATCCTGTGATTTGTGACCTTTTCTAGTCAATTTCACTGGATGTAACAGAAGCAGTACTACAAGGGGGTGGTAATCAAACAGAAAGGTGTATGGGGTATGAAAGAGGAGCTGCTTTTGTATTTCGCTGTTTCTTTTACCTCTCAGAAAGTCTAGAATGTCTCCCCCCCCCCCAACCAACCCCTACTCGATGCCTGTCCTGACCTGCCTGAGGTAGTTTTTTTCCCCCTAAAGGTTTAAGATTTACTAACGTCTTCAGAAAAGTAATGAAGTAAATTTGTTTATTAGGGCAAAATTAATGAAATTATAACTGAAATATATTTCATATATGTGAAATTATGTACTTTTAATGTCATCAACAGGAGACACAATTTGAGATAAATATACCTCTAAAGTAGGCCTGTTGATGTGGATTGTACAACAAAACAAACTAAAGCACATCATGCTTTAGCTTCAGCAGTTGTCAACATGATGGATTTTTGACGTCTCAATTTGTAAAAAAAAAAAAATAAATAATAATAATAAATAGGTTGTATAAGTATCACCAGTGATTAGAAGGAAATTTATTTAAAATATTTTGTTATAAAATATTTCATCATCTACACTTTAGAAAAGCACATATCCTAAATAATGGTAATCCGCACATACTCTGTGTTCTCTGTGTGAATCTTTAAAAGGCAGGATGTTGTGTAATGAATCGGCCAATCTGTACTCTGCCTTCCCTCAGGCCCTGATCAAGCTGCTTGGCTTTGGACAAGTAGATACAGGCTCCTGCATGGCCCTTTGTCTGTTTATATTTATATTATATTTATCAAAGTGTTTAAAAATCTTTATGAAGTACACAAAGTTTCCATTTAGATTGCTTCAGAATCTTTTTTCCCCCCATTTTCTTTCTTTAAAAATTCTTTTGCATTACCAATTTTTATTGACTGCATCAGAAGTTGCAAATGGTTTTAAGTCCTGCACTAGCTTTGCTTTTGATGGTGAGAGCGTACTGTAAAGAAATGACATCTTGTGCTAACAGAGCCAACTCCATCCCATGCAAGGCCTATTCACTGATTTAGAATAACAATTTCAGAGCCCTCCTGCAGTTCATTTCAGTGGTGAACCTGCGGAGCAGTTGTCAATTGTCAACTCATCACTGTCCAGACATTAAATATTCTAATCTGAGAATGCAGATTCCTTCATTGATTTTTGTAGGAATTACAGTATTTTAAAAAGCCCAAACTCCTGATCAACTGAATACTTTGAAAAAGAAAATAAATCTAATTAAAAATATACTCTAATGTTTATGTACATCAGTGTAAAATTTTAGAGCTCAAAACAAAGTACTTTTATTACAAATGTATTTGCACTCCCACATCCCTTTTAAAACTCCAAAAATTCAGCTTGGAGCTAAAATTAATTCATTTTAGCTTCCCCCATGAAAGTGTTTTGTGACACAGTTGTGGTTTTGCTGGAAACTCAGCATACTTCATCGGCTTTCCAAGCATAGGAAGTTCTGATTCCTTTGAAACCCCCTGTTGGCTTTCACTTAAAATGCAAACAAATTAATTTTATGTTCAGAGTTGCAGTTTATTTTGTGTTGGTGGAAATCTTAACACTTTGCTCACAGTTATTGGATATGTTTTTTTTCCTTACTGAAATGTCATCTTTCTCGGCAGACTCAAATTTTGTTTCTTGTCCCATCTAAGTCTATTAATGTCGCATCCTACCCATTCCAGGGAATACACTGTACACTCTCTCTCTCTCTCTCTCTCTCTCTCACACACACAGGGTGAATTCACACTTTGTAACATAAGATGTTTGTCCTATCTACCAGAGTCATTATTTGACATGGCCTATTCTGCTGGATTGATATGGGGGAGGGTTCTTCATTTCCTCTTTCTAACCCAGATGGTCATTCTGCTCTTGACTAATTTGCCCACTCACCAATCAGTCTTCTGTAATATAATTAGTAAGCCCCAAACCAGTTAGCCTGATAACAGCTTGCATTCTTATTAATCTTTTATGATCTATGTGTATACATGTTATTTCAACCAAGTGCCATATTGCATCAGTGAAAAATGTACTGATGTTTGACCGATCACAAAAGGGGGTTACAATGAACTGCTTTTCAAAATCCTTAAGAGCCTTTTGAAGTTTATGTTGTATACATGCTTCCACACACTCACAGAAACATCACAATACCACACAGTATGTCTGCCCTCCACACTTGCTCCCCCACCAAGTGTCTTCTCCTCGGGGCCCAGCTGGTGTGTGTTTGCTATAAACTCTTGAAGATCCTGCTCTCTCCCCAGCTGTGATTCACTTAGCATATTAAAGAGGGGGATGGGAGAAGCTCCTGTAAAATTGCTTTATTGCCTCTCTGTCCTCTCTCACTCTGTTCACATGAGCTCTAGGTCTGGATAGCCCGTAATTAAGCAAAGAGCATGTGCTCCATGGAACTGGTGGAGTTTATAAGCGCTTCGTTGGCCCAGATGACAATACCAGTAATACAGAGCATTCAATGAAATCAAAGTGCCTGTGAGCCACCAAAACTGTAGGTTTTTTTTTTTTAAAGGTATCTTAACTCCTAGACCTCATGTCACGTAGCTGTTATGACCTGTAGCTATAACCCCTTCCCATTCTTTAGGGTCTAGAAGTCAACGGCAGTTTTCTGTTCTCATTTTCAGTGTCTGTTTGTTCTTCCCAGTTCCTCAGCCTCACTCTCTTTTTTTTCCTGTTGTGTTCTTGGCTTTCTCTCTGACCTCCGTGGAGACGTGTTGTTTAACCGTGCCACCCAGGCTTTCAGAGTTAAGTGTGTCTCTCCCTCCACAGAATGGCAGTGTGAGCTGGAATGAAGAAAGTGATGGAGGGAGAGGAAGAGGGGAGGCCTCCAGAGACTTTGCAAAGGTAAACACTAAAACCCCAAAGTCAGGGCTATTAAGTAGTTATACTCTTATCAGTGACACACTGACCCAGTTTCACAACATTGCCCAAAAGGGCGCTGCTGCTCCTCAGAAAGTAATATGCTACAGTGCAGCTATATTCATACCCCGAGAGGACAAACACTCAGATTGTTCATTTAACGAATTAATTCAAAGATGGAAGCACCAAAACTGCATTTATATTGAGTAAGCTGGTCAGGTTGTTTTAGGTTGTGTCAAAACTCGCATAACTTCAAAACTCAAATAATTTCACTTTGATGTAAGTTTATATTGAATGCTATGCTGTTTCTGTGCAGCTTTATGAACTGGATAGTGACCCTAACCGGAAGGAGTTTCTAGATGATCTTTTCACTTTTATGCAGAAAAGAGGTGAGAGCATGCTTACCGTCTTCATTTTACTTTAGTAAAATCAATACCAATGGAATTATTAATAGCTCCAAAAAGAGGACGTTAAACGGTTTATTCATGCAAAAAGCAGCATTTCCTGTTCACTCATGCCTGTTTGTTCAGTGTGATCACTCATTGAACTTGATGCCTGTCTTGTTTACACATTCCTTCACCAGACACTAGCCCTGATTTTGTTGAGCTTCAGGAAACATTAACTGGCCCTGTTCCTGTTTGCTCAGGCCGTTGCATGGGTGTCCTCATAATCTCCTGTCTCCATCTACACCATTGCAGATGGTTAAAATGTGAATATAGATACTGCGATACTGAGACTACACATTACCCAGCAAGACGCAGTCTAGTGGTTATGTTTTCAGACAAGTGCTTGTAAAAGAAAAGAAAACAATTAAAGTTCAGATTTCTTTGACGCATGGTATTCTCGATGACACAAACAGCACATAATATGAATTTGGCTTCTGAATCTGTCCCTTAAGTCAGTTAAGTGGAGTCATATGGCCTCAGCCTGTGATTGTCATATTGTGACAGTGAGATGAGCCTGCCAGCGTCATCACACAGGCTAAGCTTTCAGGGACACAGCTTGACTGGGCTATTAACCCCTACCACAGGACTTAAACTCAACCAGATGGGGAGCTGTTTGTGCTGGCCTGCCAATCCCCCCAGCCACCCCCACGTAAGTGCGGGTGTCAAGAAGTGAGACTTAATAATGGAGGGTGGATAGCAATGGTGTGATCATGTCAAATGTCTGTCGGTAGGGTCTCCTACCAGTGATTAATGATGTTTGTTTGACTGCCTTAGTGTGAAGGACACAGCCGTTGAACGTGTAAAAAAACATGGATCTGTCTCTCACAAACCTCTTCACAGATTTTTCTGTTCCTGTAAACTGAGTGTGTTAGTTAAATTGTGGCCCACTTGAGAAAGGGTGTGTGGTTTTATCTTATCTGTTCCTCGATATTCTCATTCTGCCACACTGTAGTGGTCAGCAGGATAGCAGCAGTTATAGGATGTGAGGTAAACACCATTGTCTTCTTTGTAACATAATACAAGTTTCACATATTACAAAGAAAGGCAAAACAATGATCTCTTATTACTCATCATAGGTTACTCATGTTGTCCTATGACAAATAGTGATATAGTGTTACTGTCCTTTGAAGCTGTCTGTATGCTGAGTTATCATCTGCAGTTGGCTAAGGGCTTAGTGGTCATCACCAGTGCATTGCTATTGGTAGATTGCAGTGATTTACTTTTGAAGCACAGCTTTTCTGCGGTGTTGGTTCTAAACTGATCATTTAAGGTCAAACGCAAATCAGTCAGACGATTTCTTATCAAAACACGCATACACATGCTCCAATATTTATGCACCTTCATGCTTTGTACTACTTGTCTATGTCTCTGAAACCTGATAAGCCTGAAGGAGCACAGAGGCAACTCAGAAGAGGGATGTGAGGTGTGTGTGTGTGTGTGTGTGTGTGTGTGTGTGTGTGTGTGTGTGTGTGTGTGTGTGTGTGTGTGTGTGTGTGTGTGTGTGTGTGCACGCGCGCGCTTGCATGGGGGGGAAGGGGGGGCAGGTGGGGTGGCCACTTGCTCGGGGCCTGGGGAGAGGTGGATTAAGGGGCCCCCTGTCCTTCTGCAGAAGATTAATGAGGCCCTAAAACACTGGGCTCCACCTTTGATATGAGGAGAATGACAGACAGTGGAAAAGAGGAGACAATGGAGAGGCTGGAGAATATCAGCAGGGCGTTAGGAAAAGAGAAAGAGAGGATGGGAGGGAGAGGAAATAAAGAACAAGAAACATGAAGTTTAAGAAAAGAGCACTCAGCCAGAGAGCCTGGCCAGATGTTGTGATGTTCTAATGACAAGTTTCAGCAAGCGCCTCACAAGCCTGTGAATGAATGGGTAATGGACACTTAGATAAGCAAAATGTCCATGTATTAGCAATGTTAATTGGTATTTACTCAAAAAACACCACCACTACCAACATTAAAAAGTAAACTGCACACTTTGTCAGTGTGTGCCTAGTCTGTATAAGGTAAGCAGTTTTGTGGAATGTTCAGTTTTTTGAATGATTTTTACTGATGTGCAGAAAACAATGTTGTTTTCTGTGGTCACGTACATTGTACCGTGTCGATGGTTGGTGGGGCACGTCCTGTCTTTGGCCGTTTTGTCTTGGCCTCTCCTGAGGCTGGTTACTCCTGAGACTTGTGTGCATTTATGACATCCTGCTCTACGCACTTCCTCTGGGCTTTTATGTGTCCCTCTCCTCCGCTGCCCAAGCTCTCTGTGCTTTTATGGGCACTGACTAGAGATTTATATAAAAAAAAAAAAGACAGAAGACCCCCTGTAGCTCTTACTGCTTCTCTGCCATGATCTCTTTGCCTGCGTGTCATGTAATTTCCACAGATGGAGGCAGACCGAATGACCCTGCACTTTGTACTCCTGTTTCTTCAGTTATGTTTGTGTAGCTGATGAGGTTGAGTTTTTCCAGCCAATCGGACGAAGACTTCTTAATCAAATGCTTGTTCTGCATGAGTGACACAGTCACATGTACATGTCTGTACATTAACACTTTATACCCACGCGACTCGTATGCAGTACATGGGTTACATTTTAGTAAAACATTTTACGCTTTTTTAGGAGTCTATTGCAGTCTGGACCTGTTGTTTAATCATTAGCTCTTTGCTCTTGGTGATCTAAACTATTGGTGATTTTCTCTTTTTCAGTCACAGTTTGTCAGCACAATTTACTTTTGATTCAGAAAGACATGACAGAAATGATCCGCCGTTGCTGGTGGCTCTAGCATAAGTGAACCTTCCAATCAAAACCCAGTTACAGTCTAATTAATAAAGTGATGACATCCTCATCAGTGTCCATGAGCTAACGAGTTAATCTTAATGTAAACCGTTGCATTAGTAATCCTATCTTGATATTAGCGTATCTGGCACAAGAAGTGCTGTGTGTGCAGACTGCATTTATGAAGCAGGTGGATGAAGAATCTCAAACGTGTTGTCTCAATGAGAAGTGCTCAGTAAAGCAACAGAGTCTCCTCCACTGCCTCAGTGGTTAGACTGGGCACTGCAACTGTTTCTTAATCACCTGCTGCCCCACAATATAGCAAATTACATGAGTGTTTGATTAATTTTATCTTTCTCCAGCCTACATTCAAGTAGAACAACTCTTTTACCCAGGCTAGCAGTGTGTCTATGTGTGTGTCAAGTTGATTGCTGGAAGGTTGAAGCCTGTGTGTGTGTGTGTGTGTGTGTGTGTGTGTGTGTGTGTGTGTGTGTGTGTGTGTGTGTGTGTGTGTGTGTGTGTGTGTGTGTGTGTGTGTGTGTGTGTGCTTGCGTGCCCCCGTCACTGACAATAGCATGCCCTCCTGTCTGGGCTAATGGGCCACTTTCAGCATTAATCCCTTCTCCTCAAGCTGCCTCCCACTCACGCTTCTGTTCAAGGGATGTCTGGTATTTATTACTTTTTGGATTGTAAGTTAAATGTGGATTCTTGAAACTTCAATACAGAGTCAATTGTCTTTCATAGAGCTTTAGAAAAAACAACATATTAGTCTTGGCTTTATATTTTACCTGGTGCTGTAAACAGATCTTCTCACTGGAATCCTATCCTTCATGTTTTCAATAGGAGCTATATTCTTAAACCGCTCTGGTCATTGCAAAGAATTTGTTCAAGGCAACACGTGCTGAGGTGATTTTGTTTTGAACTTACTTTCAGACTTGTTACTTTCAGCATATCACAGAAATAACGACCTTATAAAGAATGATGATAAA
Source organism: Brachyhypopomus gauderio (assembly GCF_052324685.1). Taxonomy (NCBI): domain Eukaryota; kingdom Metazoa; phylum Chordata; class Actinopteri; order Gymnotiformes; family Hypopomidae; genus Brachyhypopomus; species Brachyhypopomus gauderio. Next base: position 33,969,486 of record NC_135215.1, on the reverse strand, counting down.
CGTGCAAAAATGAATATGATGTAACCCATGTATTAGCAGAATATGTAACAACAACAATAATTGGTAGTAGTGTTGTTTTGTTTTAGTGTTATAATGTAACTCAGTTCTGGATCTAGTAACAGCTAGCAAATGCTTTCTTAGCAACCTGTGAATACATGTTTAAGTTGTCGCTCACACATCAACAGCTGAATATTCTAGGAAGAAGACGTAAAGTGCTCAGTTGTGTATAGGTGATTGAAGGAGACACGTGATTGGGTTCTCACGCCCTCACGTGATGTACACAGTCAGTTGGTTTTTGCAGCATTTAACATCACATTTTGGTGAACTGCTTGAAGTATCTGTCCAGACTGAGCCTCTGCACACGTAACTCGTCCATAATTCATGAAATTGGAGAAGAATGCCAAAAAGAAAGGAGAAAAAATGAAAAAAAAGAAAGGGCGCTCACTGGGCTCTTATACTGTCATTTCAGGCCATATTTTGACAAATGTTTATTTAGTGGGTTCTTGGACAAAATGTCAGACAAATAAATGACTAATATGGTTTAGTTGGCAAATAGTTTATATCCATGATGAACAGCAAATTCAGAGTTTTAAAAATATTAGCTATTTTGTGCTTCCCTGATAGTGATAACTTTGCATTCTCATTTGCTCATTACAACAGTGTAAGAATTGTTCTCAGTACCTAAACTTTTCAGATGTACTGACAGGTCAGTGGTCCTCCTGTCTTGTCCTTATCTGCAGTGCTTTCATTCACCACCATGGTCCAGAATGCCTGACCTGGTGTCGGCCCGTGCGTTTCCTGGACCCCTTTTCCTCTTTCCCTTTTGGAGTGGCGCTCCAGTAAGACAGGCAATCATTGTTCAGGCCTCAGAGTGGTATTTCCTTCAGCCAGCTGCCAGTGCAGCGCCTGCTGTTGGTTCATTACAGAGTGAAGGCCTCTTCATGTGGGCAGCTGTTTCCCCTATATATAGGGCAGGGGTCAGATTTACTGACCTGCTTTTACTGCCAGGATAGTGTGAACAGGGAAGGGCAGAGAGGTGTAGTGGGTTTCAAGAAAACCTATTTAAATAAAAATGAATAATTTAATTAATTCAAATGCATATTGTTTAACGAACACCTGAAATCCCCCAGATCATTTGCCATTGAGACTATAGAATAATACGAGGTCTTTTGTTTAGGACGCCGTCATTCATCCTTTCTTTCCTCTCTATGTAAGGTGTCCAGACCCTTGTCTTGTTTAATTGGTGTCCCTCTGGCTTGTTAGTTGTGACTGATTTGTTGAAGGCCCGGGAAGGTCAGGGCCTGCCTGCACTCCCAGAACCAGACAGTCAGTCTTCAGGCTGAAGTGGTGGCTCTATTTGCAGCGCTGAGCTGCCTAATGTCACGGCTCACTCGTTCATGCTTTCCTGTTTTATCCTAATGCCCTCTACCTTGCAGGGCAAAGGAGAAGCAATGTAACCGCATTTAGGATGTAGAGAATGTTACTTTAGCCACTATCAAAGCTTCCTCAGTGGAGAAAGGGGTAATGGCTTTTCCACCGTTTGAGCCAAATTGGTTTTACAGTTATGGAACATGCCATGGAGCCTCTCCCGGTAGGGCTACCTCGCGTCTCTTACTTTTGACCTGGTCCTAAATCCCCACCATGGTGACCCAGGGGTAACCTTGAGCTCAGGCCTCGTTCACTGATCGTTTGATGAACGAGTAATGTCATCCCCAGCGTTAAATAACTCATTTTCAAAGCGAGACCTTGCTCCTGTCTCCCCAGGGGAGTGCTAGACCCTGTCTTGGAAGCCTGCAGTTCTAAATCACGCCGTGCTCTCTGGGTAAATGAACACTTCATGCCTATTGGCAGACTCCCGAGAGGGGCTTCAGAGAGAAAGTGAAGGCATGTGCTTCTGTTAGATCTTTATAGAAAGAGCTCCAATTCATCTGCACAATGAAAGAATGAGGTTAAATATCATGTTTGATCACTGTGGCTGTCTAAATTTGATTTATTTCAAAGATACCCGCAGGCCACATTTTATGCTAGTCCACCACAAGCAAGTAAACAGACATTTGTTAAAGCAGTTGTGAACAGCTGTTACTAGTGTTTCCATCACGTGGATCTCTAGTGACGACCACCAGTATAGATTCCTTACAACTTACATTTATGTTGCCTTCGGAAACATCAATCTTAAAGCAATATGGAGTTGTAAGAAATATTAATCCACAGATTTGTATGTACACTATGAATATGTGTTTCTCTTGTCCACGTGTACATATATGTTTATCTGCAATATCTACACAATCCTGAAATCAAGTTACCACGGCTGTTCTTACCTGGCCCACAGTGTGGAATGCAGTGGGATTGAACTAAGCATTATGGTTAATTCTCTCCCTTCTCTCTCTCTTCCCCCACCATTTCTCTCTCTTATCCCCCATCTTATCTCTAACTGGTCTTGTGTGGGGGTGTGTGCAAGAGTGCTTTTAGACTTAGCGGACACAATCCCTCCAAATGAGCTTCATTACTGGGACCTGTCCACATGTCTCTCTGCTGCTAGTGCTCGTGGATTAAAAATCCGCCTCGGTTCCCTCTCAGCTGGAACCAGCACGGAGCGTCGGCTTTTGAGCTGTTTGAACTGAACTATTAATGAATGCATGGACCTGATTTCCATGGACTTCCAATATTACCCTTTTGAGGTTGCGTGTCGGAGCCCATTCTATAAATTGTACTAATACTGTTACAGCCCCTTCTAGAGATCGCTAAGAAGGATCAGGTTGCTATAACGCCAGAAGGGAGCATGTAGGCACACACATGCAGTGGGTGCTGCACCCATAGAAATCATTAGTTTTTATTAGCACAACTCTCTGATAGAAATGTACCCTATAGCAGTCAAGAATATGAAAATGTGTGTGTACGGGAGAGAACTGCAGAAAGGTTTTAAGTGTGGTGGGGGAAATGCTGCAAACTAACAACTGTAAATAGTCTATTTTTAATAGTTTGTTAGTTTCATTATTTTTGTTTATTTTAAATGTATGTTGTTTTGAAGGGTGGTCACACCTAAAATTGATTTCATTTTAGATTTCTCTTTTGTTTATACACTTTGCATTGTGTTAATTGCCAAAAATAAACACATACTCTTTTTTGAAAACAGAGAGAGCGAGAAAAAACATTTATTAAATAAAATAATACATTTTAGTATTTAGTTGATGCAAATGTTTTGCAGTCAGACTGGTTATGCCCAATTTTCCATTCTATTTATTATCAATATGTGGTATGATGTGCCAGTCAATGCATAACTGCACCAGCAGGGGTGGAAACATCCCTTTTTTCCTGCTCTTTCATACTTCATGTCTTCCATAGTGCAGCTCTGAGAAAAATACATAGATAGGAAGGATAAATGCACATATACAAGCCTATTGAATCTTACAGCATTGGGTGATTTTTTTGGAAAAGTAGTCTTGAGATCAGCAGGTGAGATTTAACCATGGACACAATGGGAGCATTTATGCAGAAGAAAAACCTGCACTTCCTACTAACATAAGCAATGTTTTGTTGCACCTTGTCTGGGTTAACACAACCACCGCACTGTGGTGTCTTTGCTGTGTTTCATGACTCTGTTTAGTATTTCGATCCTGCTCTGATTTAATCTCCCAATGTTTGTTTTGTTCGCAGGCACGCCAGTGAATCGTATCCCCATTATGGCCAAGCAGGTCCTGGACCTGTATAAGCTCTATAAGCTTGTGACTGAGAAGGGAGGCTTGGTGGAAGTGATCAATAAGAAAATCTGGAGGGAGATCACCAAAGGCCTGAACCTGCCCACATCCATCACCAGTGCAGCCTTCACTCTCCGCACACAGTGAGGAGACAAAGATCATTAACTCTTAATAAATTACTATGTGAACACCACATTAACTCTGTCGCTGTAATCCACAGTTATCCGTCATCAATTTTCAGTCATCCTTATAATTTGGTGTCTTGTCTTTTACTTGTTATCAATCACAGGTCAATAGTAATACACTGTTGCATTTTAAACTGCATCCTGATCCACGTGCCCTGTGTCCCGTCTGTAGGTATATGAAGTACCTCTACCCATACGAATGTGAGAAGAAAGGACTCAGTTCTCCTGGAGAACTGCAGGCCGCCATTGACAGCAACCGCAGAGAGGGCCGTCGCCCCGGTTACAGTAACAGCCTGTACCGCTTTTCTCCCTCCCCGAGTGGGGGCGCTCATAGCCTCCTCTCCCCCCCCAAAATGCACCTGCCCTCCTCTGGACACAACGGTCTACAGAGCACACCTACTCCAGCTCTGAAGAAAGAGACAGGTATATTTACCTTGGTGCTTTGCACTTGTGGCACTGTGCACCTAAATCAGCAGGCATGCCTCTTGGGTTCTTTGGTTTGCATGTGAAAGTCGAACTGTTTTGGGCATTACGGGGTCAATGTACGGTTGAGTCTAAGCGCCACCTGGTGTCCAGATGCAAATATTTATCTTCAAAGATAAATGTATTGGATTTAGTTTAGGAAAATAAATTCATGTTAAAAAAAAATTCCATTGAACATTTGACAATATGAAACTTTCAAATGTTTTCATACCAAAAGGCTAGAGAATTATCTGGCATTTTAGCAGCCTGTAGACACTGTAGCAGACAGGAAATGGAGCAGTTTCCTTGGCCTGCGGGGGCTAATTGGGAGGGACCAATGTGTGAAAGCCATTAAGAGGCAACGTTTCCTGAGGCCCTACCGCAGGTCAGCAGATAGGCAGTCACTCTGGGGGCCTAGCCTAACTCCTTATGTCTGTACGGTTCAGTGTGCACTGCTGTGAGCAACAACATCGTCTGGTTTAAATCTATATCAGTGCAGTATCTCTCAGTTAATGGGGACTGTTATGATGAAAATTGCAAGAAATGGTCGATTTGTATAATTACCAAGTAATTCTGACTGTGTGCTGTGCTGAATTGAGATTTGAAAAGGGAAAAAAAAGATTGTAAAAGTAATTTCATACATACACAGTGCCTGTTCCTGAGGACACTCCTCCCATGGTGTCGGGGAGACTCCCTCTGGCTCTGGCCCTGGGCCACCAGCAGCACTTGGCAAGGGCCGCTACCCTGGAGCAGCTGCGTGAGCGTCTGGAGACCAGCATGGGTCCCGTCGCCCTGTCCACAGGTGGCAGCGCCATGGAGGGGCCAGAGAGGAAGATGGCCCGTCTGGCGGAGGAGCAGCAGAGGTTGCTGCAGCAGGCCTTCCACCAGAACCTGCTGGCCATGGCATCGCAGGTGAACCCTGCCGGCCTGCGGGCCAACAGCACCAGCACCCGAGGTGAGTGCGCTGGCTTCGGCCTGCTGGGGTGCCGTGGGTGATGGGAACTGTGATTTTTAAATACGTTTGCTGGTAACATCCCTGAAAACGTATGTTTTCTTTCTTCCTTAGAGGAAAAGCAGGATCTGTCACTCAGCATCTCCTCAAATGGATCAGCCAGTATCACTGTATCAGTGGAGGTTAATGGGGTTATTTACTCAGGTCTGTGACAGGGTTTATATTAACAGATTATATTTCAGATCCTGTTTGTGTTTAACCATTTACTTTACTATCGTCTTGCCTGTGTAATTTGCTGATTAGCTATTTACTTGGCACCTTGTCATTTTGCCTGTTTTTTTTTTGTACAGGGTCTCTGTATGCTCAGAAGTCCCAGGCTGCCATGCCTACATCTGTGACGGCTACATCTGTAAACCAGAGCTCTGCCCTCAGCCCCAGCGTCCCCTCCTCCTCTTCATCCTCGTCCTCCTCTTCCTCCAAGGGCACTAGGTCTGTCGAGCCCACTACTGCTGGTTCTCCTTAGCTCGACCCACCTAACCATGGCCGTCCCTCTCCTATAGAAACTCACTCTATGGAAAGTGTTTGGCCACCCAGAGGTCTGTCAAAGCCAAGTCTACCTCCTTTTTGAGACCCGTTAGGCTCACATTTTGCTAAAAGTGGCCTCTACTTATGAAGAGTTTATTAACTGTTTTACCCTGTTGCAGGTGGCATCTGCCTTTGTGCCACATGTCTGCTACAAAAAAAACCCTCTCAGGACTTGGACGATCATGAGAATGATCAGTTCCAAAAACACAACAAGTACCTCAAATATCTTTTAGGAAAATGAGAACATGTACCATGTCTGACTAATGTACCTTCAGCTATGCATATACATCTAGAGTATAAACTGCTTACAAACACCCCCCTGGTAAACAATCATGGCACAAAATATTTTGCCAAATCCAACAGTGGGATTTGAAGCATTTCACTACCAATAGATGATCTTTTGTAACATGTACTGTACTTACTATATGCACAACAACAGTGGATTCCAAAATATCAGCATTGAGTGCTCTCAAAGTATCAGGATGAATTGGTAGTGTTTTTTTTTGTTTTGCCCCTTTTTGCTGATTTTGCTGGACTTCAAATGTACAACAATTTCATCGAGTGTTATTTGCAAAGTTGATTTGGTTAGCAATGGGGTCAAACAATTTTCTTTTTATTTAGTGTATTTACATGATTTGATTGCGGATTTGTTTTGTCCATTATAAAAAAAATTTAGTTTATAGACATCCAGATATATATTATTTTGATTTGGGAAGTGTTTCAGGTATTGATTTGCTATTTAGACATTCAGACAACAGATTAGTCCGAAGAACCTACTGTGGAATCAAGGTAAAGCGTAGGAATGTCAGTAGAGGGAACACTTGGTTTTCTGCGTGTCAATCATTTAGATAGCGTTGGACGATCAGTCATAAACTCGGAAATCGGGGCCCTAATTAACATATTTTTTTATTCTGTGGAGAAGGAGTACTTATGAATCAAACCAGTATATAAATGCAGAATGATACTGAAATGAAATCTTAAAAGGATCAGGGTATTTGTTCATTTAAAATTGAAGAGTTCTCTCAATTCATACTGATTTTTAAAGAAACAACAGTGTTTAAGAGACAAATAGGAACAGTGCTTTCTGATATTTGGGATTTTTCTTTTTTGCAATCCACCATCATCCCACCTATACTTTCTTTCTTTTGTTTTTAGAAATTCAAATTTCAAATGCCTTTCCATATTGGAAAGCAAGTTACTCAGGAATGCTCAGGTTGACCTCGGTGGTTTTTACCTCACACACCAGACCTCTTGCATCTAGTGAACAAGGCTAGATTTACCTCAGTGGGATAAATGAACTTGCTACCTCAGAATTACATTTGTATACTATGAGAGTCAGGGTGTTCTTCTGCTCCAGACACTAGTTAAATCAAATTAGGAGTTTTCTGATGTACTTTTGAAATGACCTCTTATATCAGGTTTAGTAGAATATACAAAACCTCCAGTACCTCAGAAATGTGTAGATAATGAAAAAAAAACAACTTTAATACAGTGGTATGAGGAAGATTATTAATGGTTTATGACTTCAAATAGAGATATCTCAAAATATTAAGTTATTCAGAATATCCATTATTCTACAAAGACCATGCAACAATGGGATAAGGGAATATTTTATTTTGCTCAAACAGCCTCAGTTCAGGAAGTGAATTTGGGACCTGATAAATCTGTAAATACTGATTTATTTGAATTTTGAATTTCATTGTAATTGCATAATGTACCAAATTGGGATTGTCCTCAAACCTGATTGTCTTAATATAGTGCAGAGCAGTCCATGGTACTGCATCTTATCAGCAGGTGGTTATAGTGGCTCTACAAGTTGCTGTCTCCTAATCCTACTTTGATGTTTTGTGCTTAAAATCCTTGCCTGACCCTGATGTGCAGATGCTTTATCTCTCATTTCCTGTTTGTACTGTATTTATCAGAAAACTACACAGCTGAAAACCAAAGACCTTCATACTGTGTTTTTACTGTCTCTGGTGTTCTCACTTTATTTACACAAGGAATTAAAAAATGGAATTAAAGTCTTGAGTTAACGCAACATGTCAACACTGTTTGGTCTTTTTTTCTTTCTCAAAAAAATGTATTGTAGTTTCTGATGTGATTGGAGCAGATGTGGATTTTGACTTGAGCCAAAACTGATGGATGGGATTTGATGAAAACACGATGAAAGTGTTGTTGTTTCAGTTATAAAAAATATACAAACGTGCAAATATCATGAATTAAAAGTAGATATTGTCAGATAATTAAACTAGAATAGAAAGCAGTTCATCCTATTCAACACAAAGTGCCAGTACAATCTAGACTGAATACACCTTTGCCAACTGATTGCTCAGCTACCCACAGACCTGCTCTTGTTAATGTAACACTCCATTTGTTCCTTATTGAAAGAGGCACAAATATAAAGAGTTATATTTATTAGAGTCCTACTGGCTCTTTTAACGCCCTTACTGTGTAAATATTATTCAATATTATGCACTAGCTTTTATATAACATAAACCAGTCCATGGCCACACACACCGATGACATTAAAAGCTTCTAAAGCAAGACACGTCTGCCTGTCAGGGAGGCAGGGATTGTGCTGACGATAACCTTGGAAGATGAGCAAGAAGGTGGGTCAGTATGGTAGCCATGCATCTTTGTCCTGGTGATTGAGTGATGTAAATACCCCCCCCCCCCCCCCCCCCCCCACACACACACACACACACACCCCACTTGCCTACTAATTTTGTTCTGCAGTGATTGCTCATCACAGATTACTGCACACTGAAAAAGGAGTAGCATGGCCAGGTCAGACTTACACAAACATTCACTTAAAAAATGGAAAGATGTGATAGAGGTTTATGCCTTTAGTCATTTTATTATGTGATGATTCTACGTAGTTCCACACAAACACACAGGGAACTACAGATGTTGTAGTTTAGTAGGGATGGTTTGTTAATTTGATAATCTGTTCCAGTTTTTGTTAGAACCTTATAAATGTGCTGAGTCCAAGCTTTCAGTCTCCTTTTGTCACATCATATCTTGTGAACTGTACCACAAACTATTCTTTATTGTATTATGAATCGTTAAAATCTTTAATATTACATATGTGAATCTCTTTAGCATTAAACTGTAATTATCATTCTTCCATAAATTATTCCAGGAAACCATACAATCTTCATCCAATCAGTACTTATATTTAGCATTTTTCAGATGTGAATAAGACAAAACTATAATTTTGACTGGATGATGTCTGCATGTAGATAAAAACTTACTATTGCTATTTCTGTAAAGCAGATGTTTACTCATTTGGAATAGAGGTGTTAGCTCCTCCCTGGGTTTCACTTGAGATTTCAGTTCAGGTTATCTCCAGATTCTGCTGGATATAGCAGGATCTCTGATTCTGGCATGTGTCCTAAGGTTGGCCAAAGGACTACATATAAATCTTCAGAGGGCAAAAAGGAAATATCCCTCCGTCCTGCTGATCACATGATCCTGGTCCTGACACCCTCCCTCTCTTCGGGAGGTCACACCTCCAAAGGTTCAGAATGGAAGGAAATATACACAACCACCAATCTGCCAGATGAAGATGTCTCTAGCATGCCCTTTGCCCCTAGCTTGTGTTGAACAGTCTAGATCCCGATTTCCCTTATGTTGGCTCAGCTCACCATCCCTCTAAACTTTACATGCCAGTGACTCACATACGTTCCCAAACATGGACTGCTGTCAATGATGCAGAAGGTTTTTGAATACTATAGTACCGTGTATGAGAAAAGGCAGATAGCACCTAATCACCTTCTCCATGAGCTCATTTCTACCATGCAGGCAACAGCTGCTTGAGGGGAAAACAAACCCTTTCCCACCAAACCAGGGTTCAAATTTTTGCTATGAAAGCTCTCTGTTACAATTTATATTGACATTCACACCGGTACAGAGGGCCAGCAAGGACTGTGAGGGCTCATGGTTGAGGCTGGCTTGTATCCACCATGCCTGGCCTCTCAGTCTGAGCTCAGGGCTTCATGGTCAGACCACAGAGTTTGGGATCTGCACTATAGAAACGTGATTCAGAGCTGCACGCTTAGCCTTGCTGTGTTCTCACAGGATGTGACTGATGTGAATATTGTAGAAGCCTCCCTTACACAGGGGCTGAGAGTACACTGTGAGAGATTGGATTGAACATCAGACAGCTCCATCACCTTCTCCAAACTGATAAGATGAGCTATGAATATGATTCAGAGGCTGACAATCATGTCAGTTGTATTATAATTCTGTGAACCATACTATTCCCGTAATTATGCTAGATTAGCTGGACGTTCCACAGGAAGGTAAAGTTCAATGGAGAAACATACAGCATGGACCAGAAATAACATGTGCTTTGCACATCCCACAGCTGTAGTCTTGTACTTTCTTGAGTCTGAACGGCATAAATGAGCAGCTCTGTTTGGTCGTGTTCATGAAGCCTGGTACTCCGTGCTGCTTTAGAATATGAATTCATTTTTTTTGCATGTGCTTTTAAATTGTGAAGTAGAGGGACTGACTAAATATGGAACTACTGTCAGCAATTTTATTCTTCATTAAGGATTCTCACTCCTTACTGTACTAATGTCACAACTATTTGTACCTGAAAGTATTTTTTTTAATTATGTCCAAAATTAACATTTTAAAAACTACAAATCGAAAGTATTTGCTTTCATGCACAAGTACATGCATCAGTACAAGTAATGACTTTCTGTATAAACTACATTCAATTTGTGATGACCTCATAATCAACCATTTATGACAAGGTCATAAAAAATATTAGACGTAAACAATGTAAACGCTAATTCTACTCAAGTTCTAAGCTAAACCTAACCCTAGAGTATGTGCACAAGTATGTGCAAGTCTTATATTTCTGAAATTAGTTGTGCAGCATCAAGACAGGAAAAAGGCAAATGTAAAATATTCTTACATGCACATTTACACTAGATAGACATGGTAAGCCATGGAGGAAGAGGATGGAGCCGCAGCAGTGGAGATATGCAGAGGGGGTGTGGATCCCCAAGGAGGAGGACGTTAGTAACATCGAGCAGTTTAGATCAATCTCTCCCCTTAGTGTTGAGTGTAAGACATTCTTCAAGATTGTTGCCAATCACCTCATGGGATTTCTCCTGAAGAACACCTATATTGACACCTTGTAAATGTAGTCCTGGAGGATTTAATGTGAGCCTGAAACATCAGATATTCTGTAGTGGGGAACATACAGGGGAAAATCCTTAAAGTGCATTTTAGTAATTCGACTTTGAATAAGACAAACTTTTAGAATTGATCTTTTCTACCCTAATGTCTGCTGAGGAGCGACATAGCAGAGACATTGTTCTTGTTTCCTGAACCTGAGTTCCTTACACATACGATGAATATGCATAATCAGTTGTAATCCAGCATTCTAAGTGCTCAAGTACAGGAGTGCTCAGGATACACCTGACACACCTCATGATGGCAGAAGCGTGTCAGCTGTGCTTTGAGCTTGGGCAGGAGCCCTAGCTCTCCTATACACTCACTATGGTCACTTATTTACGATGGCGTAGCATTAAATACCTGAAACCCACCGCTGGAACCTCAGCATGGTTTTTGATTGAGGCATAAAGTGATTTTAGAACTGTGCCGTTGTCTTGTGTTATCTGTCTTGACAAAAATGTAAGGTAACTTTCCGAAAAAAAAAGAAATGAGAAATAACAATTTCTCTAATAATTTATTTTATTTTAATCAATCGATTTTGTGTTATTAGTTAATTATTACTAATAAATTATGTAATCAATTATTATTTAATTATTAATTAATTAATTAATTAATTAATACTTAATTTAATAGTTTACTTTGTTTCATATCACCCTTTACTTGGTCCTCCTCTCATCATCATCATCATCATCATTACTAGTATACATCACTCACGGGAGTTGGTTTCCTGTTGAGCTCCTGTCTCAGTTGATCATGCAGCTCCTTCTCAGGGGCCACTGGCTCTGATTGAGCTCGGTCAGGCATGGCTGCAGCACTCTCTCCTGCCCCCTGCTGGAAAGCCTGCTCCTGTGCATGCTCCAGCTCCGGTGTCCTGTTACTTCTCAGTGTGCTCATGGAACTCTCATTTTAAAAACATTTTGTGCAATTATTAGTATTCTGTTATTATTCCATTGTTGAGGTTCATCGCCATTCACATTCAAACTGACATAATACAATTTAATGCAATGCGGAAATGCTAATAATAATATGACCAACATTAATACAGTAATAGTAACATTAATAACATTTATTGTACATCTTAATTAGCATTGACTGAGTTAAGATGACATAAGTAAGATGACATAAGTACTGTTGAGATGCTTACTCTGATAATGTCAGATGTTGGGCTCTGGTCCTGCATTGAGTAAGCTCCTCTCTGGGTCACTGGTGATACCCTCTCCTCCACCTGCCCTCTCTCCTTAAACAGAGTCTTCAGCTACATCAGAAACAGGTACAGATAAGGCATAGGGAAGGAGATATATGTAAAGTTAAAAAAGATTAACTGCAGATGTAGAAATAAATTGTTTAAATAGAAATTGCATCATGAGTTGTTTCTGAACATGAGAATCAAAGGAGTGTCAATATCAGTAAGATGGGAGTGTATGCATGAGGCTGAAAAATGCACAAAAGTAATATAGATATAAGTTTGATATATGCCCATAATGGTAGATATTATGGCTTCTGCCAGAGAGAGCACAACTAGGACCCACAGGAACCCCCAGGAAATATCTCCCCACAGTCTCCCCACAGATTCCCCACAGTCTCCCCAGTACCTCCCCACAGACTGCCAACAGTCTCCCCACAGATTCCCCACAGTCTCCCCAGTACCTCCCCACAGACTGCCAACAGTCTCCCCACAGACTCCCCACAGTCTCCCCAGTACCTCCCCACAGACTGCCAACAGTCTCCCCACAGACTCCCCAAATTCTCCTCACAGTCTCCCCACAGACTCCCCAGAGTCTCCCCATGGACTCCCCACAGTCTCCCCAAAGTCTGTTTATTGTCTTGTTTTATTAGCTGGTTTCTGTGCATGTACCTTTTTAGTTTAGTGCTCCTGGTATAATGCTTTTTAAATCTGCATGCAGATTAACAAAGTCTACAAACTCTCTTGTATTATTATGTGCAATAAAACAATAATGTATTATTATGTGGAAACTCTCTTGTATTATTAATAATCAAGGTCACTCTACAAAGTTGCTTACATGTGCAATTACTATGTTAACGTTGATTATGTGGATTGCTAAAAAAACAATAAATGACGTTATTAAAAAGTTAATTAAAAAATCAAGATTACAGTGGTGAGCTTAGCAATAACTGACAACCTGGCAAGCCACAGAAGACTACAATTACTGATTACCAAAATAATAATTAAGAACATAGGCCAGGATGTAGACATAGATATATCAAAGGCTATTGTTGAATAAATAATCCAGTGAGATTGAGTCTGGAATATTCTAAAATGGCTTTGACTCCTCACCACCATACAGAGATATACCAGCATGACTTCAGAGTTTACCACAAGATACAAAGTGGTAGCTCTCAAGAACAGAAATGCCAGGTTACATTTGACTAAAGGTACATTTGACTAAAGCTTCTGAAACAATGAAATTATTAATTTGAACCAATGTTAAATGATGGAAAGAGGATTGTGCAGAAAAAGTGGTGATTTACTCATGATCTAATCCTCATCTCTGAATGATGATATCATGGTTATGTGTGGTTGCGAGTGGAAGTGCTTCAGTTCCTAAGTGGACAAATGTGTCTTAGGTACTGCTAAATGCTTCAAAGACCCACCTAGCTGCCTCAGAACGTCACTCTGCAGCCTTTCACTGCAGCAGGACAGTGACTGCAGGCATGCGCATGTGGTGTCTTTAGGGCCAAAAGGTGGAGTGGTCGAAACAGGCTGGCTCAGTTAGCTGTTCTGTATGTTCTTAACAGTCCATACAGTTAGCTGAACTGAAGCCCACAAAACTGCATTAAGCCTACTGAAGACAACAGCCCCCAAAACAAACAGGGAGTTACACTAGCAGCACTGTACACTAAGCAAGTGTATTATCAGATAATAGAGTTATCATCTAGTGGTGTATTATCAGATAATTCTGTTCTCATCTGGTGATGTCTATGGGACAGGGACTTCAGGCAAACTGAATTTTCAACCAAGTTCAAAATGTCATATTTTGATTTAAAATTACATTTGGTTTAGTAAAATGTCAATTTAACACTAACAATCTGCCTTGAGCCTCACGCAAGCTGGAGTCATTGTTTCATTGTACATCCAGTGTGGAAAGATAAAAGAAACAAATGGTACTGATGTACTATTACTTTTGCACTGCACTATAATTATGAACCTGCTCAGTGATTAGCCTCCTCTGTTTATCAGGATCTATGAGGTCAAAGTTGGCTGACTTCTGCTTTCTGATCGCTGGGGATGATCTCATCCCTTCTCTAACCTAGGAAGGAACGAGTGAGAGTCATCATTAAAAACCATCTAAGTTTGGGGGGGATTGAGAGGGAAGTGGATGGCTGCCATCTGAATGTAACAGGTTAGCTAGTACCTGTGGGGATGGTTGAGGAGTGTGCAGTCTCTGTGCAACCTGCTCCCTCTCCTGCTTCAGCTGCACGGCTGTCACGCCCTCTGTCAGCATCACGCAAAACACAGCACAGTCAGTGTAGCGCGAAGCCTCCACTTTGGTTTATATCTAGTAGGAATGACGGCCAAAGCGATTACCCCCTAGCTGTGCTTTTAGGGAGCTGGTGGCCTCAGTGGCATGTTCATCCAAGCCTGTTTCCCCACCAGTCCACGACTCTTTAAGTCTTGCAAGCTGCATGAGTAGATGAAGACACATGAGGTTAAGGATCAATCTGGGGTTCTACTGTTAAAAGGTGCTCTTGTTAAAAATGTGGAGGCTTTGCTCATTCTGTACCTCCTTTTCTAATGTGGTTATCCTGATGTCAGAGTCAGTTTTCTCTACATCTCTCTGGCTCATCAGATTATTGAGAGTAAGGTCCCTAGAGAGAAATAGCAAAACAAAATTTATATAACAATACAGTTGTGATCAAATTTATTCAACCCCCAATGCTGCGAAGGGTTTTATGGAATTCAGTGCACATTTGTAATTGTGTTCATAATGAAATCTTACAAGGACTTGTTAAAGAACTAAATGCAACTAAGATAGCATCAATTTTTTTTGTCATAAAGTATTAAATGGCCTTTTTGTGATTTCTTCATTGACACAATTATTCAACCCCTTTACGACTACCACTCCTAAGAACAGAGGTTCATTCCAGTGTTTTCCATCAGGTATTGAAAACATCTGTGGATGTCAACGAGCAGCAATCAAGCATGATAAGCACCAATTAGGCAGATTTAAAAGGACTGTGATACTCAGCTCCTTCTAGACATCTACTGGTGTGTTTCCAAGCATGGTGAAGGCAAGAGAATGGTCCCAGAAGACAAGAGAAGAGGTTATTGCTCTTCACAAGAATGGCAATGGATATAAAAAGATTGCGAAGTTGTTAAATATTCCAAGAGACACTATCGGAAGTATCATTCGCAAGTTCAAGTTAAAGGGCACAGTGGAAACGTTACCTGGTCGTGGCAGAAAGAAGATCCTGACCGCGACTGCTGTGCGCTACCTGAAGCGTAATGTGGAGAAAAATCCCCGCGTGACTGCTAAGGAACTGAAAAAAGACCTGTCAGATGTGGGCACTGAAGTTTCAGCTCAGACAATAAGGCGCGCACTGCATAACGAAGACCTCCATGCCAAACGCCCAGATGCACCCCCTTGCTGACTCCAAAGAACAAGAAAAGTCGACTGCAGTATGCCAAAAGTCATGTGGACAAGCCACAAAGGTTTTGGAACAGTGTACTGTGGTCAGATGAAACTAAATTAGAACTGTTTGGGACAATGGACCAGCACTATGTTTGGAGAAGGAAGAACCAGGCTTATGAACAAAAGAACACCTTGCCTACTGTGAAGCATGGCGGGGGGTCAATTATGCTTTGGGGCTGTTTTGCTTCTAATGGTACAGGAAAGCTTCAACGTGTGCAGGGTACCATGAATTCCCTTCAGTACCAGGAGATCTTGGAGGAAAATGTGATGGAGTCAGTCACAAACCTGCGGCTTGGGAGACGTTGGACCTTCCAACAGGACAATGATCCGAAGCACACATCCAAATCCACTAGAGCATGGTTGAACATGAAAGGCTGGAACATTCTAGAGTGGCCATCGCAATCACCAGACTTAAATCCAATTGAGAACCTCTGGTGGGACCTAAAGAAGGCAGTTGCAGTGCGCAAGCCTAAGAATGTGACTGAACTGGAGGCTTTTGCCCATGAAGAATGGGCTAAGATACCCATAGGTCGCTGCAAGACACTTGTGTCAAGCTATGCTTCACGCTTGAAAGCTGTCATAACTGGAAAAGGATGTTGTACTAAGTACTAAAAAATAATGTCACTAGGGGGTTGAATAAAACTGATAATGATGTGAGCACAGTAAAGACATTTGTGGTTATTCCATCATAAATATTATGTTATGTTTGTCTAATTTATAAGTGCCTCTTTGATATAATTGTAAATAAGATGACTGAAATGATCAAAATCAATGTCAAACTGGCCAAAACACTTTATTTCAGTGGGGGTTGAATAAATTTGATCACAACTGTATGTATAGCATAGTATTATAATGTATTGCATGACATGGTAAAACACCACATAATACTGTAGTGTATAAACTGCATAACTGATAAACGACACTGATGCGGGTAAAAACACTGGTATTTACTTTTCTTTCAGTTCCTGGTCTCTCTCAACCAGCTGCTGTTCCAGTCTTTGTACCTCACTGGTCCAATGGCTCACCTGTATCACGACACAGAGGGCAACACAGAGAGTGACCTGCTCCAGTGGCACATTTTTCCCCACCCACAAACTCTGCCCCTTCCCCGAGGATCTCGTGCCTGGGCTCAGCACCCTTCACCTGGCTGCATGCGGACTGCAGCTCCTGCTTCTGCTCCTCCAGTTCAGTGTCACGGCTCCTCAAAATATCCCACGCCCTCATCAGCTTTGCCTTCGCCCACACCAGCTCAGCATCCATCTCCTCGAGGGACACCTACGGCCACAGAGTGACAGTCTCTCCGAGCCAGTGCAGTGACTGAAACACAGCACGGACAGCTGATGGAGAGGGTGAAGAACGGGACATACAGGGTTCACCATCAGTGTCGGCTGAAGGGGCTCGACCTCCGGCTGCTGCCTGCAGGCATCCAATTCCATGTGGTCCCAAGCACCAGCTGCTTTCTTTAGGAAACCAAACACCTCACACACCTTGACTCTGCTGAATTGTGTCTCAAGTTGTGTTTTCTGTTCACGCAAGCTCTGTATCTGATCCCTTATGAGGAGGTACATGTTGAGCATCAATAAAAGCACATATCTGCCCACTTCTCATTTTTCCGGTGAAAATGACCAACTGCAAAATGCATCATGTAGACACTCACTGACTGTCCTTCAGCTCTGACTCAAAGGTCTTCACCACGCTGGCCAGATATGCTGCTTCTTCCCTCAGCTGAAAACAATGCGTTTAGAGACTAATAAACCATGTGCAGGGTTTTTACTGTGAGACATTACAAGCTTATGAACATACAAATGCTTGTGTTTCAACCCTTCAGAAACACCAAACTAGCTTCCTTGCACCTGTGAGAAATCCAAATATCAGTGGTGCAGCACATACTGCTTCAGTCTCCACTTGTTGTTTCTTGGTCTCCTCCAGTTCTGTCTGCGTGGATTGCAGAGTCATGGCGACGCCGAGCCATCGCTCGTTCCAGTAAGCTGCCACTTTCTTCAACGCCTCCTTCTCTCGCTCCAGCGTGTCCTTCATGTGGAGAAGTGCGTCCTCCTTGTGCTCGAACTCTGCCTTCGTGCGCTGAAGCTCTTCCTCTCTTTGTCCACACACTGCCTGTATGTCCTGCACCTTCTTTTCCAGACCCTGGCAGTGAGCCTGAAGCTTCTGCTTTTCGTTTTCTACAGTGTCTTGTAACTCTCTACACACACGAAATAGACAGAGAATACCATTGACAAAATATACCTCAAATGGGTACACATGAACTATTGTACACAGCACAGCGACTACTATTACCTTGTAATCCCTTTGTTACTGTCAGCAAGTCAACAGGGTCTTGTTCATTTTGTATGGGATAGGTTTAGTCTGGGTTAGGGTTAGGCTCACCTGAGCTTACAGCATCTCTCTCTCAGCTCTCTGAGCTCTTCCTGGTTGTCCTGATCAAACACACCTATTAGCTCCTCCTTCTGTCCAATCAGCTGCAAGCGTTCAGTTTCCAGTGAAGCGATCTGACTAGCATGGATCAGCCTCTCAGCTTCCAGCTCATGGAGCCGCTTCAGTGCACCCCGGAGTCTCTGTGTGGTGGCGGCGAGGTCTGCCGACAGGCTTTTATTTACCTGAGAATACATATTTAGACATATCTGACATTACTGCTCCCCCTTGCTTACAACCCCAACTCCCCCCCCCCACACACACACACACAATTGGACCAGTACTGCCTACTTCAGCTTGAATTTTTTCAGCTGTCACAGGAAGAATGAAAACTTTGAATAAGATATATGACACATGGTTACATGGTGTAAGTTGGAGTAAATTGGAGTAAGATAAATGTGACAGATATATGGTACAAGATGTAATAGAATAGGTTTTCAGGAACAATGTAAGAGGTCATGGCTGTAATGAACATAATCTGAGAGACTATATGTAGTAAACTTTGCTATAACTTCACTATGGACTCGGGACAAAAGATCTCAAGAAAATCTTTTGCATTGCATACAAACATTGTGCATGCAAACAGAACTTTGAGTATTCTCGCTGTTGGTTTCTGCATCTACAATGAGAAAGAGAATAAACTCCTTTCTTGACTGAACTCAGTTCTGAACTCCCTGATTGTAGCTATAAATGAGTTCCAGACTTTCAGCATTTACTAAGCACTAATTTACTGAATTTACAAAATGTAGTGGGCTGTGTCATATAAAGAAACTAATTTTGGAAGCAGCAGCACCTGACACCTTGAGAGGAGGAGTAGTGTATATGTAGTGTAAGAAAAGACTGACCTCCACAGCTCAACGCAGCTCTTTTTTCATTAGTAAGGTATTCTGTTGTTGTCCACTGGCCTGGTTTTTGGCCTGAGTGAGATCTGAGTGGAGCTCACACACTTGCTTGGTGAAGCCCTCCCTGTCCAGCTCGGCTCTCTGCAGCTGCAGTTCCCGATACAGGTCAGCCTTCTCCTGCAGGAACAATAGTCCTGTGAAAGAACCTTTTGTGGGCTGTTTCATCTATTTTTGACTGGATCATCTAAGGGACAGTTATTATGTTATTTATACTGTAGATTAATGTTTACATCCATTCTAACACATGGCATTTTTTTAAGTATTAACATATTGTGCGTAAAAACACTGAACACACCTGCAACAGGCGGTCTTTGTCAGATAAAGCTGCAGACAGCTTTGTCTTCAGATCTTCAAGTTGTGCGGCTCGGGCAGACAGAAGCTCTTTTTCCTGTAAGAAGGTTTTGGCAAGCAGAGAAGGTAAGGTGTGTGGAACAGCCCAATTCAGTGTACACGTGTGCCAACCTCTCACCAGTCCCTGCTGGCTTTGTTGGCTGCAGCTGCAGATTCTGCAGCTCACTCTGGGCCCGCACACATGGGTGAAACCCCGGCTGTAGCTTCTCCCCCTGGCTCAATGCCTTCTTCTGACCCTGGAGCACAGCAGGTAGAAAGATGGTACACAGCCATTTGCAAATTCTCACTGTGATGAACATATAGGTCTCAGTGAATAAATTAATTTATTTTTAATTACACAGTATGCTTCGAACATCATCCTTGCCATTCAACAAAATTCAAATTAAGGGTCACAGTGAAAGTTGTATGGGCTCATATTGGCTGCCCTTCTCACAGCTATTTGGTCTCTCTGTTGTGAAGGAAATATTGATTATATTCATGTGTGATTCATGTTAATCATGTGATCATGATGTTAGATCCATGCAGACACTATAGCACAGTCTGTGTGAAAAGTACTGCTTAGTAATTAACTGTAACCATATTGAATGTGTTTTTCTTTAAGACTGAAGTCTTCTGTGCAGTAGCAGAGTTAGAGATAATATTGCTTATCCGTTTCTATGCACCCACGATTGAATCCCAGGGAAACTGATAACTGTTCCTGAGAAGCAGGCATCCTTAATTTTTTTTACACACACACTTTGATTATAAACATTCTGGACTGAGAGAGACAGTTCAGAGTTACTGCATGAAGCGCAAGCTTCACATCATACTTTTAAACTTTTATATTTTGTAACTCTCTTGCTATCAAATAAATACTGCTTAATATATTATACGACCTCGACTTCTGTGCCATCAATTCCACCACACTGTCAAAAATATGCTAACATCTCTGTCAATGCAACATGGTATCAAAGGCCATGTAAGTATTTTTAATCCTGTCAGAACTCTGAAATGACACCTCTGCTCTGCCATTCATTTGTTTTTCCTAAAGAAAAACTGAATTTGATATAACATGTTTTATGGCAGGGTTTCAAGATCTGCTTAGCTAGGGTAAAACCAATATTTTTCTGCTATTAAATGTACATTCATTTAATTCCCCCAAATACTTTGATAAAACAGACTTTGATATATACATCACAATGACGAATGATTAGTTATCCTGTTTCATAAAGAACTTTACCTCTCTAAAGAAGGCATCTTTTGTTACAGGCATTGTCCTATTGAGCTGTGGGTTGGTTTTCTGAACTGTAGGTTTGTTTGAAATTCGAGCAGTGCTCCTGTTCTCCAGGTTGGATTCCATTTTCATGTCCATCTGCAGGTCCAATACCCTTAATTCACATACATTAACATGCAAATAGTCCCTTTATCTACATGAAATAACAATTTTACGCAACAAATGGTACGGACACCCACCATTTATTATCAAAGTAGATTGTCTTAATCAATCATTTGTTAAGTCATGCAGTTGCTGAGATGAGAGTACTACTCTCTCTAATATCCAGACTGAAAAATAATGGCAGGATGATTATTCACTTGTCATGTGACTCCGCTTGCTGATGGCTCTCCTGAAAATGACTCGGTTCCTCCTCCTGCTCCAGAGCACTCAGTGCCTTGGCCAGCTGCTGTGGGGGAGAACGCATGCACCAATAAGCTTAAATCAAATAGTTAAATGCACCAAAGTATTGCCCTGGGCACAAACAAGCAGTCCACATGACAGAAAGTAAAACCTGACCAGTTTAATGTCACTGAAGCAAAGACAAAAAAAAAAAAAGCACAATGCAATTTACCAGTACATTGTATATACGATTTAACATCTTAATAATCTTTCAAGGGCATTAATGGACTACTGAGAAAATAACTGGGATACTTACGCTCGCAGCCTTTCCAACTGTGACCGTATGTTTGAGCTCAAGCAGCTGAGCAGCAGTCTGGCTGAGCTGAAGCTCTTTGGCCTTCAGGAGCCCTGTCTGTGAATCCAGACACCCATGAGCCTCACGGAGCTTCTGAATCAGTTTGGCCTTTCTCATGCTGTTCTCCTCCAGGGCAACGTGCATCTCAACCCCCTGGGACCAGTGGGATTGTGAAACATCCTCCGGTGCCAGACGTGGGCTAGACTGCCATCTTCTCATGCCAAGTGAATCATTTTTTTTTTCTTCATACTGGCCACTAAAACGGCTAATACGACAAGAATGAATGGTTCAGGTAGACAGCCAAATCTAATAACAGCACAAGTCAGAGAGAGTAATTTCTGAAAGTTCATGAAGGTAGAGCATTGAAAGAAATTATCCAGTTGTTTTTCTTTTGAAATCATGCACAAAAATACTCACCTTGTGCTGACTTTGGAGTAGTGATCTAATTCAGACACACCCATACATTTCCATGCTGAAGACTTACAGAACACTTTATTTATTATAAAGACAAATTTTTATGTATAGACAGGTACTTAAAACATGAATTTCACACTACTTTGTTCCCAAGGACCACTATACCATCCACTGTTTCTTTACATTTACTATATAACAAACTATAGCCACATTTTAATCTGGTCCAAGTATCTATTCAACACTTACCTGAGATTTAAAGGAGCCAAACTCAGAAAGAGGAACAGGGATTGAAGATCTGATGGAATTCCTGAGACCATGAGAACCCAGACCACCTTTCCATTCCCAGTCATCCATTCTTATCACTGGGGAAAAGATTCTGTTCTCCCTACTCCACTTGGCCATATTAACAGTTGATCTGTGCAAAAGACTTGCTGTGCTGGGTAGAGTGTTTGGAGTCAGCTGTTTAAAGTTTTTCTGTGGGTGGAAATTTGATTGCTTGTTTTTTCCAGTGCATCTTCCCTGCCAATGATATTTCGCACAACCTAGATAGTTCTCACACTCAGCATACATGGTGTCCACAATGCTACCATAACAATACCTTGTTGGTTTGTTGACTTTACAAACTTGGCTCAGTGTTCGATAATAATTTCCACAGGGAAAAGAAAAATGTACAAAAATATTAACTTATAAACATATCATTAACCTAATAAATTAGGTTATTATGATTAGTCTTTTAAAAGGCCAAGTCCATGTCTCTCTGAAAAACATAAACTGTTCTAAGACAAATGTTTACACTTGCTCTCTTTGGACAAATTTGCTCCCCTGCCTCTTCCTCTTCATCCTCTTCTTCTCCTTTCTGTAAATCAGAGGTTAATTTGCTGCACACCTTTTTTGTTTTGTAAACAAGCTGTTGCGGCTAAAGCCTTGACAACATGTATCCATGGTAATGGTCATACACAGAATACAGAGTGCATGTTCAGTTTACCTCCTCTATGAATAATCAGCTCACAAGTTCTCCAGGCTGATAGGTGAAGTAGCCAAAGTTCCACACATAACTGCTAAAGATTTGCCACCAATGGCTGATGACTCTCATATAAGTTTTAAATTTAGCTACAGAAGTTAGTTGTTGAACTATAAAATTCCATTGCATTGTTGTTTCAAACACAGTGATAAAGATAAATATTTTTGTTCATAAACATTTATGTTGAATGATTATGTAAAAAACACGGGAATGGTAGTAATCACATGTCTTTAACAAGCACCATAAAGCAATTGAAAAACCACATCCCATTTACTGTTTGAGATGACATTCAGTGGTCAAGAAGTGTCTATCTGGAATGTATAATTTCTTCACTCTGTCCTAGTTAGCTATATTGCTAATTTAATATGCAAGCACTTAACTAAACGTTGCTCTTGCTGTCATGCCCAAATAGCTATTTGTGAAATTCTTGGATATCAGTGGAGTGTAGCTTATTGAATCTCAGCAACTATAAAGACCATGGTATGGATGGGTGAATCAGTACTCAAAGTATCAATATTTCTGATCCTGACATTTGCTTTAGCAAATCAACTTCACACAAACATATTGATCCCAAACATTTATTTTTGTTATTGAAGGTGTACCTGATGTTTAAAGAATGAATAATTATAAATGACGCAATTAGGGGTGACCTGCAATAGTCGCTGATTCGACTATTCACCGTATTTCGCCACGCCCACTTTCAAGTGTGTGTTTCTTCCGCCTTTGTGTTAGAACTTCCGGTCAGCTATTTTTGCATTAGTGTACACTACTACATTTTAATGATTTTTTTCATAAAATAGGCATTCTTGTCTATTTACTTCTTTACTTAATTACTTTAAATTACAAAATGAATGCAAGGAAAAGATGTGGCCACTGATTATAAAATAGTTACTTATCTGATAGCCTCACAAGCACCCGACGCGTTTGCTTAAACGGAGCTTCATAACCGAGCCATTTCTCGGGATAAGGATGATCTGGTGTTGGTAAGAGCAGACGCATGGACGTTTGGGTGGATGTTTTAAATTTAGCGCCTTCAGCCTTAGACGCAAGTCCTCTTCTTTGGAAGGCGGTGGATATAAGTTATAAGGTGCCCCGCAACACTCAGATCTTTTCGAGCTGTGTTCGTAACACTGTTGGTCAAGCACTGCTACATCTTCGTGCTGCGCGGTTTGTTTACAAGCCCAGCGAGCCGCTAATACTTTTAAAACCGGCGTAGTGGAAAACTGGAGACTAGCGGTATGAAGTATCTGTGATATTGTGATTGTGATTGGAGTCTCATTGGTGAGACGCGGTTCTTCTGTCACACGGTTGGAATAAACCACATACGAGGTGCAGCAAAGGCACCGCACACGACTGAGGGAGGTTTAAAAACTACTGACACTGTCTGTTATTTTCTTCCTAAAAGTGAGCGCAGGTCAGTGGCGTTGTAACAAGTGTTGATAACGGAGTTTATCCACTTTTTACCTAGAAAACAACAGTTGCGTACATAACAGAGCTCGTAGTGTGCTCCAAACGTGACAAAGTCCTGAAGCATATCACGACTTATGTTTATATCGAAGTTTGTGCTTGTTTTTTTACTTAATTTGTGTCCATTTTACATCCCCCCGCTAATAATTTACATTTGCCATCCCCCCTCTTGTGGCTCTTGGTCTCTGACGGGTTGGCCACCTCTGCTCTAACTGAACATATTATGCTAGTCATTTTGTGTTTGTTGTCGTTTTGCTTGTAATCGGTATCAGCGTATCCGTAGCACCGGAAGTTCCAACACAAAGTCAACCAAGATGGCCCTGCCCAGCGTTGTCATGGAAAATTGCGTGAATAGTCGACTATGAACGTCATAGTCAAATGTACCATTCTAACTGCATGGGGGTGCCCAAGGATGCAGCTAAGCATCAGTTGTTACATGAAATGTCTTTTTTTCGTTATATATAGCCTTTTGTCAAATAAAATCATCCTAATTTCTGTTAATAAATATTTTACAATGATGTTTGCGCATTAACAATAGGCATCTTCCTTACTACACATTAATAAATCACACCCTGCAGTTGCACAATCCAAACGAGCGGAGCTGAACACGCTACAGAATACGCATCTGCCGAGATTATAATGGCTACTAAAAAACTTCAAAAGTATTTTGAAAAAGATAAAGATGAATCAAACAAAGTAAAGTGCAAGTTATGTCATCAACGTCTTTCATTTCGCACGATAACAACCAACATGGCATACTATCTAAAACGCGTAAGGCGAAAAAAAAACCAGTTCAGCCGTTTGTTGTTTCGGTCGTGTCGTCTCGTCTCGTCGCGGTGCGTCTCGGCAAGTAGGCCTATAAACATTTTTTGTTGTTGTTTGCTTTTAAACCCCTTTCCTTATATATTTTTTGCTGTTGTGTGTCAATTTTTTTATATTTTCAGGCCGGCATATTTTATTTAAAATATTTTTGACATTTTGCACAGTGCCTGTCTGACAGTTCGATATGCGCAATGCGCACTGACAGTTAATGTTCTCTAACGTTTTATAAAAAATAAATAAATAAAAGCTGAATAAAGCCAACCTACCGTGTTTATTCATTTATCCGAGTGTTTTATGTTTTTACTTTGAAGAGGAAAAAAGTCCTGAATGAGAACGGGATCCCGTTTAATGTGCTCTAAATAAAATAAAAATAAACCTGATTCGACTATTAGTCGACTAAAGGGACAAGCTGACGAATCAGATTCGACTATGAAAATCCTTAGTTGAATACACCCCTAGACGCAATTAAACAAAACAACAAAATTATGGAAAATATGAGTAATATCTTCTTTTTTTCTATTTTTACCCTAGCCCTCATACACAAACCTCAGAAATGACAAAGATTTCCCCCTTTAGTGTTGCCAAAAAGAGTTCAAATATATTAGTACTGGAGTCCAGATGTGGACATTCCAGGTTCAGAAAGTAAAAGTCCTCACCAGGATTTTGCTCAGGCTTCTTGGATTGTTTTGATTCTAGTAATTTTAGCTGCCACTAATTAGAAAATCTATCAAGCTTGAGTAAAATCCTGGGAAAGAGTTTTACTTTCTGAACCTGGAATGCCCACCTCTACTGGATCCTTTGTATTACTTGATAATCAAATTGAGTAACAGAAAAGGTATGACACTATGTCGTGCTAGGGGGCGCTGTGTAACCATGAGGAATATTTGAAGACAATCTGCGCAGGACGTGTTTTACACGAACGCGCCAGACGTGGCTACGGAACACGTGGTGGATGTGGTCACGCACATATAAACCACATTTGCGCAAGCACACAGATGTGGCGCAAGGATTTTCACTTGCCAAGTTAGGTCGATCTTCTCGTGTCTTTGGTTTATTATGTAAACAGGTGTCTCACGATAGCGACATGATACCGAGATTTTTTGGGGCTTTGCATACGAAGAACTCGGTTCTAAGAAACATTTTTAGTTTTCGGCAATACATACACAGCTGTAAATCCAAGCAGAACGTAAGACGTTTTATTACAGAAAATACAGAGATAGTCAAAGGAAACAGTTTAACACCAGAGATCTCATTAAGACTTTTTACAAAGAAATGCCGGTTTTGGACAGAGAAACCAGAATTGTGGCCTTTTCCTGAACCGTTTTGGGCTATATACTGGCCTGGGGGACAAGCATTAGCCAGGTAACTGGATGCTTTATGTGTCTCGCAGCTTAACGTTTCGGCTGCCACCAAAATTAGACCACCTGACTGAGGTAATGAAATAGATTTTCCGCACACATATTTATGACTTTATCGCTCCCCAGTTTTCGCTCCAACTGAAACTTTTAGGCCAATTATGTCATTTACCATGATTGGTGAGTGTTAACTATATGGAATAGGAGTGTGATTTTGGTAATTGAAAAGGCAGCAACCCTATAATATTTGCAATCAGAAAACTTAAGTATAGGTTTTTCAACGTAGGTCGTAGGTAATCTATTCAGTATTAGGGCTGATTAAACATTAATGTAATCTGAGGTAATAACACATTCAACAGATGTGTTGTAGGTTAATAGAGCAGCAGGAGGTGATCACAAAGAATGGCAGCAGAAGCATGAAGCCAAGTGAATCTTTTTTTTATCCTTCTATTACAACTAATTCACCAAATGTTTAACTTTACAAAAGCAAATTCTTTCCAATTGTTTCTGCAAAGAGATCAATTGACAGTAGTGGTGTAGTGAATTGCTGCCTTAGATGTTTTTAAACTGTAAACCTTAAGAAGGGCCTCACAAGTTATACAGTGTACTAGTACAATGGAGAACGGTTTGGTCTACAGGAAGTGTCTGACCCCTGCAAGAGGCCTGTAGAAGATGTTTTAGACTGATAAGCTCCACACAAGGTGAATTACAACATCTGCCTGTACAGACATCCTACCAAGATGAGACAATGGAAAATGTAGTCATGCCTGCATGTCCAAGAACACTAGGGGATAGAAGAAGATCTGAAGGGTGGAGGAATAGCATATAAGACCTGCATGTTACCAGCATTTTTTAGATCTCTCTGATGCACAGGTTTTGTATGTCAGTGTGTGAGATCTTCTGAGATATATCTCTGTTTTAATAAAATCTTTTGTCTAGCATTGCAATAATTGGTTTGTTGTTCCTGTTATCTCCTTCTGCATCAAACAAACATGCTGGGCTGAAGCGGTTGAGAGTACAGAGCCCAACATTTGCCATGTTTTCTACATTACATCAAATCAAAGCAATAATATCATTTGTGTATTGCATTTAAATTTTTTCTCCACTGTCATGTATTCTTAATGACCCATGATGGACTATGTTCCATCATATTCTACTCAATGGTATAAAAGTATAAGGGCTCTAATAGATTTAGGACTTCAGTCTGAAATGTTATACGTTCACTCCAGGTATCTCCTAAACAACCCACACCTTTCAGAAGGTCGAAGAGTTCTGGATCTTGGATGTGGTTGTGGTGCCTCTGCTATTGCTGCAAAACTTAGTGGAGCTGATCACGTAGTGGCCAATGACATCGATCCAAGTGAGATATTTATCTTCCAAGATTTTCTTAAATGTGAAATCACAGTCTGCAGTACAATGTCAAATTGAGGTTATTTAATGCAGACATTCTGCATAACTGAAGTTCATTTCATGCCTGAATGACAATCTTTTTTCTTTATAGTTGCTGCAATAGCCACAGAGATGAATTGTGAACTGAATGGTTTGGAGCCCTTGCCTTGTGTGACGGAGAATATAATTGGATCAGAACCTGGGAACTGGGACCTCATCCTCTTGGGAGACATGTTCTATGATCAGTGTCTAGCAGACAGCCTACATAACTGGCTCTGGATGTGTATTAAAATACATGGAACACAGATCCTCATTGGAGATCCAGGACGAGCTCAGTTTGAGAGCCATGACATCAAGACAATGATGCATAAACAGGCAGAGTTTGAGTTGCCTGACTCAGTGAAAGACGAGAATTATGGACTGACAAGTAGCACAGTGTGGCATTACATACCTACCTAATGTTAATACACATAAAACTACTGTTAATAGGTCATCCACATTTACTAGTTTTTATTTAAAGATACACAGTAAACATTTATGGCAGTAAACTTTGTCAGAAGAATTTACTTGTAGTTGTAGTTACATTCCTTTCATGTAGTTACATGGAACATTCTCTAAAGAAAATGTCACAAATGTAATTCCTGGATATTCCATACAGGCCTTCAGTGAGGGTAGAGGAATGAGCACTTTTGTGTGGATCTGGAGGTATATTTTCTATCATGCTTCTTACTTAGATCAACAGCCATGTGTTACAGTAAAATGTGTAATTTAAATTAGTACATCATGCCATGTATCCATAACAGGACTCCCAAGAACTCCGTAATGGGCATAGGTCATTTTCTCTGTAAAGCAACTCGATGCAACCAGCACCTGCAGTTTCCTGTCTGTGAACTGTTAGAATGTAAGGCGTGTATGTAATGTAAGGAGTGTCCATGCTCCTGAGAGGACTTCTATTCTACCTGCAACAATAAAATTTTACATCCGCTTGCTCTGCATTCATATGACATACATTTGCATTTCTAGTTTTCTACTCCTATGTATTTGGTTAAAAAATAAACAGCATTATTTTATAAAACAGTACAGTGCAATCTGCATGTTTTATTTGTTCCATCAGATAGGACAATAATCAAAAGGATATCTGGACTAATTACATTTGTAGCAGGGCACAGAGCTCATAGACAGGTGTTGCTGTTTACTTCTCAATGTTTGCCTGTTTACACTATGCATTAACTTTTAGCTATTAGCAAAGTAATCTAGATTGTTATATTTGGCGAATTGTTAGTTAAAATTCATTGACTATTTCAAGATCCATTATATTTTAATGGCCCTTTTTTTCTCTATCAATAAATCCATTTGTAACATCCGGGTGTAGGAGGCAGGCACCAAGACGGTTACGGTGAACAGATAACATTTATTGAAACAAATACGTGTAAGCTCTGTGCGGAGCGCAAGCAGCACATACACACTCACGCCGACACTTGGCTTTAGACAAAGACGAGCACAAGACACTGCGCGAACGCACATTATATAGGTGAGTTACACAGACCCACGTGACCTCGAGACAAGGCACAGGTGTAACAAACGAACACGCTCACAAACAACCCACACCCACAGAAGTACAAACATGGACATAACCGCACGCAGACGACAGTATGACACGCCCACAGGGAAGGGTCCGGAGCTGTTCCGTGACACCATTACTATATACACACACATAAAGAATACCTCATTTAATACATAAACAACACAAATAATACAGAACAAATACCAATTTCAACAACCTGAATTTAAGAAGATAAAGATGTAAAAATGTAGTGTTTTTCATATTAGCAAATATGACAATTATCCACTTAACTGAAATAAGTTGAAATCTACATTGACTTAAGAAGATATCAGTGTTTGACTCATATTCTTGTTTGTTCATAACATGTCTAAGGGACCTAAGGGGCCATGCTTTACAGAAGACTGTAAAAAACGTAGCTGAAGTAACACCACCTTTGATTTCTTCAAATTTGATTTCTTCAAAATTATATTGATCTTATTTCCCACTATCTAATGATGCCCCTTTTCCACGTGTATGTACTGAAACAATCCTACTGTGTAACTATAAATACACACATGGTCAAGTGTAAACAGTTGTACAATGTTCAGATAGCCTTCAGAACTGTACTCTTAGTACACAGTCCAGGAGACCTGCTGGATCTTATTTGGCCCAGTAAAGTTATGGAGTGCCTCCCTGGATTTATCTAAAGGAAAATGTACATTTATTGTTGAAGCGAGTAGAGACATGGATTCATAATGTTTTTTCTATTAACATTAAAGTAACAACAGTGGATCTTACAACATACCTGTAATAAGAGGGCATCCATGAAAGTTGAACATCCTAACGTTGACACAGTTTGAAAGAACAGCAGTCACAGCATTATCTGTCAAATTACGACATCGTACCATTTGTAACTCCTGTTTGGGCATAAACGTACCAAAATTTTAGTTTAAGAGAAAGAGGAAAGCATAAAATGTTTCTCAGGTCCAGGTTTATGTTATTCAAGTAACACATTAAATACTTAAGTCTAGAGTGCAATATAAATTCCTTAAAAATATCCTAACAGTGCTTAATACTCTGCAAGGCACAGAGTCCCTTATGCCTAGTACATCCTTCCAAAGCGCACAAATGTTTAATCTTAATATCGATTTGTGCTATCCTTCTGACAACCATCAACTATGAATACTCCACTTTTTACATCAGAAAAGACTGTATTTTAGTGGTGGTCCTTATAGTAAATTGAAAGCAGTGGTTTATCCACCTTTTCAGGTCATATTACCATTAAATATGTCTTTGCCTTATGCTTTTTAGTTTTCTAGCAATTCCGCATTTTTCCTCTTAGATAAAGACTAATGACCATACACATTACCTTTAGACTATGGCAGCACACTCCAGTTGCAAGAGCAATAACACCTTCATCAGTGACCTGTGACCAACGTAAAATGGACACAAATTAAGTATATCTCATCGATTTGGCGCCCCCTCTAGTGCAGTGCCCCTATGCGTCACAAACGCTGCATACCCCCGTTTTGCGCCACTGATTGCAATGTTGATCATCACAGTTCAAAGCAACATCCACTGCAATGCTTGACTGCAGCTTCACCTACAATGACATGTATTCTCTCACGTCTTGCCCTAGAATTCCTTCCATTTTAATCATGTACTGCTGTGGTACATTTGGTGAGTCTTTTTGAACCCTGATTTAATATCCATTTTGTCAATGTGGGTGAAAGTGGGGGTCAAAGTACATTTGTTTCCCCATTCCTTGCCGCTGTCAACTCTTAATTCCAGTATTAAATGTTAACTGTAGTGTTAGTTACAATTTGGTGAACCTTTAAACATTTGCACAGTCCGATATTGCACAGATGTACAAATTGATTTTACAACAAAGTTGTTTTGTTTTTTGCATGAGGCCCAATGGTCCCATTTGCCACCAAAAAATTCACAAATGACATGGCAGAATGACACATCCTTCATTGTCAGATAAGACCAGTCAATTATCATTAGAATTTTGTTTGTTTCTTTACTGCACTCGTTCAAAATAACTTCTGATTCTCCTTGTGGGCCCTAAGGCCGCTAAAAAATTCCAGATCTAATGCTTAATCTTGCAGACTATCCCATTACACCTGGCACAGTAGCCAAAAACCTAGGCGTCATACTCGACTCCGACCTATCATTTGATAAATACATAGACAATACTACTAGGATAGCTTTTCTACATCTCCGCAACATTGCCAAGTTAAGAAATGCATTATCACAGGATGATGCAGAAAAATTGGTGCACGCTTTTGTTAGCTCTAGATTAGACTACTGCAATGCACTACTGTCAGGATGTTCAAATAGGAATCTAAATAAACTTCAAATAGTTCAAAATGCCACAGCCAGAGTTCTGACCAGAACTAGAAAATTTCAACATATTACACCAGTCCTATCAGCTCTGCATTGGCTCCCAGTTAAATTCCGTATTGATTTAAAAATTCTATTATTAACATATAAAGCACTGCATGGGCTTGCTCCTGAATACCTCCAGGAACTTATTTCCTACTATGAACCCCCACGTCCACCAAGATCACAGGGTGCTGGTCTTTTATTAGTTCCACAAATTAATAAGGTAACAGCAGGGGGAAGAGCCTTTTCTTATAAGGCCCCCCAGATTTGGAACAACCTTCCAAAATGTGTACGGAACTCTGACACAGTCACAATCTTTAAGTCTAGGTTGAAAACCCACCTATTTGGTTTAGCATTTGATAATTAACATCCCCCCTTAGATAAAGGTACAGATCCAGGGGTCCATAGACGAAGGGTTTTATGGTAGACTGGGGCGCTGGTGCTGTCGTCCTGTCACTGCTCGTGGTCACTCAAGTTTGTTGACAGGGCAGTGGATGGATGCCATTGTCTCAGAATGCCCCCAAGCCTATGTTACCTTCTGGTTCTGCCTTTTTAGCTAGGTTGTAATAGTTTAACTTAATGCCGGAGTTGCTGCCACACTCCAGAAATGTGTTTAATTTCATCTGTCCTGTATATGTCCTCATACAGAGCTAATTTTCCCTGTTTTATTTTCTCCACATGGCTGCCCGCCTGCTTGAGGAAATATGAGATGAGGAGAGACAAGCGATCCATCCAGTGCCAGCCACCTACTGCCTGACCGGATAGCCTACACCATGATGGACATTACTACATCTTTTCCTTTTCTTTATTTCTTTCTGTTTAAATTGTTGTTGTTGTCATGGTGACCGGTGTCGGCCAGAGGAGGATGGGTTCCCCCCTGAGTCTTGGTTCCTCTCAAGGTTTCTTCCTCATGCAAAAAACTAGGGAGTTTTT